>NC_141011.1:5840825-5904760 GCF_052327205.1 Somniosus microcephalus | reverse complement strand
CGAGGCTGTGTGCTGGCGTCACGGGGGCCGTGCGCATGCGTGCCGGCGTCAAGGCGGCTGCGCAACGGCCGTGCGCATGCGTGGTTGCCGTTTAAAAAAAAGCCAGAGCGGGCTCTCGCGGGCGGGCGGCGCATGCGCAGTCAGTGCCAGCGGCGCGAGGCGGCCCGCGGGGAGTAGGCAGGGAAACCCCGCGGGCTGGCGGCCGTTAGAGCGGCTCACTTCGGGCCCCGACACCGTCAAACCTGAGAGGGGGAAGTAGAGAGAGACAGAGAGGGAAGAGGAGAAGGAGAGAGAGGGAAGAGGAGAAGGAGAGAGAGGGAAGAGGAGAAAGAGAGAGAGAGGGAAGAGAGAGAGATAGAGAAATTTTTGGAGCTTCAGGCCTGCCTGCAGCGGGCCTGGAGACCAGCACCGAGTCCCCCCTGCGCGAGGGTGAGGAGGAGGGAGGGGGGGTTGCTAAACACAATATAAAACTGAAATAAATTGTTAATTAATTCCCTAACACATAATTCAAATATTTACCTTAGTTCCCTAACACACAGAAAGTGTGGGAGAAAAAATTGTGGAAAATCAAGATGGCGGCCACTCACCTCGGTTCAGAAGGATAAGGCCCGCCCACACACGCACCGATTGGTCGACCGGTCAGGTCACCGAAGCGTAGGATTGGTCAATCGTCGAGTCACTCGACACTCAACTGTCGGAAGACCTCGACGTCACACGGTCGCTAATGAGATGCTAATGAGCGGAACGCTGAACGTTTTTGGGATACCGTGGGCGGGATTTTTGTCCGGCCGAAATGTAAATAGGCCGATGACCGGTCCGGAATCGCAAGCTTTCTTTTGAGGCGACGCGCGCGTCGGTACGCTCTGTAACTTCCAAACGCATCGAGACCAGGCGGACAGACAGACAGACGGACAGACAGACAGACAGACAGACAGACAGAAGAGCCGCTTTATATATATAGATATAGATAGATAGCACACCAAGATGATAATTCTGACTTTGGGTGATAGCACAAAATGAGTGGTATCAATTCGGCCACCCCGTATACATCTCTCTTGAATTTGGAAATGAAAATGGGGAGAGAGGTATAACGGGCGGCTCAATTAAAATGGCCCATTTTACACTATCGCCCAAAGTCACAATTACCCCCCAAAGAAATAGAGCGAAGGTAAAAAGAAAGATGCCATGCCACACTGCATGATATGAGCGAAAATACAGCACACAACGCAAGCCACACCAACACACAACGGAATAAAGCAAAGGTTTAGATCACGTGGAGTGAAGTATTAGCAATTTTATAATGGGCCGGATATTCTGATCCCTACGTGTGGGTACGCGTTGTGTACACACCCGTAGGGACATCGGAAATGCTGGTTTCAGGCATGCACAGCGCATGCGCTGAAAACCGGCATTTCCGACCTGCCAAGAAAGCTCTTGACAGATCGTCCGGCTGCCCTTTTTGTTTAAAATACTTAATTTATTGTAATTTCAAGTCATTTTAAAAATGTGATTTAAAAAAAAAAATGTATTTAAAGTTTTACTATGTTTTTTCATTGATCTCCATTCATATAATTGACAGGTCTTCCTGTCAAATGTATGAAGGGAGATTTCCTTCTATGATTGGCTCCCCATGGCCCACGTGATCCCAGGGACGCTACGAACCACCTGCGCCTCTGTGATTCCTGGGCCCTGAACACTTGGAGTTTGGTGAGGCCCAGCAGCGGAACTGTGTGCCTCGGGAGCCCTCAGGTAAGGGCGCAGATTTCTCCAGATCGCAGTCCTCCGCCCATGGGAGGCCTGCAATCGGAAAATACGGGTCAATGTCTTTTAAACCAGTGACAGCTGCTTAACACATTGCATTGTCATTTTATTCCAAATATGTATAAATAAAGAAATGACCTATTAGAACGTTTCTTTTTTAAGCCTTAGAGAGACTACTTGGACGAGCTGATTTCTTAACTTTCCAGCTCACACACCGTGACAGTGAAATAAGCACTTGTAGGAATCGTCAGATCCCTAACTGAAGCACTGAGGTCGAGTCAGTCCGATAATAAAACGAAGTTTAATAGAAACTAGAGAACAAACAATTGCATGCAGGAGAAATAATCAACAGGTCTTTTCTGGAGCTGGTTTCACGAGGTCTGAGTTGGGAACCTCTCAATCTCTGACGTCATGACGTCATCACGTTTCCCGCCGTTCGGGGTGTCGCGTGACCAACGTGATGATGTCATCGCGCTGATTCTGGGGCTTATCCAGAATGGCTATTTACATACAGTAAACAAACATAGGTGCTGTAGCACTCTGTTAAAGGCAGTGATACATTTATACAGCAGTCCGTTGGTGGCTTTGCCACATGCGCCCCCCCCCAGAAGTGTCTTTAACCTCAAAAGTCAATCGCAGAGGAGGTCGGACAAGCCTGTCCGAACGACTCCGATATTCCCAGAGAGGAATGGGCTGGTCAGACGATGGGCTGGTCTGCGGAACAGTCGGGTCAGGCGAGGTGGTCACGGGCGGCCGCCCACGACGCGATGGATGCGCTGCCTCGACCGGTTGCTCAAGGTCCAGGTGTGCGGCCTTGAGGCGGTCCATGGAAATGTGGTCAGGCTTGCCCCCGACGTCCACTAAAAAACTCTTGGCGCCCGCCTGCAGTACTTGGAAAGGGCCTGTATACGGAGGCGTGAGAGGACTACGGTGGGCGTCATGCCGGACGAAAACAAATTTAGCCCGCATAAGCTCTGGCTGAACGTGGGAAGCGGGCAACCCGTGATGCGAAGTCGGAATGGGCCGAAAAAATTGCGCTGTGGCCCGGTGAGCCTCCAGTTGTTCGGCCGCCGACCAAGGACGCGTTGGTGATGGAAGAAACTCGCCGTGCACCCGGAGCAGCTGGCCATAAACCAGTTCGGCGGCCGATGCCTGCAGATCCTCTTTAGACGCTGTGCGTAACCCGAGCATCACCCACGGCAGCTTGTCCATCCACGCGGTCCCCTGGAGGGTGGCCCTCAGCAAGCTTTCAAGGACCGATGAAAACGTTTGCATAATCCATTGGCCTGCGGATGGTAAGCCGCAGTCCGATGGAGCTTGGTGCCCAAACCCAAGGCTACGGCGTTCCACAAAGCAGACGAGAATTGCGGCCCGCGATCCGATGAAATGTCAGACGGAATGCCGAAATGTGCAACCCAGGATGAAAGAAAAGCCCGGGCGACATCCGCGGAGGCGGTGGACGTCGAAGGAATGGCCTCCGGCCACCTGGTGGTACGTTCGACTATGGTCAGAAGATGTGTGAAACCTTGCGACGGCGGTAGTGGGCCCACGAGGTCGACATGGACGTGATCAAAACGCCTCTCCGGTACCTCGAATATGGCGATGGGAGCTTTGACGTGGCGCTGCACCTTCGCCCTCTGGCACACGACGCAGGCGTTGGCCCGGTCACGGACATCTTTTCGCATTCCCCTCCAGACGAACTTGGACGGCAGCAATTTTTGTGAAGCCCGCACGCCCGGGTGCGCAAGCCCATGGATGGCATCGGAAACGTTCCTATGCCAGGACAGCGGAACGATCGGGCGGGGGTCTCCCAAGGAGATGTCGCAGACCAAGGAGGTGCCAGCCGAGTGGAAAAGCACATCCGCTGGCTGCAGGCAGGACGAGTCAGTGCGGAAAGCCTGCGTTTCCGGATCAGCCGCTTGGTCAGCAGCCATGAGTGAATAATCGAGTCCCAGCTGGACGGCCTGGACAGTCGCACGCGAGAGGCAATCGGCAACCACGTTGTCCTTGCCGGCCACATGCCGGATGTCGGTGGTGAACTCGGAAATAAAGGTGAGCTGTCATTGCTGTCGAGCTGACCACGGCTCAGCCGTCTTGGCCATGGCAAACGTCAGGGGCTTGTGATCCAGAAACGCGGTGAATTGGCGTCCTTCCAATAGAAAACAAAAATGGCGGATGGCCAGAAACAACGCCAACAGCTCCCTGTCGAACGTGCTGTAGCTACGCTCGTTGTGACGCAATTGGCGACTAAAAAACGCGAGCGGTTGCCACGTCCCATCAACCCATTGCTCCTGCACGGCGCCTACAGCGTAGTCTGAAGCATCTGTCATGAGCGCGATGGTGGCGCCAGGCAGTGGGTGTGCCAACATCGTTGCGTTTGCAAGAGCATCTTTCGTGTCCACAAAAGTGCGATCCATCTCCGGCGTCCAAACCATAGGTTGCTTCCCTGGCTTCCCTCGGAGTGCCTCGTAGAGCGGCCGCATCAGCTGCGCCGCCTGGGGGACAAAACTATGATCTGCCGCAGTCCGAATTGACATTTGTTCGGGTTGATTATAAGGCCATGCTGATAGAGGCGCCGAAAAAGGAGGCACAGGTGTTGTAGATGTTCCTCTTTCGAAGCACTGGTGACCAGGATGTCATCGAGATACAGAAAGAGAAACTTTAGATCCCGCAGCACTGAATCCATAAAGCGCTGGAATGCCTGCGCTACATTTTTGAATCCGAACGGCATTTGGAGGAATTCAAACAGTCCAAAAGGGGTAATGACCGCTGTCTTCTGGACGTCCTGGGGGTGGACGGGCACTTGATGGTACCTCCGGATGAGGCCGATTTTGGAAAAAAACGAATTGCCTACCAAATGAGCGGAGGAATCTTGGATGTATGGTATTGGGTACCGGTTGGGAGTCGTGACCTCATTGAGGCGCCGATAATCGCCGCAGGGCCGCCAACCACCGCCGGGCTTAGGGACGATACGAAGTGGTGACAACCAGGGACTATCCGAGCGGCGAACGATTCCCAGTCGCTCCATGGTGGCGAACTCCGCCTTCTCAGCCTCGAGTTAACTGGGCTCCAGCCGTGGAGCCCGGGCATAAACCGGGGAGGGCGGTCATCGCGATGTGGTGTTCTCCACCATGTTTAACGATCGCCGCCGAGAAGGTGGGTCGAGTGAGATCCGGAAATTCCCCAAGCAGTCGGGTGAAGTCGTCGGGCGCCGGCACGGTGCAGGAACCCGCGTGGGGCGTGCCTGAGCCCCGAAAACAGGGGATGGAGGCGAACGTGGTGGCATGAATCAGACGGCGATTACGTAAATCAACCAATAGGCCATTGGTACAGAAGAAATCAGTGCCGAGGATTGCCTGTGCGTTTTTGGCGGTTATAAACTCCCAGTGGTAAAGTTGCCCGCCGAAACACACCTGGATCCGCCGCTTCCCGAATGTACGAATAGCGCTGCCGTTGGCAGCCTGGAGTGGAGAACCGCGCCTCCCTGACCTGACGTCGAGGAGCGAAGCGGGAAGGATGCTGCACTGAGCGCCCGTGTCACACAAAAACCGCCGGCCCGAAATGGAGTCGGTGATATAAAGTAACTTCCCGGAATCGCCAACCGCCATCATAGATGCGAAACCAACCTTGGGGTCGTTCTTCCGTTCACGCAATCGGTGCTGCTGCTTCCTCGGTGCAGTTGGCGCAAAACTGCATGGGTGTCGGCAACATCTGGCTTTTGGACCGAAACGGGCATGGTAGTAGTAGAGGCTGGTCGGTGGAGGCGCCGAGGTGGGATTCTTCAGGGCGGGATGCTTCGAGGTGGCACAGTACTGCTGCATCACCGCATAAATGGTGTCGGCTTCGGACGCGAGTGCTACACAGTCCGTAGCCTCCGACCTGGCGAGGGCTGCTTGCACCTGCTCGGGGAGCTGGCTCAGGAACAGTTCCCGAAACAGAAAACACTGCGGCTCAGACCCAAGGAGTGTGAGCATCTGGCTCATCAACTCAGACGGCTTAGTGTCGCCTAACCCGGGCAGTGTGAGTAAACGCCGCGCGCGCTCCGCTTTCATGAGGCCGAAAACCTGCATAAGTCGTGCCTTAAGCGTATCATACTTGTTATCCACGGGCGGGGTCTCCAGCAGACTGATAATCCGTGCAGCCGTCGAGCTGTCTGTATTGTTTTCTATGTGGGTTCAATGACGACACATTCATGAAAGAGAATGTCTTTTAATCTAAAGTGTGTTCAAGTAAGTTAGCTGCTTTACAGGAGACACCATCTTAGAGATCCATCCAAAACGAAACTAAACTGCCTCTCTCCCATGCCCTCTGCTGGTAAGGCATAAATAATCAAACAGGCAAATATGCTGGTAAGGCATAATAATCAAACAGGCAAATACCATCACTATTTGCTGATATCATTACATCTCCCTTTCTTAAAACAAAAGTATTTCATTTTTATCTAACAACATGTTTTCTTTGTATTACTCTGCATTTTAACTGTAACACTTAATGAACTTACATTATCATTATCATTATCAAGGTTTTTTAACCTTGCTTTGTGTGTTCACATGAAATATGTAAATACACTAGGACTTGAAGAGAGAATAAGATAACATTACTTCCTTCTATAACAAGAGTCCTTAAACTTGCTCAATGAGTCTCTCAGGAGGCTTCACGTGTCTTGAGGATTTTCTGATTGATTGTCCTTGAATCTGAGTTGTTGCCTCAGATGATGGGTTCTCAACTGTGTGATCAGGTTGTTCAACAGTATCAGTCTTTTGACCTGCTGTGGCTGGTCCCATGAGAAGATCCTGACAATTTCTTCGCAGAACAGCACCCTCATCTGTCTGAATGGTGTATGATCTTGGTTGGACTTCACTCAGGACAGTTCCCTTCTGAGTCCATATGTTTGTTTTGTCTTTGAACCTTACTTGGTCACCAGTGTGGAGTTCAGGTAGGTTTTGTGTTCCTCTGTCATAGTAGTACTTTTGCTTTTCTTTCTGTTGTTCTTTGAACTTCCTCACTTTCTCCCCCTCTTTTGTTTTCAGGAGGTTCTCCGGGATGGGTAGGTTTGAGCTTAGCAGACGTCCCATAAGGAGTTGGGCTGGTGACATACCACACTCGAGCGGTGTTGTGCGGTATACAAGCATGCTCTGGTAGAAGTCAGTTCCACTGTCTTTTGCCTTGTACATCAGTCTTTTCACTGTCTGGACCGATTTTTCCACTAGTCCATTGGACTGTGGAAAGTGAGGACTTGACGTTGTGTGGACAAAGTCCCACTCTTTGGCAAAGTGTCGGAAACTTGCATTGTAAAACTGGGGTCCGTTGTCTGTGAAGACCTTGCTTGCCATGCCATGTCTGGAGAATATGGCTTTCATACATGTTATCACAGCTTCTGCAGTGGTGGTGTACAGTCTACAAACCTCTGGATACAGGGAGTAATAGTCTGTGACTACAAGATAGTCCTTCCCTTGACATACGAATAGGTCAGCGCCTACCTTCTGCTAAGGTCTGTCTGGCGCTGGGTGTGGCTTTAGTGGTTCTACCGGATTGCTTGCTTGATATTTCAGGCATATTGTGCAGTTTCACACCTCATTTGTCACATCTTGGTTGATTCGTGGCCAGTACATCACCTCTCGTGCTCTTTTCTTACACTTTTCGATTCCCAGATGTCCTCCATGGATCTTTTTTAGCATCTCTTTTCTCAGACTCTTTGGGATAACTATTTTACTTCCTTTGTAGATGATGTCTTCGACAAGTGATAGTTCCGCCCTGCAGTTCCAGTACTCTGCCATTTCAGGTGAGTGGTCTTGCTTCATGTTGGGCCATCCATCCAAAATGCTTTTCCTCAGTCGTCTCAGTGTTTCATCTTTGTTTGTCTCAGTCTTTATGAGCTCCATTTTTGCATCTGCTATGGGCAGTGCACTTGTGATCATGTCCACGTAGGCGTTCACGTCTTCATCCATTTTGGTGTTTGCGGGCTCTCTTGGGTCAACAGCTCTGGACAACGTGTCTGCTGTATACATCAGCTTACCCGGGGTGTACGCAACATTCAGTGTATAGCGTTGCAGCCTGATCATCATTCTTTGTATTCTAAGCGGACAGCCATTTAGTGGCTTTTGGAACAATGCAATCAAGGGCTTATGGTCAGTCTCTACACTGATTGCTTGTCCTGACACAAACTGGTGAAATCTTTCACAGGCGTATGTGATGCTGAGCAGCTCCTTTTCTATTTGAGCATATCGCATCTCCGCGTCTGTCATTGAGCGTGATGCATATGCAATAGGTTGCCAGTCATCATATTTTTGCAGAAGAACGGCACCGAGCACACTATGTGATGCATCTGATGATATCTTGATGGGTCTCGCTGGGTCATAAAACCTCAGAACTGGTTCCTCTGTGAGCAGTTTCTTTAGATCACTCCATGACTTCTCATGCTCATGATTCCATTCCCATTCTATGTTCTTTTCAGTTAGTCGTCTCAGTGGCGCCATGTTTTCTGAGAGGTTGGATATGAATTTACCCATGTAGTTGATCATTCCATTAAACCTCTGCACATCCTTTTTGCATTGTGGCTTTGGCATATTCTCAATGGCGGACACCTTTCTGGGATCTGGTCTGATGCCCTCACTGCTAAGGATATCTCCCACGAATGTCAGTTCTGTCACCCCGAGCTGGCATTTCTCTCTATTCAGCTTCAGGTTTGTTTTCCTTGTTGCTTCCAGCACTTTTTTCAGTCTCTCGTCATGCTCAGTTCTCGTGGTTCCCCATACTATGATGTCATCCATTGAGGTATCCACTCCCTCCAGGTGCTCATAGATCATATGGATAGTTTTGTGATACACTTCAGGAGCTGAGGCAATGCCAAATGGTAATCTTAGGAATCTGTATCTGCCAAATGGACTGTTGAACGTGCACAGTCTTGAACTTGCCTCGTCCAGTTTCACCTGCCAAAATCCTGATGATGCATCTAACTTGCTGAAATACTTTGCATTTGCAAACTGTGACATGATTTCCTCACGTGTAGGAAGCTTGAAGTGCTCTCTCTTTATTGCTCTGTTTAGATCTCTTGGATCCAGGCAAATTCTGAGCTTTCCATTCTTTTTGTCCACAACGACGAGGGAACTCACCCACTCAGTTGGCTCATCTATCTTCTGAATCACGTTCAGGCTTTCCATCCTGTCCAACTCTGCCTTCAGTTGCTTTTGAAGAGCAAACGGAACTTTTCTGCATGGATGTATGACCATTGGCATACTTTTATCTACTCTGATCGTGTGTTCTCCTGGAAGGCAGCCTAGACCCTGAAATAGGTCGTTGTACTCTTTCATGAGTTCATCATAGACTGTCTCTCCTTCGCTTTCCACAACGAGGACTCTCTTTACCAGGTTCAGTCTCTCACAGGCTATTAAGCCTAGTATGGCCTGCACATCCTTTGGCACCACGATGAATGCTAGCATGTGCGCTGTGTCCTTGTGTGTCACTTTGACAATGCATTTTCCTTTCACTGGTATATCAGTACCTGAGTATCCTGTCACTTTCACTTTTGTTCCATGTATCTTTGGTTTGGGTCTAATTTTCTTAAAATCAGTCTCTGATATCACATTAACTTGTGCTCCAGTATCCAATTTAAATGGAATGTGTATGTCATTCACTTTTAGTGTCAACATCCAGTCTCTTTTTTCTTTTTTGTTTTCAGACACAACATCCACATAGAACTCCTCTATCTCGCTTTCATCTACTGCATGGACCTTGCTTTGTTGCGCTTGGTTCTTACAGCAACGGGCATAATGGTTGTTTTTGTTGCAACTATTGCATGTTTTACCATATGCTGGACACTTTTTTGGTGGATGCTGTGTACCGCATCGACTACATGACTTTCGATTGCCCCTTTCATTTTTGTTCGCTGGCCATGCCTCTTTTTTCACATTGGCGCTCTTTTTGTTAAACGGTTTGTGTCCGTTCTTTCTCACTGCATCCACTTTGCAGCTAATGTCACTGAACAGCTCCTTTGCCTGCGACTTCACAGTCTCTGTAGCCCTACACAGTGCTATGGCTTTTCCCAGGTCTAGATTTTGCTCTCTTAGCAGTCTTTCCCTTAGACCATTATCTGGAATACCACACACCAGTCTGTCTTTTATCAGCAAGTCTGTCAGTCCCCCAAATTCACACATTTTGCTTCTGTTTCTCAGTTCAGTCACATACTGATCAATAGTTTCTCCCGTTTTCTGTACACATGTGAAAAATCTGTGCCTCTCAAACATCACGTTACGTTTAGGTATGCAGTAGGCCTCAAACTGTTCCATTATTTTATCCAGCTTCATTTTGTCTCCATCAGCAGCGAATGTGAAGTTATTATACACCTCCAGCGCTTCATCACCCACGATATGTAAGAACACTGACGCTTTCATTTTATCACTTTTCTCGTCAGCTCTGATTGCTGCTAAATACAACTCCAAATGTTGTTTGAACCTCCTCCAACTTTCAGCCACATTACCTGTCAACTGAAGCTTCGCCGGTGGGTGTAAACCTTCCATTTTTTCACTTCGTTAGCTATTCTCCAAAGGTAAGTAACGATGTTCTCTTTTGGCTTGCTAATATGTGGAGAGCTGATTTCGCTGGGTAGCTTACTTGCCACGACTCCGTTCACTGTCTCTTCGAGTTGCTAACTTCAGATTTTTCCTCTTCATCTCTTTCAATCCCTTCTCTGACACCATGTATTGTTTTCTATGTGGGTTCAATGACGACACATTCATGAAAGAGAATGTCTTTTTATCTAAAGTGTGTTCAAGTAAGTTAACTGCTTTACAGGAGACACCATCTTAGAGATCCATCCAAAACGAAACTAAACTGCCTCTCTCCCATGCCCTCTGCTGGTAAGGCATAAATAATCAAACAGGCAAATATGCTGGTAAGGCATAATAATCAAACAGGCAAATACCATCACTATTTGCTGATATCATTACACTGTCCAGTGCGGAGACCACGTAAAGATAACGGGTCTGATCCAGCACGATGTTCCGAAGCTGGAACTGAGCCTCCGCTTGGACGAACCAGGAGGCCGCCTGTTGTTCCCAAAATTGAGGGAGCTTCAAAGTCGCTGCATTAACATCCATCGTTTTGTTCTGCGCGTCCTCTGCGAAAATCGTCCGCGAAGTCTCGGGGTCACCAATGTAGGAATCGTCAGATCCCTAACTGAAGCACTGAGGTCGAGTCAGTCTGATAATAAAACGAAGTTGAATGGAAACTAGAGAACAAACAATTGCATGCAGGGGAAATAATCAACAGGTCTTTTCTGGTGCTGGTATCACGAGGTCTGAGTTGGGAACCTCCCCCTCTCTGACGTCATGACGTCATCACGTTTCCTGCCGTTCGGGGCGTCACGTGACCAACGTGATGACGCCATCGCGCAGATTCTGGGGCTTATCCAGAACGGCTATTTACATACAGTAAACAAACATAGGTGCTGTAGCAACAGAAAATGCTGGAAAAACTCAGCAGGTCAGGCAACATCCGTGGAGAGAAATTTGAGTTGACGTTTCGGGTCGAACCCTTCTTATCGTAGGTGCTGTAGCACTCTGTTAAAGGCAGTTATACATTTATACAGGAGTCCGTTGGTGGCTTTGCCACACTCGTATTAAGAAGAAAGGGATAACTTGCATTTATATAGCATCTTTCACAACCTCTCAAAAACTTCACAGCTAATGAAGCACCTTTTTGAAGTGTAGTCTCTAAAGTAGGGAAATGCAGCAGTCAATTTGCGCACAGCTCTCTGCGTCCTTTCTCGATGTTCAAAGCTGGCTGTGTTTGTGCCTTTTATGTGAGAGCAGGATACAGAAGTCAGGCTGATAAATTGTTTCATGCCATTGATTGATGCCAATGGCCTGGGATAATTAGGCCTCCGCTGTTTCACAGGAGGGCAAAGTGGTTCCTATTATCACTTAGGTGGATCTATCACTTGGAGTTACCACGACCACAGAGGTGACATGATCGGAGAGCGCTCATCCTGCCAAGCCTAGTGTGTTGCAGCGTGCAGATGGTCATTTACCTGATTGAGCCAGGTCCGCAGCTCATCTGACAGTCTCATACACAACAAACACAAGGCAACAACATCAATTAAACCAACATGCAAAGCACAACCAAGAGCTGACCACATGTTGACTGAGCTCACCTGAACAGAGCACTAAACTCTTGCGAAGTCAAATTCCAGCACACCGTACAAGCCTTGCAAGCCATATATGCCCGAGATCAATTTTCTGCCTTCCAATTGGAAAGCGAACAAACTCTTGGTTACCCAATTGGATTAATCTTGACTGTTAGTAAAACAGCCTTTTTTCCCATCTGCAATATTTTTATAAATAATAAATTTGTTCAAAGAAAATGACAAAAAATAATGTCCCTATGAGTTTTCTCCTGGTTGTTGCCCACAACAGTGTCCGGGAGATTAATCTTCAATTCCTGAAGACTCCAGGGCAATCTAGGATGGCTGGCAACTAATGCTCCCTTTAAGCTGCGCGGTCAAAAAGTGCTTCAGGGGTCCATGCACGGTATTTATTTTCCCACCATCTACAAGGCACAAGTCAGGAGTGTGATGGAATACTCTCCACTTGCCTGGATGAGTGCAGCTCCAACAACACTCAAGAAGCTCGACACCATCCAGGACAAAGCAGGCCATTTGATTGGCACCCCATCCACCACCTTAAACACTCCCTCCCTCCACCCCACCGGCGTACTGTGGCTGCAGTGTGTACCATCTACAAGATGCACTGCAGCAACTCACCAAGGCTTCTTCGACAGCACCTCCCAAACCCGCGACCTCTTCCACCTAGAAGGACAAGGGCAGCAGACACTTGGGAACACCACCACCTCCAAGTTCACCTCCAAGTCACACACCGTCCTGACTTAGAAGTATATCAGCTGTTCCTTCATCGTCGCTGGGTCAAAATCCTGGAACTCCCTCCCTAACAGCACTGTGGGAGTGCCCTCACCACACGGACTGCAGCGGTTCAAGAAGACGGCTCAGCACCACCTTCTCAAGGGCAATTAGGGATAAGCAATAAATGCTGGCCTTGCCAGCGATGCCCTGATCCCATAAGCAAAAAACTAAAATAAAATAAAAATTTGAATGGGCCACATGGCCCAAAAAATATTTGCAGAGAACATTGCTGGCAACCCGTACTCACATCCGATGGGAGTGGAGTGCCCTGATTGTATCAAGCCGACTCTCCCGATCGGGAATTGTGAGCCTTCCTAATGACCTGTCCACATAAAACGCTCTTCGATATGGAAACCCAGAGTGCGATTCACTGGATGGGAAGCAGTGGAGGGAACGGGCTGTCTCCTGTGCCACTGGGCATGGAAAAGAAGAAGGAAAAAAGTTAAGATTATCTAAAAATGCAAAATTACTGGGACAAATGCTTCTTCTGCTTAGGCAGTCCCTCGGAACCGAGGATGACTTGCTTCCACATTAAAAATGAGTTCTCAGGTGACTGATGAGTCCAATGCGGGACCTACAGTCTCTGTCACAGGTGGGGCAGACGGTGGTTGAAGGGGCGGGTGGGTGGGGTGCTTGGGTTGACGTGCGCTCCTTGCGCTGCCTGCGCTTGGCTTCCGCTTGCTCCCGGCGAAGAGACTCGAGGTGTTCCGCGCCTTCCCGGATGCTTCTCCTCCACTTTGTGCGGTCTTGGGCCAGGGATTCCCAGGTGTCGGCGGGGATGTTACACTTTTTCAAGGAGGCTTTGAGGGTGTCCTTGAAGCATTTCCTCTGCCCACCTGGAGCTCTCTTGCCGTGCCGGAGCTCTGAGTAGAGCACTTGTTTTGGGAGTCTCGTATCGGGCATGCGGACAATGTGACCCGTCCATCGGAGCTGATCGAGCGTGGTCAAAGCTTCGATGTTGGGGATGTTGGCCTGAGCAAGAACACTGATGTTGGTGTGCCTATCCTGCCAATGGATTTGCAGGATCTTGCAGAGGCAGCGTTGGTGGTACCTCTCCAGTGCTTTGAGGTGCCTGCTGTACATGGTCCATGCTGCTCTGTAGACCATGAGCTTAGTGCCGGGTTTGAGGTCCTGGTCTTCAAACACTCTCATCCTCAGGCGACCGAATGCTGCACTGGCACACTGAAGGTGGTGTTGGACTTTGTCATCGACGTCTGCCCTTGTTGACAGTAGGCTCCCGAGGTATGGAAAGTGGTCCACGTTGTCCAAGGCCTTGTCGTGGATTTTGATAATTGAGGGGGGCAGTACTGTGTGGTGGGGGCAGGTTGGTAGAGGACCTTTGTCTTACTGGGACAAATGCAGCCAACTAAAGGCAACAAAATCAACTTTAAAAAGCCTAAAACACAACACAGGCCTGTCCCTCCTAAAAGTCAACACAGCTTTAAGAAAGGTTCCTCTCAAAGTCCAGGATGTGAGGCTTGAAGTGAGGCTGCTTTCGACTTGCCAAGAGCAATGACATCACTTCTCTGGGGCAAATCACACAACCTAAGGGGTAACTAAGCCCCATCTTCATGGAGATAACTGTCGAGTCTGTACTGAGCTGATGCTGCCTTGCGATCAGAAGCCTCTTGCAGTAGCCGTGCGCCACCCCATCGGAAAACCCGGTTGCATGATCCCAGCATGGAAGCGGCGCAAGATCCGTTCATGGCATTTTCTGCCACCCCTCCATGTCTGTCGCACACACGTAGAACCAGTGCACAAAAAGGCCCCCACTCTGAGCAACGCCATGGGAGAGCTGCTCATCCACCCACACTCAGTAAGACTCAGCCCCGGGTGTGTTCACCATCACTTTGATCGCTCAATTTGTCCTAAATAAAGTGAGCCCCCTGCTGCTTCCCATATCCAGTAACAGAAGGCACAGGTGGTGAGGCGTGAGCCACCGAGGAGCCAAGCCATCTTAGGTCAGAGTGTTGGTTCTAATCCAACAACTACACAATGCTGCAAAAAAACAGCTTGCTTCCTGCTCTTCAAAACTGTCTGGATAATAAGTTACTGAGAGAACCAGTCATTTGTTTTCAATCCTATGATTCAAAATATTCAGTAAACAGAGACTGGCGTTTATTCATCGCCAGTCTCCCTTTGACAACAGAACTTTTAGTCACTGTGACAAAGGAATGAATCGTCGATGAGCTCGTTATTGTTAATCACTGTTTGACTGAAAACCAAGATGGAAAGGCGTTCACAATTAGGAGGGGTTTTGATAGAGTAGATGGGGAGAAATTGTTTCCACTGGCTGTAGGGTCGGTAAACGGAGGATCCAGATTTAAGATAATTGGGAAAAGAACCAGAGGGGAGATGAGGAGAATGTTTTTACGCAGCGAGTTGTTGTGACCTGGAATGCGCTGCCTGAAAGGGCGGTGGAAGAAGATTCAATAGTAACTTTCAAATGGATTTCAAAAGGATATCTACTGGAAAAGGGTTGTGGGGAAAGAGCAGAGGAGTGGGAATAATTGGATGGCTCTTTCAAAGAGCCGGCGCAGGCACAATGGGCCGAATGGCCTCCTTCTGTGCTGTATGATTCTAAGATTCTATAGAAATATGCAGACCCCATTACAAGTGCTTACAGTACAATATATCTAACAACTGCTATAGTGCGGAGCAACACAGCATCGCAGCAGAGAGTTAGCAATGTGCTGTGCCATTGCTATACACTGCAGCATTTTAGTCACGGTTTAATTTTGTTCTTTCTTTTCATTATGATATATTTGTGGTAAAAAAAAAACAACTTTACTTAAAGAAATAATCCAGCCTGGGAACTGCACATTTCATTCTGCCCGTGTATCCATTGTAAAATGACAAACCAGTTGGGATGAGACTAATTGGTTTTCTATCTGTTAATACTGGTGGAATTGCAAAGTCATTTGCTTGACACAGTATCACCTCCCCATAGCTACTGACTTTGGTCTATTGAGATGAAGGGAATTTGCAATAATTAGACAAATGAATTTGGATCTGACATTTATTAGATGGACACTGTTGGTACACCCCAGGAGATAATCCTTGGAACCACAGACATATTCTGTGTCTTTACATTTATGTACAATTGGCAGCTTTATTTGATTTTGAAAAGGTACATTTTCGATTTACCATGTTCTCAGTCAAAGTTCAAAAAGTACCGGGATCTTTTCAAAGTACATGATTCCAGTTCAGGAGTCACTTCGGAGGCTAGTGAGAGAAACGGAGATGAAAAGAATCTTAATATAAAGTTATTGTTAAGGGACTGCTAGCTCAGGCCCTGTGTTACTGATGAATGTTAGCAAAGGGTCATGTTTATTTATTATTTTCTGAATTTGAGGAGGAATAGATATTTCCTGTAAACTACTATAGTCTGCTGTCTTGTATGTTAGATGTGGTAGGACTGTAATCCTTAGTTAAATAAACCTGTAGTTTATAACTTAAGCCACAATCTAATAGAATTCTGACTCTACCACCTTCCAAAGTCTAGGAGATCACAAGAGGGTTTGTAATATATTTAGTAAGCTAAAAACAGTGATCAGAAAAAGAAAGACTTACATTTATATATAAAGGCCCCTTCATGACCACAGTATGTCGCAAAGCGCTTTACAACCAATTAAGTGCTTTTGAAGTGTAGTCACTGTTGTAATGTAGGAAACGCAGCAGCCAATTTGTGCACAGCAAGCTCCCACAAACAGCAATGTGATAATGCCCAGATAATGGAACTGAATTTCCGATCGGAGGCTTCCTGCATGGGGATGCCTCCGAGAGTTCTTGACAGATCGGAAGTGCCGGGTTTTAGTGCATGCGCTTCGCATGCCTGAAACCGGCACTTGCGAGGCCCCTACGGGCGTGTACACACCTCGTACGCACCCGTGGGGGCCAGAAAATCTGGCCCAATAGGTTTTAGCTGTTGGCTTGAGTGGTGAATGTTGGCCAGGACACGGGGGAGAACTCCCCTATTCTTCTTCAAATAGTGCTGTTTGATCTTTTACGTCCACCTGCGAGAGCAGACGGGGTCTCGGTTTAACGTTTTATCTGAAATACGGCACCTTGGACAGTGCAGCGCTCCCTCAGTACTGCCCCTCCAACAGTGCGGCACTCCCTCAGTACTGCCCCTCCGACAGTGCAGCGCTCCCTCAGAACTGCACCTCTGACAGTGCGGCGCTCCCTCAGTACTGACCCTCTGACAGTGCGGCGCTCCCTCAGTACTGCCGCAACGACAGTGCAGCGCTCCCTCAGTACCGACCCTCTGACAGTGCAGTGCTCCCTCAGGACTGCCCCTCTGACAATCCAGCGCTCCCTCAGTGTTGCCCCTCTGACAGCGCAGCAATCCCTCAGTACTGCCCCTCCGACAGTGCAGCTCTCTCTCAGTACTGCCCCGCCGACAGTCCAGTGCTCTCTCAGTACTGCCCCTCCAACAGTTCAGCTCCCCCTCAGTACTGTCCCTCTGACAGTGCAGCGTTCCCTCAGTACTGCGCCTCCGACAGTGCAGCGTGCCCTCAGGACATTCTCTCTGACAGTGCAGCGCTCCCTCAGTACTGCCCCTCTGACAGTGCAGCGTTCCCTCAGTACTGCGCCTCCGACAGTGCAGCGTGCCCTCAGGACATCCCCTCTGACAGTGCAGCGCTCCCTCAGTACTGCCCCTCTGACAGTGCAGCACTCCCTCAGTACTGCCCCTCCGACAGTGCAGCGCTCCCTCAGTACTGCCCCTCCGACAGTGCAGCACTCCCTCAGTACTGTCCCTCCGATTGTGCAGCACTCCCTCAGTACTGACCCTCCGACAGTGCAGCGCTCCCTCAGTACTGACTCTCTGACAGTGCAGCGCTCCCTCAGGACTGCCCCTCTGACAGTGCAGCGCTCCCTCAGTGTTGCCCCTCCGACAGTGCAGCAATCCCTCAGTACTGACCACTCCGACAGTGCGGCGCTCCCTCAGTACTCACTCAGTACTGCCCCTCTGACAGTGCGGCTCTCCCTCAGTTAAGCCCCTCCGACAGTACAGCACTCCCTCAGTACAGCTCCTCCGACAGTGCAGCACTCCCTCAGTACTGACCCTCCGACAGTGCAGCTCTCCCTCAGTACTGCCCCTCCGACAGTGCAGCTCTCCCTCAGTACTGCCTCTATGACCGTGCAGCACTCCCTCAGCACAGCCCCTCCGACAGTGCGGCACTCCCTCAGCACAGCCCCTCCGACAGTACAGCACTCCCTCAGTACAACCCCTCCGACAGTGCGGCACTCCCTCAGTACTGACCCTCTGGCAGTACAGCACCTCGGACAGTGCAGCACTCCCTCAGAACTGCCCCTCTGACAGTGCAGCGCTCCCTCAGTACTGCGCCTCCGACAGTGCGGCGCTCCCTCAGTACTGACCCTCTGACAGTGCGGCACTCCCTCAGTACTGCCTCTCTGACAGTGCAGCGCTCTCTCAGTACTGTCCCTCCGACAGTGCAGCGCTCCCTCAGTACTGCCCCTCCGACAGCGCAGCACTCCCTCAGTACTGCCCTTCCGACAGTCCAGCTCTCTCTCAGTATTGCCCCTCCGACAGTCCAGCTCTCAGTACTGCCCCTCCGACAGTCCAGCTCTCCCTCAGTACTGCCCCTCTGACAGTGCAGCGTTCCCTCAATACTGCGCCTCCGACAGTGCTGCACGCCCTCAGGACATCCCCTCCGACAGTGCAGCGCTGCCTCAGTACTGCCCCTCCGACAGTGCAGCACTCCCTCAGCACTGCCCTTCAGACAGTGCAGCACTCCCTCAGTACTGCCCCTCCGACAGTGCAGCACTCCCTCAGTACTTTCCCTCCCACAGTGCAGCACTCCCTCAGTACTGACCCTCCGACAGTGCAGCTCTCCCTCAGTACTGCCCCTATCACCGTGCAGCTCTCCCTCAGTACAGCCCCTCCAATAATACAGCACTCCCTCAGTACAGCCCCTCCGCAAGTGCAGCACTCCCTCAGCACTGACCCTCCGACAGCGCAGAACTCCCTCAGTACTGCCCCTCCGACCGTGCAGCACTTCCTCAGTACAGCCCCTCCGACAGTACAGCACCTCCGACATTGCAGCACTCCCTCAGTACTGACCCTCTGACAGTGCGGCGCTCCCTCAGTACTGACCCTCCGACAGTGCGGCGCTCCCTCAGTACTGCCCCTATGACCGTGCAGCTCTCCCTCAGTACTGACCCTCCGACAGTGCTGCACTCTCTCAGTACTGCCCCTCTGACAGTACAGCACTCCCTCAGTACTGCCCCTCCGACAGTGCGGTGCTTCCTCAGTACTGCCTCTCCGACAGTGCAGCGCTCCCTCAGTACAGCCCCTCCGACAGTGCAGCACTCCCTCAGTACTGACCTTCCGACAGTGCGGCGCTCCCTCAGTACTGCCCTTCCGACAGTGCGGTGCTCCCTCAGTACTGACCCTCCGACAGTGCAGCGCTCCCTCAGTACTGCCTCTCCTACATTGCAGCGTTCCCTCAGTACTGACCCTCCGACAGTGCAGCGCTCCCTCTGTACTGCCCCTATGATCGTGCAGCTCTCCCTCAGTATTGCATTGTGGTGGCAGCCTAGATTATATGTCTTTAAAACAAGACTCTCATCCAGATCAGGATGTCTGATTGCTATAGTAAACGTATATAAAGCCACACTCCATAGGTTAAAACATAGGGACATAGGAACTGCTAGACAAAAAAAGACCAAGGTTCATCTAGTTCGCCTTCTACCATCTCGGAGTTTATGACTAATCATGTCAATCAATCTCTATGAATTAAACTACAACAGACCCAGGCAGAAGTGAGGAAAACCCCAGTGGTGGAGAGTTTTGGGAACCATAGGTCCAAATTCACCTGATGCTCCTGAGCACGCTGCACTCACCACACGTCAAATTACTAAAATGTCGTTGGTAAAGATTGGTAAATTCAGCAATCCTGCACTACCACAAAGAACACTGTTCTAAAGGAAAGCAGATTGAAGACAGGGTTACATAAGAACTTAAGAATTAGGAGCAGGAGTCGGCCATTTGGCCCCTCGAACCTGCTCCGCCATTCAATAAGATCATGGCTGATCTTCGACCTCAACTCCACTTTCCCGCCCGAACACTGTTACAACTATTTAGTGGCGATTCTCCAATACACAGATCCTCGCTGGGAACATGGGATCATGAATTTACCTTTATATGTGCTGCTGGGCTATTGAATATGAATTTGATTCTACAATGCGAGTTTTCACACTAACCCTGTTTACAATTCTGCTGAAAACAGAGATAGCCAGCTATAGTTATAGTGAGAACAGGAGACAGATGTTTGCTGATTAAGCCCCTCATCCAGGTGAGTTCATCCCAACAAGTGTTTGCAGCTACCGAGCTTGGCCTCCAAACACAGGTCTCTCCCCAATGTGCGCAGCTCCCTGTAGGTGAGAATTAACGGCTGGCAAAAGAGAACTGATGGCAGGTGAACACTCAGAAACCGAACAGAAGGAAGTAAATAGCAGAGACAAGCTGTTTGTGAAACCAAGGATTATGCTCCTACCACATCTGAGCAAGGCAGGGCCGAGGACCAGGGACTTTTGCTTCGCCTACTCCCACTTTGAGCATAATGCTTCTATTCACACGTACCTCTGCCCCTCCCACCAGCTGCAGGGCTTTCTCTCACTATCTTAGAATGAACTCTACTCTTTAATGATGATTAGAGAGTCAACCCTCACATCCGGATGTAGAGCACAGTTTAATCCAAGGTCGCGGTCACCATGGTAATCATAATATACAGGGATAGCAAGAACATAGACCTGGAATGAATGGAAACATCAATAACAGCATTGGTACTGAGCTCTGCTACACTGTAGATTGTTTAATTAATGATCCCTTTAAGCTGTATTTTTTTATTTTTAGTGTTGGATAATTCCTCATTGTTAAATAAATCAAACTTCACATCAGTCAACTATTGTCAACGCTCCCGTCACTGTTCTCCACACGTATGTCTCGCACTGTCCCATCTCGCTATTTCAGTTTTGTACTGCGGCTCCATCACGGTTAACACTTTGTGGACGCTATTGGTTAGTTCGATAGCAAAATTCTGCAGATGCTGGAAATCCGAAATAACACCAGAAAATGCTGGAAAAACTCAGCAGGCCAGGAAACATTCGTGGAGAGAAATTAGAGTCGACGTTTCGGGTCAAACCCTTTTTCAAAACTGGAAAGGAAATGAAATAGATCGAAAGGCCGGGCTGGGAGAGAACAAGAGAAGTGAAGAGACATTAAGAGGTATTCAAAACCAGACGAGATGGTAATAGGACAGTGGAGACAAAAGATGGCTCAGATTAGATGTGAAGTGTACTGGCAGGATCAAGGATTAGCACATCCGCCTGCTGACGGTGTTTCCTCCATCGAGGGTCCCTCTCCCCTCCTCCAGGGGATGACCCGGCTGAAACCATTGGGAAATTTCTTGGGTGGCCCGGTCACTTAACCGCTGCCCGGCTTTCGGCATTGACCAGTCACAGGCGGTGCTGTCCGCTGTCGTTATGGCAACAGGTTTAACACCTAGGGGTTACTGTACAACAGAAGATCATAATACCACCGGGTAAATTCAGAGGAGGGGGGCGCCGCCTCATCGCACACTCCAAACAGCCCTTACACAGCTCTGAGCCTTTCACCTCCACTGCCATATTCCAAGTCCTTTATAACTCCACCCTCTAACATTGGGGATCACTGAAGACAGATTGTCCAAACAAGCTTGAAAATTCAATCATTTTTTATAAAATTGCAGAAAATTATTAATGACCGCAAAATTGTGACTGTTAGAGACTTAATGGCCCTGATATTAACGGTAAGGTGGGAAGGATGCAGGGGAAGGGTTAAAATCTAAAAATGCTATCGCCCGCCTCAAACCCGCTGCTGTCACGGCCATTTAAATGTTTACTGCCCCAAATCAGGGGATTGACGAGGCTCATGCAGAAGGCAGGCCGGGGCCGAGTTAACATTGAGGGAATGAGGGTTGAGGGAATGAGGGTTGAGGGAATGAGGGTTGAGGGAATGAGGGTTGAGGGAGTCGGGGAGGAAAGGTTTGGGGGGCCACTGTCAACACTCAGAGAGCAGCCTCCTTTTCTAAGTCTCTTTGTTATTTTTATTGCCCAGAAATTCGGGTCGGGGGCTTCCCGCGGGTGTAAGCCCCCGACCTGCACTTAGCTTGCGCGCTGGCCCCGAGCTGTGGGCCCCGTGGAATTGCGATCCTGGGCCTCCTGTGCTTGTGTATCCCAGGGGCGCAGTTAGTTCGATGCGTCCCCTGGGATCACGTGGGCCATGGGGAGCCAATCGGAGCAGGGAATGCTCCATTCATAAGTTTGACAGGAAGGGCTATCAAACTTATAAATACTATAAGCCCCAAAACATCACTAAATCTTCAAATAATTTTTTTTTAAATCAAATTTTTAAAATAAAGTATAAATTACATGAAATAACTATTTTAAACAATAATTTAAAGTTTTGAAAAAAGTAATTTTATTTTCTAACAGGGCTAAAAATAAACTTGCCTTTCTTTAAAGTATTTAAAAATAATAAACCTGTGGAAAAAATGTTTTAATTTTAATTAATTCACCACTTACCTTGTAAAAAGCAGGCCTTGCGACTGCTTTTTATATGTCTAACTTCTGGAGACTTAACCTCCCGGGAAAACCTGCAAAAAAAGCGTAAGTTCGATGCGCACGCGCAGCCTCCCCCGCACGCGCGTTCAAACTCTGAACCCCTTTTTCAGGGGAACGGAAGTGCCGGTTTCCCGCGCATGCGCAGTGCATGCAGGAAACCGGCACTTCCATTGGGCCTACAGGTGAGTACCCCGTGCGTACTCACCCGTGGAGACCCGAATTTCTGGGCCATTGTCTCACTCCGTAAAATAAAGGCACACATTACACAACAGTAGCACGGCACGATATATTTTGTGCTATTTGGGCTGGGTTGTTCCATTTTAGGACAGCCCAGCATACAATTTACATTCAACTAAATGGGCAGAAAGTGATGGACTGAGGGGCACAGATGCAAAAGATCCTGGCCTTTTCTGTCTTACCAGACATTCCATCCCGAAACCCTTCTAACACATCTTTCTTTTCACTTCCTGGAATTTGTCTCCCCCGCCACCCCATCAGCTCCCTCCTCGCATGGCTTCCTTCCTCTCCCCGCACCATCTGCTGTCCCCGTGGAAAGCGAAGTTGTGCGGGATGCAGCGTGCGACCATGATCCGGGACACTCGCTCTGGGCTGTATTGGTGGGATCCCCAGCCGGGATGCCAGTGGACCGCTGAATTGTTGCTTCTGCTGGGGTTAGGGGTGCGGGATGGGCAGGAGGCTGGAGGCAGTGGAATGGAGCACTGGGAGCTGATATAGGGCTGGAGAACATTGAAAACAAAGAAAATTACCTGCATCTTAAGCACGTTTTCTAATGTGAGCGGTAAATAGTGTCACAAATATTCTGTCTGAGGTCTGTGGGGGTGAAAATGGTCTTTGGTGAAAGTGCGAAATGGGTGATAGTGAATCAGCAACCTGTTTAACATCGTGCCTGATTTTTTTTTTCCATTGATTCACTATCACCCGTTTCGCTCTTTTGCTAAAGACTAATTTCACCCTTGTACCTTTCCGTAGCGGTACAGTGTGTAATATTTTCACCCGTAGTCAGAGATGTGAGATATTTGCTGCAGCAAGCTTGTTGTATTGCAGCAAAAGGCAGCTGCTGTCACACATAGACTGCCATAGGCCAGGAGAATCGTCAGAGAGTGCTCTCCAGGCCCTGGGCTGCTTGTGAATAGCACCACAGGAGATCGAGCAGGCGAGAAACAAACATTGGAAACACTGCATTCCCCACATTCTCTCTTTATTCACTTGCTTCTTTATTTTTTGTTTTAACTAATCTTACTCACTTACAATAGCTGCTATTTTACTTATTTATGTACATCTAACCCTACCTCTTCCCCAAGTCATGGTTGCTCCTGACCGACGACAAAAACACTTTTCATTCTCCTCATGTTTTAAGATATATTTCTTAGCTTCGGTTAGTATTTGGTTAGTGTTGGTGAGTGTTTGGTTAGTGTCGGTGAGTGTTTGGTTAGTGTTGGTGAGTGTTTGGTTAGTGTTTGGTTAGTGTCAGTGAGTGTTTGGTTAGTGTTTGGTTAGTGTCGGTGAGTGTCGGTGAGTACTTGGTTAGTGTCGGTGAGTGTTTTGTTAGTGTTTGGTTAGTGTGAGTGAGTGTTTGGTTAGTGTTTGGTTAGTGTCGGTGAGTGTTTTGTTAGTGTTTGGTTAGTGTCAGTGAGTGTTTGGTTAGTGTTTGGTTAGTGTCGGTGAGTATTGGTTAGTGTCGGTGAGTGTTTGGTTAGTGTCGTGAGTTTTTGGTTAGTGTTTGGTTAGTGATGGTGAGTGTTTGGTTAGTGTTTGGTTAGTGTTGGTGAGTGTTTGGTTAGTGTTTGGTTAGTGTTGGTGAGTGTTTGGTTAGTGTTTGGTTAGTGTCGGTGAGTGTTTGGTTAGTGTTGGTGAGTGTTTGGTTAGTATTGGTGAGTATTTGGTTAGTGCCAGTGAGTGCTGGTTAGTGTTGGTTAGTGTCAGTGAGTGTTTATTTAGTGTTGGTGAGTATTTGGTTAGTGTTGGTGAGTGTTTTGTTAGCGTTGGTTAGTGTCGGTGAGTGTTTGGTTAATGTTTGGTTAGTGTCAGTGGGTGTTTGTTTAATGTCGGTGAGTGTTTGGCTAGTGTTTGGTGAGTGTTTGGTTAGTGTTTGGTTAGTATTGGTGAGTGTTTGGTTAGTGTCAGTGAGTGTTTGGTTAGTGTTTGGTTAGTGTCAGTGAGTGTTTGGTTAGTGTTTGGTTAGTGTTCGGTTAGTGTTTATTTAGTGTCAGTAAGTGTTTGGTTAGTGTCAGTGAGTGTTTGGTTAGTGTTGGTTAGTGTCAGTGAGTGTTTGGTTAATGTTTGGTTAGTGTTGGTGAGTGTTTGGTTAGTGTCAGTGAGTGTTTGGTTAATGTTGGTTAGTGTCAGTTAGTGTTTGGTTAGTGTTTGGTTAGTGTCAGTGAGTGTTTGGTGAGTGTTTGGTTAGTGTTGGTGAGTGTTTTGTTAGTGTTGGTTAGTGTTTAGTTAGTGTTGATTAGTGTTTGGTTAGTGTTGGTTAGTGTTTAGTTAGTGTTGATTAGTGTTTGGTTAGTGTTGGTTAGTGTTTGGTTCATGTTGGTGAGTGTTTGGATAGTGTTGGTTAGTGTTTGGTTAGTGTCAGTGAGTGTTTGGTTAGTGTCAGTGAGTGTTTAGTTAGTGTTTGGTTAGTGTCGGTGAGTGTTTGGTTAGTGTCGGTGAGTGTGTGGTTAGTGTCGGTGAGTGTTTGGTTAGTGTCAGTGAGTGTTTGGTTAGTGTCAGTGAGTGTTTGGTTAGTGTCAGTGAGTGTTTAGTTAGTGTTTGGTTAGTGTCGGTGAGTGTTTGGTTAGTGTTGGTGAGTGTTTGGTTAGTGTCGGTGAGTGTTTGGTTAGTGTCGGTGAGTGTTTGGTTAGTGTCAGTGAGTGTTTGGCTAGTGTTTGGTCAGTGGTCAGTGTCGGTTTTCTTTTTCTGCAACTGCACCCTGAAAATATAGCATCCTACTTTCTTATCTATCTACACTTTACTTTTTTCTCTCTTCATGGCTGCAGCTTCCCATCAGATGTTGGTGTTGGAGGGATGACTGAATGAACTGGAAGCCGATTGACCTCAATGGTGGCACCGCTTTGGGTCAGGTGATCAGACAGGTGTTGGGTATGAGGCCAATCTTCCCTGACCCTGGGCTGCGAGGGTATCCTACCAGGGCACACTGTTGATAACTGACAGAAGCCACCATTCGTGTGCCTGGCAGTTTGGAAGGTCAGTCAGCAGAGTGGGGGTGTATTTTAACCCGACTCTCCCGGCGAAACCAGAGCAGGTGTGCAGTTAAAATCGAGGGGGTTCCTTACCCGCTCAGAAGTCACCCGGTTCCAGTCGCCTATGATCCTAACATGCAGGGTTCTGCAGGCGGTTGAGGTGGCCGTGTAAAGCAATCGGGGACCTCACGATTCTATGAAAATTGGGGTCCTATTACGTCAAAAGACGGCGGATGCATTTTAACCTCGGCCTACACAGGGAGGCTGCTACAGCTTTCCTGCCAATCGAAAGCAGGTCAGAATCTGCCAGGATGGAAGAGGAGGCCCACTAGGTAAGTGGAAAGCCTTCCTTTGTGGGGCTGGGCGGAGCAGGTTACTCCGGGCCTGTGTAGAAAAGCCACGGCCTCCCCTGCCCCGGTCTCCCACCCCACACACCCCCACACACCTCCGCGAGACCCTCCCAGGGGGGACAGCGGGTGGGCGGGCGCTGCCCGATCTTCAGCAGCCGCTCTGCGCCCTCCTCTCCTTCCATTCTGGCTGGGAAATTCACTCGTCCGCTCCCAGCGTCTCAATGATGCAAAGTGATCGTCACTTCACGGAGTCAGTTATTGGCTGTGAGCCACTGCCCTGAGGTGAGTACAGGTAGTGCCATATGGAGCCATTTGTGCCTCCAGAGTAGCTTGTACTGGTTCCAGGGCCAAACAGAGGACGGCGAGATTAACTTCCACGTTCAGAGCAGAAGTCCCTCCGCGGGCTGGTGCCAATTATCTTGGTGTTTTCCCCATTTTTTTTGTAGGTCAAAGAAGCAATGAGTGACTGTGGCACTTTGAGTGACAGCAAGAGTAACCAATCAGACATTGTCTCCAGCCATCAGTCAAACTCTTAGCTTCAATCACGGGGACAAGCAAAGGAAAATCGAGTCGGACAATGACTGTGATTCACAGCGAGGATTCTGCAGTTTTACACTTAACGCTTACATTTTCTTGCCTTCAGCTGCCAGTTTCCATTTCATCCCTAGCCGTTTCTGACAATGCTTGTATGTTGGGCGGGTTAAGAGAACTGCAGCAAGCAGACTGTGTCAGGACTCACCACCCACTGTCTGCTCACTCAATGATTTGTAATTCTTGCAAGGTTTTTAGTTTGATTTTACAAGCAACTAGCTTCATGCTGTTTGTGCACAGCTGTTCAGCTCCAGCTACCGAGCAAGGTATGATGAAATAATACAAGTGTGTTGCACAGCGTGGCTACACAAAGTAGGGGAAGGGACCATATGAGCACTGCAGGGAGAGGCTGACGGGCTTTTAATGGTATCTGAGCAGTGACACTTAGTGCCCAGGATTCCTTACACATACAGAGTGCGTCTGCCAAGCAAACAGCAAACTCACAGCATGTCAAGTACATCCTTGCATCCTGAACACATCAAGAGCCCACAACAGATTGGCATGACCTTGTGTTGATCACCTTCTGCACTTCTCCTGTGGAAATGATTCTTTTCCTGATAAATAATTCTTTACCAGCGTCTCATTTTTCTTAAAGAGAAATTCCCCTGAATTGCCGCACATTCTATGAATGTGGACTGTCTTCCATAGCCCTACTCGGGCCAGAATGGAGGAACTTCAAGGTGTCAGTGAAGAGGGATTCAGACTAATTGCTGCTCCAGGAATCTCCAAACGGTAGATTCAAAGCAGAAAGTGCAGCAACAGGGGATAACTCAGCGACAAGATAGTGGCGATCAGTGTCTCTCTATCGCCCCGATCTCAGGCGGTGGTAAGACGAAAAAAGAATATAGATCATAGAATCATAGAAAGTTACAGCACGGAAGGAGGCCATTCGGCCCATCGTGTCCGTGCCGGCCAACAAAGAGCTATCCAGCCTAATCCCACTTCCCAGCTCTTGGTCCGTAGCCCTGCAGGTTACAGCATCCCAAGTGCACATCCAAGTACTTTTTAAATGTGGTTAGGGTTCCTGCCTCTACCACCCTTTCAGGCAGAGAGTTCCAGACCCCCACAACCCTCTGGGTGAAGAAATTTCCCCTCAAATCTCCTCTAAACCTTCCCCCAATTACTTTAAATCTGTGCCCCCTGGTTTTTGACCCCTCTGCTAAGGGAAATAGGTCCTTTCTATCCTCTTTATCTAGGCCCCTCATAATTTTATACACCTCAGTAAGGTCTCCCCTCAGCCTCCTCTGTTCCAAGGAAAACAGACCCAGCCTATCCAGTCTTTCCTCATAGCTAAGATTCTCTACTCCCGGCAACATCCTTGTAAATCTCCTCTGTACCCTCTCTAGTGCAATCACATCTTTCCTGTAATGTGGTGACCAGAACTGCACACAGTAGTCTAGCTGAGGCCTAACCAGTGTTTTATACAATTGAAGCATAACCCACCCCTGCTCTTGTATTCTATGCCACGGCTAATAAAGGCAAGCATTCCGTATGCCTTTTTAACCACCTTATCTACCTGGCCTGCTACCTGGCACAGCTCATTGTCGCTGGATTCCCACTCAGTTACGGCCACGTTCCATATTCAAGCCGGGCCTGGGATGGATGTCTGAAGGTCTCATCAGAAACAGGTCAAAGCTTCACGGCCATATGATGAAGCAGGTGTGGTAGGGCTCCACGCCATATTCGGCACAGGGGCTTGCTGGACGCCGAGTCTCCCGTTCCCAGGTGAAACCTGGCGGGGGACAAGGCCTTGGGCAGACCCGCAGGCCCAAGGCCCTTTAAAAGCCCACACACTTTCAAGGCAAGTGCACCAGGACTTTTAAAGGCTCTTGTTCGAGTTGTTCTATTATTTTTATTCATAGCTGGCACTTAGGCTTTCATAAGACTATGGCCTAGAAATTCAGTGGGCTGCGCCACCAGTTAGTGCCCAAAGAGGGCACTTAGTGGGTTTAGCGCCACTGGCCACGCCTCCTGCAAAATTTAGCGGGGCGCTAATGGCGGTGTTAGCCGGTAGCGCTGTGCCGCCACCAATGACGTCATCAGTGTGCACATCATTCCGCTACCGCCCCGATTGCCAAATTTGGTAGCGCCCCCCCCGCTGTAACGCCGGTCGCAATTTGCGACTGGTTCAGGGGGGCCTACCTGCGGCGGTAGAGGCGCTGAGGTGCGGGGCGGCCATTTTTTTGCTGGCCGCCTGCCAGCAGCTCTTCACGCAGCCGTCCCCGGCCTCCTGATGCTCCCCCCGCATTGTGCTGGCTGCCTCCCAAGAGCCCGGCACTTCTCCTCGATGCCGGGCTCTTTTGCCGGCACTCGCGATCTCAGATCGCGCTGCAGCAGGCCCCTCCCCTTTAAGAAGGGGAGGAAGGCCTGCAGTACCACAGCGCGCCATGCCGCAGCGTGCGGCACTGCGGCACGTTGCGCTGCAAACTTCAGTTGCAGCGCCCTAAGATGGATGCAGGGCGCCTCGAGTAGCGCCGCGCTTCCGTTTGGGGCGCTCAAACTGAATTTCCGGCGGGCGCTCGCGACTCCTTCCGGGGCGCCACCGAATTTCTAGGCCTATTTATTTATTTATTTAATCCCTCCCCAGCTCCCAATATTGGCACAAGAGTGTTTGGCAGCGGAATCCTTTGAGGTGACCTATTTGGAGGAGAAGGGGTCCAGCTGAAGGATTCCAGGTAGGTCAGGCTGCCCCAGTGGTGCTCTGTGCCCTCCTTCCCTCACCCACACCCCAACACCAGCAGAGAGAGGCGTTGCAAACCTCACTTTGGCAGACAGTGTTGGTGGAGGCACGTCTCCTCAGTATTGCCCATATCTGAGTGAGCTGAGAATGACTGTCCAACCCCTATACTGGAAGGTTTTTTCAGAAGCCACCCAATCACAGCAGGTCATGCTTTACACTGCATGACTGGAGCCGCAGCAGGGTGCTCAGGAGCCAGCGTTGCCAGTTTGGCTGCACCTGCCAAGATGCCACTAACCATTTGCGCAGGCCTTGGCAAACCTACCCGGGAATGGCTGGGGTAACGCAGGGTCTGGACCAGCAGAGGGGACAATGCCGAGCTCTGCCAGTTGCTGCAAGGACACCACCGACTGCCATGCAGCACGAAGCTTGCCCACGGTCGTACTGTGTTCAGTCAGGGCATCGCACCTCAGGAAAAATATATTGGCCTTGGAGTCGGTGCAGCGCAGATTCACCAGAATGATACCAGGGTTAAAAGGGTGAAATTATGAGGAGAGGTTGCATAAACACGGCTTGTATTCCCTTGAGTTTAAAAGACTAAGAGGTGATCTGATTGAGGTACTTAAAATATTTAAAGAATTTGATAGGGTAGATACAGAGAAACGATTCCCTCTGGTAGGGGAGTCCAGAACAAGGGGACATGATCTTAAATTTAGAGCTAGGCCGTTCAGGGGGGAATTCAGGAAGTCCTTTTTCACACAAACGGTGGTGGAAATTTTGAACTCTCTCCCCCCAAAGGCTGTGGATGCTGGGGGACACTTGGAGCTTTCAAGACTGAAGTTAAATATATCAAGAGATATGGAGCAAAGGTGGGTCAATGGAGTTGAGATACAGATCAGCCAATTGAATGGCAGAATAGGCTCGAGGGGCTGAGCGGTCTCCTCCTGTTCCTATGGTCTGCTGTGACCTGAGACTTGGCTGATCTTTCTTGCAGTGCTGCAGTGCTGACCGATGGGATGGGGCTGTGCTGTGACACAGAGGAAACCCCTCTTCACAAGCATCTGATGCAGCGCCACCTGGACTACCGCAGCCCCCAAAGAAGAGGCCCAGTACTGGGCAGTCCCGCCACTTGTCTGCCGACTCAGACCTGCACCGACAGGATCCTTTCCCTTCACCCTACCCGCTACTTCTCAATCCCCTGCCCATCAGCCTCAGCAAAGGTTACTGACGGGTTAAGATGCCTTTTAATGTTCTCCAGAAGCTTTTTAAACTTTTGTACCCCTCCCTGCGACACTCCCCTTTAATTTCCCCTCTCCCTTTAAATTTTTCTTACACACAATTTTTTTCTCTCACCCTCCAGAACCAGTGGAATTTGTGAATTATTATGCAAATTAGACACTGAAAATGACGTAGGAATTAACGAATTCCTACGAATAACGGAGATCGACACAGGAGAACAATTAAGCAGGTCTTTACTCAACGGAGATGCCACGAGGACTGCCTGGGCAGCCCCGTGGTTTGCGACGTGACGTCATCGTGTTTACCCGCGTTTTCCCGTGCTCTTAAAGGGGCCACGCCCCGTACATGCAAACTCTATATACAAAACACAGTAATGCCTAACACAATGGTATAGGTTTAGGCTGGTGTTTGAACATCGTTAAAGATATACAGTTAGCCAGAGTCATTCAGTGGTTCTGCCACATGCGCCCCCCCAGAATTCGCTTTAACGGACAAAGTCAAATGGTGAGGAGGTCTGATGAGCCTGTCAGAACGACTCCTGTACTCTCGAGGCGGAGGCTGCTGGGCGGCTGGCGGTTTGGCGGGCGGTCGCACTTGATCTGCCGTGATGACGATGGGTGGCCGACCCTGTCTCGGTGGTTGTGCTGTCTCGACGGGGCGGTCGAGGTCTAAATGTGCTGGCTTTAAGCGGTCGACCGAAATGTGGTCCAGTTTATCACCGACATCTGCCGTGAAGGTTTTGTCCCCTGCTTCCAACACGCGGAAGGGACCGGTATATGGGGCCTTGAGCGGATCCCTATGTGCGTCATGGTGAATAAAAACGTATTCAGCCTTGTGAAACTCCATGGGAACGTGTGACCTCTGCAGCCTGTGGTGCGAAGTGGGCACCGGTGCGAAACATCTGGCCACCTCTTGGTGACTAGCAAGCTGGGCAGACGCGGACCATGGCTCTGTCGATGTTGGTAGGAAGTCCCCTGGGACTTGCAGCAGCTGACCATACACAAGCTCCGCTGATGAAGAGTGAAGGTCTTCTTTGAGGGTCGTGCGAAGGCCCAACAGGACCCACGGTAGCTTGTCTGCCCATCCAGCATCCTGGAGGCTGGCCCTCAGGGCGGCTTTCATTGACCGGTGGAAGCATTCGCAGAGGCCATTCGCCTGTGGGTGGTAGGCTGTGGTGTGGTGTAATTTGACACCGAGTCCTTGGGCCACTGCGTTCCAGAGTTCGGAGGAGAACTGCAGCCCCCTGTCCGACTAAATATCTGCGGGCACTCCGAAATGGGTGATCCAGGAGGAAATGAACGCCCTGGCCACGTCCGCCGAAGTAGTGGATGACGGGGGACCGCCTCCGGCCATCTGGTGGTGCGGTCAACCATGGTCAGGATGTGTGAAAAACCATGGGAGGGTGGGAGTGGTCCTGCCAGGTCCACGTTGACATGGTCAAAACGTCGCTCCGGAACTGTGAAGGTGGCCAACGGAGCTTTGATGTGGCGCTGTACCTTAGCCTTTTGGCAGACCACGCAGGTGTTGGCCCAGTCACGGACATCTTTATGCATGCCATGCCATACAAATTTCGCTGACATCAGTTTCTGCGAGGCCTTCATTCCTGGGTGTGACAACCCATGTATGGCGTCGAACACTCTGCGGCGCCAGACGACTGGCACGACAGGGCGAGGATCCTGTACGGAGACGTCACACAACAGCGTGGTACCTGCCGAATGGAACTTGACGTCTGCTAACTGGAGGCCAGTGATGGCCGTTCTGTAAGCTTGGACTTCCGGGTCTGAGGCTTGGTCCGCTGCCATGAGGGCGTAGTCGATGCCCAAATGAACCGTATTGACAATCGCGCGGGAGAGGCAGTCTGCCACCAGGTTGTCCTTACCAGCCACGTGCTGTATATCTGTGGTGAATTCGGATATGTAGGTCAGTTGACGCTGCTGTCGGGCTGACCACGGTTCGGCACTCTGGGCCATTGCAAAGGTTAACGGCTTATGGTCCACAAAGGCGGTGAAAGGACATCCTTCCAGGAGGAACCGAAAATGGCGGATGGCCAGGAAAAGGGCGAGCAAATCCCGGTCGAACGTGCTGTATGCTCTCTCGTTCTGTCGTAGTTGACGGCTGAAGAATACCAATGGCTTCCACATCCCGTTCACCCACTGCTGTTGCACGGCACCGACTGCGTAGTCCAACGCGTCGGTGGTGAGGGCGATGGTGACTCCTGGCAGTGGGTGCGCCAGCATAGTCGCGTTGGCTAAGGCGCTTTTGGTGTCAGCGAACGCTCGGGCTATGTCATCCATCCAGTCTATCGGGTTCTTGCCAGTCTTGCCCTTGAGGGCCTTGTACAGGGGCTGCATGAGTAGTGCCGCCTTAGGCATGAAACGGTGGTAAAAGTTTACCATGCCTAGGAATTCCTGCAGGGCCTTTACATTCTGCAGGCGTGGAAAGGATGTCACCGCCTCTACTTTCGAAGGTAAAGGAACCGCTCCCTCTGTGGTGATGCGATGCCCCAGGAAGTCAATTTCGTGCAGGCCAAACTGACACTTGGCCGGGTTGATAATCAGGCCATGTTGGCTGAGGCGTCGAAAAAGGGTGCGTAGGTGACAGGTACGTTCTTCCTTAGTAGGACTGGCAATTAGAATATCGTCTAGGTAGACGAAGAGGAACTTGAGGTCCCGCAGCACGGAGTCCATCAGGCGTTGGAAAGCCTGGGCGGTGTTCTTTAACCCAAACGGCATTCGTAAAAACTCGAAGAGGCCGAATGGGGTGATGACTGCGGTCTTCTGGACGTCTTGTGGATGAACTGGGACCTGGTGGTAGCCCCGGACGAGGACAACTTTTGAGAACACGGTGTTTCCTGCCAAATGGGCAGAGAAATCCTGAATGTGGGGGATCAGGTACCGATCAGGAGTGGTGGCATCGTTTAGGTGTCGATAGTCGTCGCATGGCCGCCATCCGTCGCCAGGCTTCGGGACAATATGGAGGGGTGAAGACCAGGGACTATTTGACCGGCGAATAATCCCTAACCGTTCCATGGTTGCGAACTCTGCCTTTGCGACCGCCAGCTTACCAGGTTCCAAGTGCCGGGCCCGCGCGTAGACCGGGGGGCCGTTGGTGGTGATGTGGTGTTCCACACCATGTTTCGTGGCTGTGGAGGAGAACATGGGTCTTGTCAGGTCGGGGAATTCGCCGAGCAGGCGAGCGAACACATCAGGAGTCGGGAACGCACAGGAGACGGTACGTGACGTAGTGTTACTGCGGTAACACGGAAGAGAATTAAAAGTTGCTGCGTTGATCAGCCGCTGGTTCCTAACGTCGGCCAGGAGGCTGTTGGCGCACAGGAAATCCGCGCCGAGGGGGGGCTGGGAAACTTTGGCCATAACAAACTCCCAGTGAAAACATTCCCCCCCGAGGCACAACTCCACTCGCCATCTGCCGAAGGTCCGAATTGTTCCGCCATTGGCTGCATCAAGGGTGGGGCCGTGATTCCCCGTCTGCACATCGAGGGCGGACGCAGGTAAAATGCTGCACTGCGCTCCGGTGTCGCACAGAAAACGACGACCGGAGAGAGTATCAGTGATGAACAGCAATTTTCCCGCGTTGCCGATCGCCATCGCGGCTGCGGGCTGCCCGTTAGACCTGTTCCTCGGTAGTCGCAGTGTCAGTTGCTGTTTGGTTTGTTGGGGAAAACTGCAGGGAGGGCGGCAACGCTTCGCCTTCGCGCCGAACTGCGCGTGGTAGAAACACAGCCCAGCAGGCTGACGAGCTGGGGCGGCATCTGTGGGGGATGGGTGCCTCGTGGCAGTGCAGTGCTGCCGAGTTACAGCGAAAACATTTTCAGCCTCCGCAGCGAGTGTTGCGCAGTCTTCAATTTCAGATCTGGCTAGGGCAGCTTATACCTGTTCAGGCAGATGGCTGAGGAAAATCTCGCGGAACAGGAAACATTCCCGTTCTGAGCCCAGGAGTGTGAGCGTTTGGCTCATCAACTCTGAAGGCTTGGAGTCCCCAAGCCCGGGCATAGTGAGTAATCGACGGGCACGCTCCGATTTTGTGAGCCCGAAAACCTGCAGTAACCGTGCTTTGAGGGTTTCATACTTGCGCTCCGTTGGGGGTTTTTTGAGGAGGCTGACGATCCGAGAGGCGGTAGAGCTGTCGAGTGCGGAGACCACATAAAGGTATTTGGTCTGATCCGCATCGATGTTCCTCAGGGCGAACTGGGCCTCGACCTGAATAAACCACGAGGGCGTTTGCTGCTCCCAGAACTGCGGTAGCTTTAGCGAAATGGCGTTCGCTTCCATGCTGTGTTCTTCTTTTGTGAAAACGTTCACAAAAACGGGGTCACCAATGTAGGAATTAACGAATCCCTACGAATAACGGAGATCGACGCAAGAGAACAATTAAACAGGTCTTTACTCAACGGAGAGGCCACGAGGACTGCCTGGGCAGCCCCATGGTTTGCGACGTGACGTCATCGCGTTTAACCGCGTTTTCCCGCGCTCTTAAAGGGGCCACGCACCGTACATGCAAACTCTAAAAACAAAACACAGTAATGCCTAACGCAATGGTACAGGTTTAGGCTGGTGTTAGAACATCGTTAAAGAGAATTATATACAGTTAGCCAGAGTCATTCATTGGTTCTGCCACAATGTCTTATTAACACTTGGGATTCTGGTGGATCTTAAAGCATAGCAAACCAGAATAGACCGGTTTTACATCGCGCTGGTTCTGGAACTTTCCGAGAATGGGTTATTTACAAACAGTAAACAAACATAGGTGCTGTAGCACTCTGTTAAAGGCAGTTATATAGTCATACAGGAGTCCCTTGGTGGCTTTGCCACATGCGCCCCCCCAGAAGTGTCTTTAACCACAAAAGTCAATCGCAGAGGAGGTCAGGCAAGCCTGTTCGAACGACTCCGATATTCCCAGAGAGGAATGGGCTGGGCAGACGATGAGCTGGCCAGGTGTGGCGGCAGCGGGCGGCCGTCCACGACGTGGTGGCTGCGCTGCCTCGACCGGTCGCTCGAGTTCCAGGTGTGCGGCCTTGAGACGGTCCACGGAAATGTGGTCAGACTTGCCCCCGACGTCCACTAAAAAACTCTTGGCACCCGCCTGCAGTACCTGGAAAGGGCCTGTATATGGAGGTGTGAGAGGACTACGGTGGGCGTCATGCCTGACAAAAATGAATTTAGCCTGCATAAGCTCCGGCGGAACAGGTGACGTGGGCAAACCGTGATGTGACGTCGGAATTGGCCTAAAAGATTGAACTGCGTCCCGGTGGGCCTCCAGTTGTTCAGCTGCCGACCAAGGTCGCGTTGGTGACAGAAGAAACTCGCCTGGCACCCGGAGTGGCTGTCCATAAACCAGCTCGGTGACCGATGCCTGCAGGTCCTCTTTGGGCGCTGTGCGTAACCCGAGCATCACCCAAGGCAGCCTGTCTATCCATGCGGCCCCCTGGAGGCTGGCCCGCAGCAACGCCTTCAAGGACCGATGAAAGCGCTCACATAGTCCATTTGCCTGTGGATGGTAAGCTGTGGTCCGATGGAGCTTGGTGCCCAAACCCAAGGCTACGGCGTTCCACAGTGCAGACGAGAATTGCGGCCTGCGGTCCGACGAAATATCAGACGGAACGTCGAAACATGCAACCCAGGAGGAAAGAAAAGCCCGGGCGACATCCGTGGAGGTGGTGGACGTCAAAGGAATAGCCTCCGGCCACCTGGTGGTACGGTCGACAATAGTCAAGAGATGTGTGAAACCCTGTGACGGCGGTAGTGGGCCAACGAAGTCGACATGGACGTGATCGAAACGCCGCTCCGGTACTTCAAAAATGGCTACAGGAGCTTTGACGTGCCGCTGCACCTTAGCCCGCTGGCACACGATCAGGTGTTGGCCCAGTCGCGGACATCCTTGCGCATCCCTCTCCAGACGAACTTGGACGCCAGTAGTTTTTGTGAAGCCCTCACGCCAGGGTGCGCAAGCCCGTGGATGGCATCGAAAACGTTCCTACGCCAGGACAGCGGAACGATCGGGCAGGGTCCCCCAAGGAGACGTCGCAGAGCAAGGAGGTGCCGGCCGAGTGGAAAAGCACATCCGCTGGCTGAAGGCAAGAGGAGTCGGTACGGAAAGCTTGCGTTTCCGGATCAGCCACTTGGTCAGCAGCCATGAGTGAATAATCGAGTCCCAGCTGGACGGCCTGGACCGTCGCACACGAGAGGCAATCGGCGACCACGTTGTCCTTGCCGGCCACGTGCCGGATGTCGGTGGTGAACTCAGAAATAAAGGTGAGCTGTCGTTGCTGTCGAGCCGACCACGGCTCAGCCGTCTTGGCCATGGCAAACGTCAGTGGCTTGTGATCCACAAACGCGGTGAATTGGCGTCCCTCCAACAGAAAACGAAAATGGCGGATGGCCAGAAACAACGCCAACAACTCCCTGTCGAACGTGCTGGAGCTGTGTTCGTTACGACGCAATTGCCGACTAAAAAACGCCAGCGGTTGCCACGTCCCGTCGACCCATTGCTCCTGCACAGCGCCTATGGCGTAGTCCGAAGCGTCAGTCGTAAGCGCGATGGTGGCGCCAGGCAGCGGGTGCGCCAACATCGTTGCGTTTGCGAGAGCATCTTTCGTGTCCACAAAAGCGCAATCCATCTCTGGTGTCCAGACCACAGGTTCCTTCCCCGGTCTCCCTCTGAGTGCCTCGTAGAGTGGCCGCATAAGCTGCGCGGCCCGGGGAACAAACCGATGGTAACCGAGGAACTCCTGGAGCGCTTTAACGGATTGCGGGTGTGGAAAAGCAGCAATCGCCTCCACCTTCGACCGAAGTGGCACTGCTCCTTCCGCAGTGATGCGGTGGCCCAAAAAGTCGATCTGTTGCAGCACGAATTGGCATTTGGCCGGGTTAATTATGAGGCCATGCTGATGGAGGCGGCGAAAAAGCGCAGGTGGCTGAGATGTTCCTCTTTCGAAGTACTGGCGACCAGGATGTCATCGAGATACACAAACAGGAACTTAAGATCCCGTAGCACTGAATCCATAAGGCGCTGGAACGCCTGCGCCGCATTCTTGAGCCCGAACGGCATTCGGAGAAATTCAAACAGTCCGAATGGGGTAATGACCGCTGTCTTCTGGATGTCCTGGGGGTGGCCGGGTACTTGATGGTACCCCCAGACGAGGTCAATTTTGGAAAAAAAAAACGAATTGCCCGCCAAATGTATGGAGAAATTTTGGATGTATGGTATTGGGTACCGGGCGGGCGTCGTGACCTCATTGAGGCGTCGATAATCGCCGCAGGGCTGCCAACCACCGCCGGGCTTAGGGACGATATGAAGTGGCGAAGACCAGGGACTATCCGACCGGCGAACAATCCCCAGCCGCTCCATGGTGGCGAACTCCGCCTTCGCGGCCTCGAGTTTACTGGGTTCCAGCCGCCGAGCCCGGGCATAGACCGGAGGGCCGGTCGTCGCGATGTGGTGCTCCACACCATGTTTAGCGGTCGCTGCCGAGAAGGTGGGCTGAGTTAGATCCGGAAATTCCCCGAGAAGGCGGGTGAAGTCGTCGGGTGCCGGCACAGTGCAGGAAACCGTGTGAGTCGCGCCTAAGCCCCGAAAGCACGGGATGGAGGCAAACGTGGTGGCGTGAATCAGACGGCGATTTCATAAATCAACCAATAGGCCATTGGCACAGAAGAAGTCAGCGCCGAGGATTGCCTGTGCGATTTGGGCGGTGATATACTCCCATAGGAAACGTTGCCTGCCGAAACACACCTGGATCCGCCGCTTCCCGAATGTATGAATAGCACTGCCGTTGGCGGCCTGGAGTGGAGAACCGCGCCTCCCGGCCCTGACGTTGAGGAGCGAAGCGGGGAGGATGCTGCACTGGGCACCCGTGTCACACAAAAACCGCCGGCCCAAAATGGAGTCGGTGATATAAAGCAACTTCCCGGAATCGCCAACCGCCATCATAGATGTGAAACCAACCTCGGGGTCGTTCTTCCATTCACACAGTCGGTGCTGTTGCTTTCTCGTTGCATTAGGCACGAAACTACAGGGAGGAAGGCAGCATCTGGCTTTTGGGCCGAAACGGGCGTGATGGTAACAGAGACCGGATGGTGGAGGCGCCAAGGTGGGGTTCTTCGGGGCGGGACGCTTCGAGGTGGCGCAGTGCTGCTGCATCACCGCATAAATAGTGTCGGCTTCAGTCGCGAGCGCTACACCGTCCGCAGCCTTCGACCTGATGAGGGCTGCTTGCACCTGCTCGGGGAGCTGGCTCAGGAACAGTTCCCGGAACAGAAAACACTGCGGCTCAGACCCAAGGAGCGTGAGCATCTGGCTCATCAACTCAGACTGCTTGGCGTCGCCTAACCCGGGCAGTGTGAGTAAACGTCACGCGCGCTCCGCTTTTGTGAGGCCGAAAACCTGCGTAAGTCACGCCTTAAGCGTATCATACTTGTTATCCACAGGCGGGTTTTCCAGCAGGCTGATGATCCTCGAAGCCGTCGAGCTGTCCAGTGCGGAGACCACGTAAAGATAACGGGTCTGATCCAGCACGATGTTCCGAAGTTGGAACTGAGCCTCCGCTTGGACGAACCAGGAGGCCGCCTGTTGTTCCCAAAATTGAGGGAGCTTCAAGGTCACTGCATTAACATCCATCGTGCTGCGTCGCGCTTCCTCCACGAAAATCGTCCGCGAAGCTTCGGGGTCACCACTGTAGGAATCGTCAGATCCCTAGCTGAAATACTGAGGTCGAGTCAGTCCGATAATTAAACGAAGTTTAATGTAAACTAAAGAACAAACAATGGCATGCAGGAGAAACAATCAACAGGTCTTTTCTTAAGGCTGGCTTCACGAGGTCTAACCTGGGAACCTCCCAGCCTGATGGCATGACATCATCACGTTTCCCGCCGTTCGGGACGTCACGTGACCAACGTGATGACGTCATCGCGCTGGTTCTGGAACTTACCGAGAACGGGTTATTTACAAACAGTAAACAAACATAGGTGCTGTAGCACTCTGTTAAAGGCAGTTATATTAGTCATACAGGAGTCCCTTGGTGGCTTTGCCACAGCAACATGGATTTTTGCCTGTGCAGAATTTTTTTAACTTGTGTTTTGTACGACTACAAGAGGAATGTAACATGTTAACTCCTAAGGCCACCATAAAGTACACTTTTCAAAAGAAAGCCATCGTCTTGAACTAGTCAGTTTGCCTGCCAGATTTCCATCGAGGCCAGAGTTTGTTTTAGGTTAACGCAATGATGGGTTGAAGTGTTAATTGGTTAATCAACCCAGGAAGGGCATATTTCCAATTCCCAAACATTTTATCCTATTGGCAAAGATGGTCCACTTTGTTCCTCTGTAGAACTTTGGGATGCCTATTTGCTTATGGGGTCAGTTTAGTCAGACTATGAGAAGCCCACGGTCACACATCAACAAGTCTCCCCTGCCTGCGATAGTGGGCGTAGTTTTAACCTCAGTCAGTGGAGAGTTAAATCGAGCAGAATGTAAAACAGGCAGAGGACTCGATCCCGTCAGCTTTCTGCTGGGCCAGTTCGGCTAAAATCATCCCCAGTGCTTTTGATTGGCTGCTATTTCTGAGTCAATTCAGATAAAAGCAAGATCCTTGATTGACTGGAGGCACCTTTGATTGACAGCTTGATGGGCAGAGACTTAAATCTTCCAGAATTATATTGGCAGCCCACAGTCAGACCACGAAGAGCAGTCAGTGTGTTTGACACTTGTCGCTACCAGGTTGAGCGTCTTATTATAGAGCCAACTTAGTCAGAAGAACTAATCTATTCAAAGTTCAAAGTAAATTGACATCAGTTTGAGCACTGTGTATAAATGTGTGGCACCTTTTATTGTTTGTACATCAAGAAGCGAAGGGAAAAGTAGATCTCACTGCGTTATACTGTTTACTATTTGTTCCTCTATCTTATGCAAATAAAATTACTTAATGGTTCAAAACCTGAGTCTTGATTTATTTAAGTGTTTATCCAGTCTGCCCTGCGGAGAGAGAGGAGAATTTAGGTGGTGGCACACGGTACAGTGTATAGCGTGAGGGTTCTCTATTACAATCCTTGGGTCTTACTGTCATTTACCTAGAAATTGGACAGAAAAAGATGCACTCCAGACCATAGGGGACACAAGGGCCTAGAAATTGAGTTTTGGCGCAGCCAGGGCTTTAGCGCCGGAAGTTAGTGCCGGCGCTAAGTCCCCCTGCGCGCGCCAAAAATTCAGTAGCGCCGCGCCCAAACGGCTGCCGGCGCTACTGGAGGGTTTCAGCGCCTCCCAATGGGCGCTAACTGCCCCATTGCGGCGCTGTTCCGGCGCTGCGGCACCCGATGCGGTGCGGCAGGCTGGGGACGTGCAGGCCTCCTCCTCCCGTTAAGGAGGAGCTGCCTGCACCCGGCCGCGGCCCGCGCAAATCAGCTTAAAAATGAGCCCGGCACCTCGGACAAGTGCCGGGCTTGCATCTGTTCCGGGGGGGGGCGGGGAGAAGTCCGGGGAGGGAGCTGCGGGCAGGCGGCCGGCGGGAAAGTGGCCGGCCACCGCGGGGCCTTTAATGCGCTGGCGCAAACTGGAGTAAGGCACCTCTGACAGAACGTTGCTTGCGGCTGCCACGGGCGAGGCGGCCGCAACTCAATTTCGGAGTTCGGGCGGGTTACCACGGCAACCGGGACGCTGCGCACACCGATGACGTCATCGGTGCCGGCGCAGCGCTACCGGTGCAACGCCGATTTAGGGCCCCAGGGAATTTTTAAACTGGCCATAACTCTGGCGCTAGTCCCTCTAGCGCCTCAAAAGCGGCGCTAAGGCAACTGAATTTCTAGGCCAAGGTCTGCTTACAGGAGTGACCTGGAGAGAAAATCTGGTGTAATTATTCGAAAGCATGACAGTAATCCTTATGTTTGTTCCTATTGATCGACTCCACTATTTTTCCAGTTATTGATATAAGGTTTTGTTACCTATCAAAAATAGTTATTACGTTGGCTTCTTTCCATTGTTGCCTTCCCTACAATGGCCATCAGCAGTTTTTCTCCACTCACGCTGACCAGCCTCGGGTACATCCCATCGACCCTGGGGGTTGATTTGATGTAAAAGTCCTTCCAGGTTTTCTGGGACCTCCTGGCAAATGATGTCCAAATCATGAATACAAAAGCAAAATGCTGCAGATGCTGGAAATCTGAAATAGAAACAGAAAAGTTAAACGCTCATACAAAAGCAAGATACTGTTTAAACACTAATGAAAGGTCATTGATGAAGGGTCATCGACCTGAAACGTTGGCCCCGATTTTCTGCCAGCCATCGGGCGGGTTTTCAGGCGGGCGGGGGCCGAAAATCGTCGAAATAGGGGGTCGCGACCCACCCCCCCCCGCCTGATTCCCCGCCCGTCCGACTTTCGGACCGCTGTTTCTCCGCGAGCCGATTCAGTCCCGCCCGCCACTGGCGGGACTGGCCATCGGGACCCTAATCACCAATTATTGGCATGTTTAATGCCATTTTAAGGGGCCCTTGCTATTTTAAAGGGTTCCCCACGCTAAACACGCCTGCGGGGAACCCCGCTGATGAAACCTGGCGTGAAGCATCCCGGCTTGCTTGCTCTCAGCTGCAGGTCATTCGGGAAAGCTGCGATTTAATCAGAGAGCATTTATATGTTGAAGGACCTTGCTGTTGAAGGCTTGGGGCTACTTCTTCAAGGCTTAGGCGCAGCTGTGGAAGGTTGGAGCCTCACACACTTCTCCAATGCGATCTCCTGGGAAGCCCCTCTCGCCACCCTTACTCAGCGCTTCCTCAGCGGAGGCATCTACGAGAAGCATGGGACGCCTTTTTTTCCTTCCCTTCTTGCCATTAAAGGATCTCCAGCAGCAGAGGCGGCAGCAGCAGAACCAGGAGCACCAGGCTGCTGCTCACTCACCTGAAGCTGCACAGGCCAGAAGGGGCCAGCGCTTGGAAGTGGCTTGAGAGCACCTTGCTGTGCTTTAGGGGGCCATGGGGACCTGTATCTGCACTGGCAGTCCTACTCAGAAAGACTTCCATGAAGGTCTGGTTTCTCTGTTCAATAGATGGCCAACGCTCCTCAAGAGATGTCATTCTCTTATGAGCAATCACCATGTTTTCCGTACCCTGGCGACTTATCTCCTCCATGGAGGTTGCCAACCTTTCCATGGTGATGCGTTCATGCGCCAAGATTCCACAAAGGCTCTGCTCATGGTCGCTATGGACTCTTCCATTCGCTCCACCCTCGCAGCAACCCTGGAGACAAAACCTGCCAGAGACTCCTGCATCTGTGCATGGAGATCCATCACCTCTTCTCTTGCGGATGGACCTAGAGGCAGAGGGTCGACGTGCAGTGCAGCTGAGCTGAGCTGGCAGAGTCCTGCGCACTCTGACGAGGACTCTCCACTGCTGTCCCTGTCTCCAGAATCTGCTGAGGCTCACTTGTGAGCTGTGAAACACCAGGTGACAACACTACTCTATGTCCCGAAGGTCCCCCCGAGGTGTGAGTGTCTGCGCTGGTGCTGGGTGCGCTGAATTCTGCTGACGCTGCACCCTCAGAGGTTGGAGCTTCCTCTGAGGAGTCTGGCTGCACAGCCTCTTCCTCCTCCACAGTGGGGATGGGGGCTCTGGATAGTCCTGTGGGGGAGTAGAGGAAGGAGTTAGAGATGTGATGCCAAGGTTACATGCACATTCAAGTTGACATCTGCTGACACCTGCATCCATGCAGCCTTGGTCTCAGTGGGAGGCCTCTTCCTCCCTGACCTAGGGAAGAGGACCTCCCTGTGGGCCCTAACCCCATCCAATAATGCCTGCAGTGAAGCTTCATCGAATTTGGAGGCAGCTCGGGGTCTGGCACTGGCCACAGCTGCTGCAGGCTCCTCTGCCATCCTGTATGGTTCGTTTGGAAGCCAACAGAGGAAGCAGTGCTTGCTGTGGACCTTGAAAGCACCACGAATGATGACATCATACTGTGGGGCTTCCTGACTGGAAATGGACAATTAGCAAAGCTGCCCACACGCTGGGAATTAATTGGCCACTTGAGGGAAAATTGCGTGGAGCTGGCTGACACATTTTTTTGTGGGTCAGAAACCCCACATTCGGGGAATCCGACCATTTCCCACACAATCCACAAAATCGGGCCGTTGACTCTGTTTCTCTCTCCACAGATGCTGCCTGACCTGCTGAGTGTTTCCAGCATTTTCTGTTTCTAGCCTAAATCATGAAGTTTAGCTTTCGAACCCCCGATGATGGGTGGTGTGTTATTCGTTTCCTCTAATGAAAAAGTAATCGTTCCGTATGTTGACCAATGTTCCCTGTAATATTTTGGGGGGGTGACGGGTGGCCCCTTTAACAAGCTGCGCGGCCCATTCAAAATATCGAGCATGCCCGGTATTTCCATTTAAAAGCCGGCTACGCGGGACCTTCAGAGCGCTGCGCGGCCTTGCGGCTTAAAGGGAACATTGATATCAACGATCTTTAATTTATCCTTAAGTTTGTAGCTTTAGTTCCCATTAGTATCCTCAGAAGTCTCAATTCTCCTTTCTTTATCCTCTTGTTATAATTCTGGAAGAAATTCTTTTGGTTGTGTTTAGCTTCTTTAAGTCTGACACCTTTTGTTCTCTCTTCATCACTCTGACCAGCAATTTACATTTTTGGAGGTTCCTGTATTGCCCCTTGGTGTTGACCCTCACCTGCCTCAATACAGGCTTTGCAGAGTTTGTCTTTCTTTCCTATTTCTCTTTGTGTTATCGTATTATTCCATTTGGTTTGTCTATATTCAGCTGTCCTCCATTCGTCTATATCCTCGGTAGTCTGTCCGTAAAGGTATTCGATTTGCGTCCTGCTAAGATTTTTTTGAGTTCTACCCTGCTCCCTCAGTCAAATTCTTTAAGCTCTCCCCTCCTACCCTTGAATCTGGCCCTTGTAAAGTTGTACATTGGGTTATTGGCTTGTGGTTCACGGTCAATGTGGGAGACAGCAGGGGAATAAAACTGTTGCTGTCTCCTCGGCTGATTGGCCATGACTAAATATAAATGTATTCGGCTTTCACCCCTCCTAAACAGTGCACTGGAGGTCCTGTTCGCCACAAGGACGTTATCCCCTTGCTTTACTTTCACCAGATGTTTGAAAAGAGCTGTTGGCGCAGAAATTCAAGGTCGCAGTAACCTTGACCACTGGAGCTAGTGTTGAGGAGAGCCTCAAGTCATCAGCTAGCTTTTACAAATATTAGTAAGCTTCTGACAATGCACCTCAGTAAGGCCAAGGTGGGACAGTCTTGTCCCGCACACCTGCCTACACGAAGGTCATGTTCTGCGAATTCCATTCCCGTGTCTATATCTCTTGCTCATCATCTGACAGATTGTGACAGCCGCACTGGGTGAAAAGGAAAAGATTCAGCAGGTCTTGCAGAGTTTTGTGAATTCTTCGTCCTGTGAATGACAGCTTCGAGCTGTGCTTCTAGACAGGCTGCAATTCGGACAAAACCCGAGAATGCTGGAAACATTCAGCAGGTCAGTCAGCATCTGCGGAGAGAAAAAAAAAGAACATGTTTTATGTGCAGACCCATCGCAGTTCAGTGTGACGAAGGTTGCAAGTGGATCTGTTTAATTAGATTCGCCCAGCAGCTAACAGATTTAATTAGAGTTTTGCTGACAACTTTGGAAAAATGTTTCTTACAGCGGGCAACTTTTAACCTCCATCCGCAGCAGACAACATTTTTGTTGAACATGTCTGAGTGCTGTGAGACTGTCAGAAATATAAGAACATAAGAACATAAAAAATAGGAGCAGGAATAGGCCACTTGGCCCCTCAAGCCTGCTCCGCCATTCAATAACATCATGGCTGATCTTGGGCTCAAAGCCACTTCCCTGCCCGCTCCCCATAACCCTTCACTCCCTTATCTTGCAAGAATCTGTCTATCTCCACCTTAAATGTATTTAATGACCCAGCCTCCACGGCTCTCTGGGGCAGAGAATTCCACAGATTTACGACCCTCTGAGAGAAGAAATTCCTCCTCATCTCAGTTCTAAAAGGGCGACCCTTTATTCTAAAGCTGTGCCCCCGCGTTCTAGATCCCCCCACGAGGGGAAACATCCTGTCTGCATCTACCCTGTCGAGCCCCCTCAGTATCTTATATGTTTCAATAAGATCAGCTCTCATTCTTCTCAATTCCAATGAGTAAAGGCCCAGCCTGCTCAACCTTTCCTCATAACTCATATCCCTGGCAATAACAGATGCCCCTCCCCATCTATAACTGCCACCAATATTTATCGAGAGGGTGCGGGCCAGTCCGAAAACAAGCAAAGAACCCGGCAAGGCTGGGTCGTGGAGGAGCTGCCGATCTTAACGGCAGGAGCTCATTAACATTTTTTAGCCGCGTTACCCGCCTGGCAGACGGCCAAATGGACAGACTAGCTGGTGTATGGCTGAGAACACCAGTGGCTGGAGGCTGCCGCTGCCCCTGGGGACGGACCCTGGCAATCGGGAGGGGGGAGAGGCCCCCCCTTTTACTGCCTGTTTCCCAACCCCTGTAAATGTTAAATTGGGCCCCTAATTGGACACTGGGATGCCCAATGTCTGCCGGTGTAACAAAGGAAGCAGACGAGTGCACTGCAGGTTAGAGTCATGTAAAAATAATGCTGCTGCAGAAAAATTAATTGTTTATAAGGAATGTCGAGACCCCTACTGCCCTGGACAACCCACCCATCCCACCCACGGAACAGCCCTACTTCCCCCCCACCCCGTGACTCCTTGGGTCTGGCGGGCAGCCTCCGGGCCCTGTGGTTTTGACCAGCCTGAAGTCGGCCAGTTGCCTCTTTCTGCCAGTTCTGGGCAGGATGTAAATGTGACCCGGGAGTTAAAATAACCTGGGCCTCAAACTGATGATACGGAGGTGGGGAGCGGTGGCAGGGTTTGACACTTGCTCTGCCCGTCGGCCTGTCTCTCATCCAGACCCTCACTCCGCCCCTCACTCTGACCCTCACGCCGCCCCTCACCCTGACCCTCACCCTGACCCTCACCCTGACCCTCACTCCGTCCCTCACTCTCCCCTTCACTCTGTCCCTCAATCTGTCCCTCACTCTCCCCCTCACTCTCCCCCTCACTCTCCCCCCTCACTCCCCCCTCACTCTCCCCCTCACTCTCCCCCTCACTCTCCCCTCACTCTCCCCCTCACTCTCCCCTCACTCTCCCTCTCATTCTCCCCCTCACTCTCCCCTCACTCTCCCCCTCACTCTCCCCCTCACTCTCCCCCTCACTCTCCCCTCACTCTCACTCTTCCCCTCACTCTCCCCCTCACTCTCCCCCTCACTCTCCCCTTCACTCTCCCCCTCACTCTTTCCCTCACTCCCCCCTCACTCTCCCTCTCACTCTGTCCCTCACTCTCCCCCTCACTCTCCCCCTCACTCTCCCCTCTCTCTCCCCCTCCCTCTCCCCTCACTCTCCCCCTCACTCTCCCCCTCACTCTCCCCTCACTCTCCCCCTCACTCTCCCCCTCACTCTCCACCTCACTCTCCCCCTCACTCTCCCCTCACTCTTGCCCTCACTCTCCCCCTCACTCTCTACTCACTCTTTCCCTCACTCTCCCCTCACTCTCCCCCCTCACTCTCCCCTCACTCTCCCCCTCACTCTGTCCCTCACTCTCCCCCTCACTTTCACTCTCCCCTCACTCTCCCCCTCACTCTCCCCTCACTCTCCCCCTCACTCTGTCCCTCATTCTCCCCTCACTCTCCCCCTCACTCTGTCCCTCACTCTCTCCCTCACTCTCTCCCTCACTCTCCCCCTCACTCTCCCCTCACTCTCCCCCTCACTCTCCCCCTCACTCTCCTCCTCACTCTGCCCCTCACTCTCCCCCTCATTCTGTCCCTCACTCTCCCCCTCACACTGTCCCTCACTCTCCCCTCACTCTCCCCCTCACTCTCTCCCTCACTCTCCCCTCACTCTCCCCTCACTCTCCCCCTACTCTCCCCCTCACTCTGTCCCTCACTCTCCCCTCACTCTCCCCCTCACTCTCCCCTCACTCTCTCCCTCACTCTCCCCTCACTCACTCCCTCACTCCCCCCTCACTCTCCCCCTCACTCTCTCCCTCACTCTCCCCTCACTCTCCCCCTCACTCTCCCCTCACTCTCCCCCTCACTCTGTCCCTCATTCTCCCCTCACTCTCCCCCTCACTCTCCCCTCACTCTCTCCCTCACTCTCCCCCCTCACTCTGTCCCTCACTCTCCCCTCACTCTCCCCCTCACTCTCCCCCCACTCTGTCCCTCACTCTGTCGCTCACTCTCCCCCTCCCCCTCCCCCTCACTCTCCCCCTCACTCTCCTCCTCACTCTGCCCCTCACTCTCCCCGCACTCTCCCCCTCACTCTCCCCTCACTCTCCCCCTCACTCTGTCCCTCACTCTCCCCGTCACTCTCTCCCTCACTCTCCCCCTCACTCTCTCCCTCACTCTCCCCTCACTCTCCCCCTCACTCCCAGCTCACTCTCTCCCTCACTCTGTCCCTCACTCTCCCCTCACTCTCCCCCTCACGCTGCCCCTCACTCTGTCCCTCACTCTCCTCCTCACTCTGCCCCTCACTCTCCCCTCACTCTGTCCCTCACTCTCCCCTCACTCTCCCCCTCACTCTCTCCCTCACTCCCCCCTCACTCTCTCCCTCACTCTCCCCCTCACTCTCCCCCTCACTCCCCCCTCACTCTCCCCCTCACTCTCCCCCTCACTCCTCCCTCACTCTCCCCCTCACTCTCCCCTCACTCTCTCCCTCACTCTCTCCCTCACTCTCCCCCTCACTCTGTCCCTCACTCTCCCCCTCACTCTGCCCCTCACTCCCCCCTCACTCCCTCCCTCACTCTCTCCCTCACTCTCCCCCTCACTCTCCCCCTCACTCCCCCCTCACTCTCCCCCTCACTCTGTCCCTCACTCTCCCCTCACTCTCCCCCTCACTCTGTCCCTCACTCCCCCCTCACTCTGTCCCTCACTCTGTCCCCCTCACTCACCCCCTCACTCTCCCCCCTCACTCCCCCCTCACTCTCTCCCTCACTCTCCCCCTCACTCTCTCCCTCACTCTCCCCTGACTCTCTCCCTCACTCTCCCCCTCACTCTGTCCCTCACTCTCCCCCTCACTCTCTCCCGCACTCCCCCCTCACTCTCTCCCTCACTCTCTCCCTCACTCTCCCCCTCACTCCCCCCTCACTCTCTCCCGCACTCTCCCCCTCACTCTCCCCCTCACTCTCACCTCACTCTCTCCCTCACTCTCCCCCTCACTCCCCCCTCACTCTCCCCCTCACTCTCCCCTCACTCTCTCCCTCACTCTCCCCCTCACTCTCCCCCTCACTCTCTCCCTCACTCTCCCCCTCACTCTCCCCCTCACTCTCTCCCTCACTCTCTCCCGCACTCTCCCCCTCACTCTCCCCCTCACTCTCACCTCACTCTCTCCCTCACTCTCCCCCTCACTCCCCCCTCACTCTCCCCCCTCACTCTCCCCTCACTCTCTCCCTCACTCTCCCCCTCACTCCCCCCTCACTCTCCCCCTCACTCTCTCCCTCACTCTCTCCCCCCTCACTCTCCCCCTCACTCTCCCCCTCACTCTCTCCCTCACTCTCTCCCCCTCACTCTCCCCCTCACTCTCCCCCTCACTCTGTCCCTCACTCTGTCCCTCACTCTGTCCCTCACTCTCCCCCTCACTCTCCCCCTCACTTTGACCCTCACCCCTGTTGTGTTTGCAAAGGTAATCCAGAGGCCGTGTGTAGAACTCAATTCATGTTGCTTTTAATGGCTGATGCAACCACACTCTTACAGGCAAAAGCAATCGAATACCTATATCCAATGTCAGACACAATACAATGATCACAGCACTCTCAAACTTCATGTGCTCAGGCCAAGGCAATCGAGTACCTATCCCCAATGTCAGACATAACATTTCCTCCCCCCTCACAGAATTTCAAACTTGAAATGTAGTGACAAAGTCCTGTAGGTGGCCAGGGCGAGAACGTGTACGAACAGGCCGAGGTGCGACTGGTGAAGAGCAGGCCGAGGTGGGGACTGGGGAGGTTTTGGCTGAGGCACAATATCTCCTTGAGGGTTGGCTGGCTGAGCCACATGTGCATCCCGCCACTCTGGGGGTAAGGCTTGGGGATTAGATCCGTGTAATCCCGCATCAGGGGGTGCTGGCACCTTCCGAAGGTGGCTGGCATGCCACCGAGAGCTGTCAGTGAGGCAGAAAGTGGCTGGTCCAAGTTGGCGGCTGATTTGGAGTGGGGAGGACCAGAATGAGGCCATCTTATTGTTGTGGTGAGGCCTACGGACTCTGACCCAATCGGAGACTGAGATGTTGGGCGCCTTGGCCCTCTTCGACTGGTCGAAGCAGAGTTTCATCTTCTCCTGCTGTCTAGCGACTGTGGCTTGAGCCGGTGAAGCAGGGCTCTGAGCTAGCGAGGGGCGGAGCCTGCCAAGGGGCAGCATGAGCTCACGGCCTAGCATGAGGGATGCGGGTGAGACCCCTGTAGTGGAATGCTGGGAGGCTCTGTAGTGCAGCAGTGTGTGGAGGAGGGCCTTGTCAAACACACACCCCTGGGATAGGTGTGCTCTGAGGCCATTTTTCAGTGTCTGGTTAAAACGCTCCACCCCCCCATTTGACTCGGGGTGGTAGTATGTAACGGATGCCCTTGCTCTCAAGGTAAGAGGAGAGTTCCAAAGAGGCCATTTGGGGGCCACTGTCTGTGGTGATGGCCTTTGGATGCCCCAGCGGGAGAAGATGGACTCAAGGATATCGATGATGACCCGAGGGGTGACGGAGCCCACGGCAGTGACCTCTGGCCATTTTGAGTGCAGGTCATAGGTCACCACTAGGAACCGTTGATGGTGGGGGACACCATGGATCTCCCTGCAGACGTCCAGCTGCAGTTGCTCCCAGGGCTGAGAGGGCCAGGCAAGGGGTTGCAGGGGTGGAGGAGCTTGGTGGCCAGTCTTGCCACTTACAAGGCAGGCTGCACAGTCCTTGACCAGGGCCTCGATTTCCCTGTCGATACCCGGCCACCACACTAGGTCTCGGCATCGTTGTTTGAGCTTCACTATGCCCAAGTGGCCCTCGTGCACCATGGATAAAACACGCGCACGAAGGGCACTTGGGACCACAGTGCAGAGCCCACATTCAACACAGGATTCATTCCAGCAGGAGAGCTCCTCTTTAACTCTGGAGTAGGCAGACAGTTCCTCAGGCACCTTGCGAGGCCAGCCATCTCTGATGAAGGTGCACAGCTGGGAGAGGGCCAGATCCTGTTCAGAGGCCTCTTTGAGCTCCTGGAGAGAGACTGTGGTTTGGAGAGGCGTGTGCAGCATCTGGATGATATCCTGTTCCACATGTTCAAACCCGACGAGTGGGGCTGGGACAGAGACAGTGCGGGAGAGCAGATCTGCAACAACATTGTCATGTTCTGGTGTGAACTGGAAACTGAAATTGTATTGGCGGAGGCGGTCAGACCAGCGGTGTAGACGCAGTGGTCTGTGGCCCGTGCCGGATGTCGACAGCAGGGCAGTGAGAGCCTGGTGATCGGTTCGCAGGGTGAAGGCACGGCCATACATGTACAGGTGCCACCGCTCACATGCCCAGACGCATGCCAGTGCCTCACGCTCGCCCACTGAGTACTTCTGTTCAGTGGGGCTAAGGGCTCGGGAGGCAAAGGCGATTGGTTTCTCCACTCCATTCTGTATCTGCGATAACACTGCCCCCACAGCTGCAGCGGACGCGTCGCAGGTAACGAGGGTGGGGCTGGCGACGTCAAAGTGAGCCAACACTGGAGGCGACGTGAGCTGCGATTTGAGGAGGCGAACAGCTTCCGTACAGGCTTGTGACCACACCCAGGGCTCATCCTTTCGCAGGAGCTGGCGCAGTGGGGCTGTGGTGGCTGAGTACTGGGGCAAAAACTTCAGGTAGTACCCAGTCATGCCAAGGAAGGAGGCAACCTGTGCTGCAGAGCTGGGTTCTGGGATGCTATGAATGGCATCCACGTTTGACTGGAGTGGGGATATACCGTCAGCCAACAACGGAAACCCCACAAATTCGATCTCTGAAACAGCAAAGACACACTTTTCGCCATTCAGTGTGAGCTTTTGTTTTGCTAGAGCCATGAAAACTCTGTGAAGGTGTTCGTCGTGAGTGGAGGTCGAGGGCCCATGCACAACGATGTCATCCAGGTAGATAGCCACCCCAGGAATGCCCGCGAGCACAGAGGACATCACTTTTTGGAAGCAGCTGGGTGCAGAGCTAAGTCCAAATGGCATCCTGGTGTACCGAAAGACGCCAGCATGTGTCACAAAAGCAGTGAGGTCCCTGCTGCTGGGGTGGAGGGGAATCTGTAGATAGCCCTGTCAATGGTCCAGTTTCGAGAACAGGATGGAACCATAGAACTGCGATGTGAGTTCCTCTGACGTGGGCAGTGGATATTTGTCAGGGATTACGGCCTTATTCACTGCTCGAAGATCGACAGAGACGCGTAGACCACCTGACTTTTTCTTTGCGACCACCAGGTTGGAGATCCATGGGGAGGCATCAACTGGTTCGACGATGCCAGCTTCCAGTAGCTGCTTTAGTTCAGCTGTGACCCCGTCACGGAGAGCAAGCGGGATGCGGCGCAGTGGCTGAATGACAGGGGTAATGGTGGAGTCAACCATGGGCTGGTGGGTGAAGGCAGTCAGGCAGCCCAGACCCTCGAAGAGTGCTGGCCATGTTTGGGGCCACAGTGAGGCGACGTGCAGAATCGCAGACCCGCCGGTGTCCAAGAGAGCAAAACCCAGGTCAGTGAAAAGATCCAGTCCCATCAAGTTAGCTCCTTGGCGTGCCACATGAAAACAAAAATCTGGCAAAACTTTTGTTCCATAGCGTACAGTGAGGTTGACTGAGCCCACTAGTCCAATTTTCGAATTACCATACCCGCAAAGGGCAGTGGAGGGCGCAGAGAGTGGCAGGGAGCTGAAAAAATGTTTGAATGTGTCCACATTCAGCAGTGAGACGCTGGCACCGGTATCCAACAACAGAGGGATGCACACATCATTCAGGTTAATTGTGCATGACTTGAAAGCCACTACTGGCCCAGAGCTCACGTTGTGAATTATAGTGCTTGAGGACTGAGAGTGTTCATTTGTAGCAACAGGGGCAGAGCGACCGACATTGGCAAAGTGATTTTGTTTTCCACAATTGCGACAGGCTTGGCCATGCGCGGGGCAATTCTGCGCTCTGGTAGCATGTGAACGAGATCCAGTTTCCACACTGTTGCCGCGGTAGCGCGCGTTGCTGCCGTTGTGCGAGCATTACAGTGTCAGAGCTGTCGGGGCTGAGGGCGCTGTCACTGGGTGTGTGTGCTAGTTTCGCTGCACATTCGGCTGCAGACTCCACTTGAAAGGCAATGTTAACTGCCTGTGACAACGACAGATCGTCGGACTCGAGTAACAGTCTTTCACGCACTCTCACGTTGTTGGTGTGCTCTATTAGTTGATCACGCACCATCTCGTCTTGTAGTGCACCGAACATGCACGAGCTAGCTAACCCCCTCAAATTAGCCACGTATTGATGCACAGACTCGCCCGGGAGTTGGTGACGCTGTCTAAAAATAAATCGCCGCAGGAGGGCACTTTGTGGGGTAGAGAAGTGTGTGCTTAACAGAGCCACAGCCACATCATATGTTTGAATTGAGTCTGCTGTGCCTAATGTCCCAAGAACACGCTGGCCCTCCGCTCCCAAGCAATGGGTTAACAGTGCCTTTTTCCGTGTTGTACTCACATTTTCTAGTCCGAGAGCAATGAGGTAGGTTTCAAAGGACTGTAACCAGCGAACCTATGGGATTGGGGGCTCACCGGGTAGTGCAAGGAAGGGAGGAGGTGGTGGAAGAGAGATTTCAGCCATCCTCGTTGCCAAGTGTTGCGTTTGCAAAGATAATCCAGAGGCCGTATGTAGAACTCAACTCATGTCGCTTTTAATGGCTGATGCAACCACACTCTTACAGGCAAAAGCAATCGAATACCTATATCCAATGTCAGACATAATATAATGATAACAGCACTATCAAACTTCATGTGCTCAGGCCAAGGCAATCGAGCACATATCCCCAATGTCAGACATAACAACCCCGACCTCACTCTCCCCCTCACCCTGTCCCTCACTCTCCCCTCACTCTCCCCTTCACTCTCCCCTCACTCTCCCCCTCACTCTCCCCCTCACTCTCCCCTCACTCTCCCCCTCACACTCCACCTCACTCTCCCCCTCACTCTCCCCCTCACTCTCCCCTCACTGTCCCCCTCACTCTCCTCCTCACTCTCCCCTCGCTCTCCCCCTCACTCTCCCCTCACTCTCCCTTCACTCTCCCTTCACTCTCCCTTCACTCTCCCCCTCACTCTCACCTCACTCTCCCCCTCACTCTCCCCTTCACTCTCCCCCTCACTCTCCCCGCACTCTCCCTCTCACTCTCCCCCTCACTCTCCCCTCACTCTCCCCTCACTCTCCCCTCACTCTCCCCCTCACTCTCCCGCCACTCTCCCCTCACTCTCCCCCTCACTCTCCCCCTCACTTTGCCCCTCACTCTCCCCCTCACTCTCCCCTCACTCTCCCCCTCACTCTCCCGCCACTCTCCCCTCCACTCTCCCCCTCACTCTGCCCCTCACTCTCCCCTTCAATCTCCCCCTCAGTCTCCCCTTCACTCTCCCCTCACTCTCCCCTTCACTCTCCCCCCACTCTCCCCCTCACTCTCCCCTTCACTCTCCCCTGACTCTCCCATTCACTCTCCCCTCACTCTCCCCCTCACTCTCCACCTAACTCTCCCCTTCACTCTCCCCTCACTCTCCCCCTCACTCTTCCCCTCACTCTCCCCCTCAATCTCCCCCTCACTCTCCCTTCACTTTCCCCCTCACTCTCCCCCTCACTCTCCCTTCACTCTCCCCCTCACCCTGCCCCTCACTCTCCCCCTCACTCTCCACTCTCTCACCCTTCACTCTCGCCTCACTCTCCCCTCACTCTCCCCCTCACTCTCCCCCCACTCTCCCACTCACTCTCTCCTCACTCTCCCCTTCACTCTCCCCCTCACTCTCCCCTTTACTCTCCCCCTCACTCTCCCCCTCACTCTCCCTTCACTCTCCCCCTCACTCTCCCCTCACTCTCCATCTCACTCTCCCCTCACTCTCCCCTCAATCTCACCCTCACTCTCCCCTCACTCTCCCCCTCAATCTCCCCCTCACTCTACCCCTCACTCTCCCCTCACTCTCCCCTTCACTCTCCCCCTCACTCTCCCCCTCACTCTTGCTTCACTCTCCCCTTCACTCTCCCCTTCACTCTCCCCTCCCTCGCCCCCTCACTCTCCCCTTCACTCTCCCCCTCACTCTCCCCCTCACTCTCCCCTCACTCTCCCCCTCACTCTCCCCTTCAATCTCCACCTCACTCTCCCCTTCACTCTCCCCCTCACTCTCCCCTCACTCTCCCATTTACTCTCCCCTCACTCTCCCCCTCACTCTCCCCTTCACTCTCCCCTCACTCTCCCCTCAATCTCACCCTCACTCTCCCCTCACTCTCCCCCTCAATCTACCCCTCACTCTCCCCTCACTCTCCCCTTCACTCTGCCCTCACTCTCCCCCTCACTCTCCCCCTCACTCTTGCTTCACTCTCCCCTTCACTCTCCCCTCCCACGCCCCCTCACTCTCCCCCTCACTCTCCCCTTCAATCTCCCCCTCACTCTCCCCTCACTCTCCCCTCACTCTCCCCTTCAATCTCCACCTCACTCTCCCCTTCACTCTCCCCCTCACTCTCCCCTGACTCTCCCCTCACTCTCCCCCTCACTCTCCCCCTCACTCTCCCCTTCACCCTCCCACTCACTCTCCCCCTCAATCTCCCCCTCACTCTCCCTTCACTTTCCCCCTCACTCTCCCCCTCACTCTCCCTTCACTCTCCCCCTCACCCTACCCCTCACTCGCCCCTCACTCTCCCGCTCACTCTCCCCCTCACTCTCCACTCTCTCTCCCTTCACTCTCGCCTCACTCTCCCCTCACTCTGCCCCTCACTCTCCCCCACTCTCCCACTCACTCTCTCCTCACTCTCCCCCCACTCTCCCCTCACTCTCCCCCTCACTCTCCCCCCACTCTCCCCCTCACTCTCCCCTTCACTCTCCCCCTCACTCTCCCCCTCACTCTCCCCCTCACTCTCCCCTTCACACTCCCCCTCACTGTCCCCCTCACTCTCCCCTTTACTCTCCCCCTCACTCTCCCCCTCACTCACCCTTCACTCTCCCCCTCACTCTCCCCTCACTCTCCCCTCACTCTCCCCCTCACCCTGTCCTCACTCTTCCCTCACTCCCCCCTCACTCTCCCCCTCACTCTCCCCTCACTCTCCTCCTCACTCTCCCCTCGCTGTCCCCCTCGCTGTCCCCCTCACTCTCCCCTCACTCTCCCTTCACTCTCCCTTCACTCTCCCCCTCACTCTCACCTCACTCTCCCCCTCACTCTCCCCTTCACTCTCCCCCTCACTCACCCCGCACTCTCCCCCTCACTCTCCCCCTCACTCTCCCCTCACTCTCCCCTCACTCTCCCCCTCACTCTCCCGCCACTCTCCCCTCACTCTCCCCCTCACTTTGCCCCTCACTCTCCCCCTCACTCTCCCCTCACTCTCCCCTCACTCTCCCCCTCTCTCTCCCGCCACTCTCCCCTCACTCTCCCCCTCACTCTCCCCCTCACTTTGCCCCTCACTCTCCCCCTCACCCTTCAATCTCCCCTCACTCTCCCCTCACTCTCCCCCCACTCTCCCCCTCACTCTCCCCTTCACTCTCCCTGACTCTCCCATTCACTCTCCCTCACTCTCCCCCTCACTCTCCACCTCACTCTCCCCTTCACTCTCCCTCACTCTCCCCCTCAATCTCCCCCTCACTCTCCCTTCACTTTCCCCCTCACTCTCCCCCTCACTCTCCCTTCACTCTCCCCCTCACCCTACCCCTCACTCGCCCCTCACTCTCCCGCTCACTCTCCCCTCACTCTCCACTCTCTCTCCCTTCACTCTCGCCTCACTCTCCCCTCACTCTCCCCCTCACTCTCCCCCCACTCCCACTCACTCTCTCCTCACTCTCCCCCCACTCTCCCCCCACTCTCCCCCTCACTCTCCCCTTTACTCTCCCCCTCACTCCCCCCTCACTCTCCCTTCACTCTCCCTCACTCTCCATCTCACCCTCCCCTCACTCTCCCCTCAATCTCACCCTCACTCTCCCCTCACTCTCCCCCTCAATCTCCCCCTCACTCTACCCTCACTCTCCCCTTCACTCTCCCCTCACTCTCCCCCTCACTCTCCCCCCTCACTCTCCCCTCACTCTCCCCTTCACTCTCCCCTTCACTCTCCCCTCCCTCTCCCTCGCCCCCCTCACTCTCCCCTTCACTCACCCCCTCACTCTCACCCTCACTCTCCCCCTCACTCTCCCCCCACTCTCCCCTCACTCTCCCCCTCACTTTGCCCCTCACTCTCCCCCTCACTCTCCCCTTCAATCTCCACCTCACTCTCCCCTTCACTCTCCCCTTCACTCTCCCCCTCACTCTCCCCTCACTCTCCCATTTACTCTCCCCTCACTCTCCCTCTCACTCTCCCCTTCACCCTCCCCTCACTCTTCCACTCACTCTCCCCCTCACTCCCCCTCACTCTCCCCCTCACTCTCCCCCCTCACTCCCCCCTCACTCTCCCTTCACTCTCCCCCTCACTCTCCCCTTCACTCTCCCCCTCACTCTCCCCTCACTCTCCCCTCACTCTCCCCCTCACTCTCCCTTCACTCTCTCCCTTCACTCTCCCCCTCACTCACTCTCCCCTCACTCTCCCCCCTCACTCCCCCTTCACTCTCCCTTCACTCTCCCCTTCACTCTCCCCCTCACTCTCCCTCACTCTGCCTTCACTCTGCCTTCACTCTCCCCTCTCCCCTCACTCTCCCCACTCTCCCCCTCACTCTCCCCCCACTCTCACCCTCCTCTCCCCCCTCACTCTCCCTTCACTCTCCCCTCACTCTCCCCCTCACTCTCCCCTCACTCTCCCTTCACTCTCCCTTCACTCTCCCCTCACTCTCCCCTCACTATCCCCTCACTCTCCCTTCACTCTCCCCCTCACTCTCCCTTCACTCTCCCCCTCACTCTCCCTTCACTCTCCCCTCACTCTCCCCCTCACTCTCCCCTTCACTCTCCCCCTCACTCCCCCTCACTCTCCCCTCACTCTCCCCCTCACTCTCCCCCTCACTCTCCCCTCACTCTCCCCCTCACTCTCCCCTTCACTCTCCCCCTCACTCTCCCCTCACTCTCCCTTCACTCTCCCCCTCGCTCTCCCCTCACTCTCCCCTCACTATCCCCTCACTCTCCCTTCACTCTCCCCCTCGCTCTCCCCTCACTCTCCCCCTCACTCTTCCCTTCACACTCCCCTCACTCTCCCCTCACTCTCCCCTCACTCTCCCCCTTACTCTCCCTTCACTCTCCCTCCCCTCACTCTCCCTCACTCTCCCCTCACTCTCCCCCTCACTCTCCCTCACTCTCCCCCTCACTCCCCCCTCACTCTCCCTTCACTCTCCCCTCACTCTCCCTCACTCTCCTCACTCTCCCCTCACTCTCCCCCTCACTCTCCCCTCACTCTCCCCCTCACTCTCCCCCTCACTCTGCCCCTCACTCTCACCGCCACTCTCCCCTCACTCTCCCCCTCACTCTCCCCTCACTATCCCCTCACTCTCCCTTCACTCTCCCCCTCGCTCTCCCCTCACTCTCCCCCTCACTCTTCCCTTCACACTCCCCTCACTCTCCCCTCACTCTCCCTCACTCTCCCCTCACTCTCCTCACTCTCCCCCTCACTCTCCCTCACTCTCCCTCACTCTCCCCCTCACTCTCCCCTCACTCTCCCCCTCACTCTGCCCCTCACTCTCCCGCCACTCTCCCCTCACTCTCCCCCTCACTTTGCCCCTCACTCTCCCCCTCACTCCCCTTCAATCGCCCCCTCACTCTCCCCCTCACTCTCCCTTCACTCTCTCTTCACTCTCCCCCTCACTCTCCCCTCACTCTCCCCCTCACTCTCCCCCTCACTCTCCCCTCACTCTCTCCCCTCACTTTGCCCTCACTCTCCCCTCACTCTGCCCGTCACTCTCGCGCCACTCTCCCCTCCTCTCCCCCTCACTTTGCCCCTCGACTCTCAGCCCCTCACATCCCCCTTCAATCGCCCCCTCACTCTCCCCCTCACTCTCCTTCACTCTCTCTTCACTCTCCCCCTCACTCTCCCCCTCACTCTCCCTTCACTCTCCCCCTCATTCTCCCCTTCACTCTCCCCCTCACTCTCCCCCTCACTCTCCCCGCACTCACTTCCTCACTCTCCCCCTCACTCTCCCCTCACTCTCCCCCTCACTCTCCCCTGCCTCTCTCCCTCACTCTCCCCTCACTTTCCCCCTCACTCTCCCCCTCACTCTCCCCCTCACTCTCCACCTCACTCTCCCCCTCACTCTCCCCATCACTCTCCACCTCACTCTCCCCTCACTCTCCCCATCACTCTCCCCCTCATTGTCCCCTCACTCTCCCCCTCACTTTGCCCCTCACTCTCCCCTCACTCTCCCCTTCAATCTCCCCCTCACTCTCCCCTTCACTCTCCCCTTCACTCTCCCCTCACTCTCCCCTTCACTCTCCCCCTCACATCTCCCCCTCACTCTCCCCTCACTCTCCCATTCACTCTCCCCTCACTCTCCCCCTCACTCTCCCCCTCACTCTCCCCCTCACCCTCCCCCTCACTCTCCCCCTCACTCTCCCTTCACTCTCCCCTTCACTCTCCCCTCCCTCGCCCCCTCACTCTCCCCTTCACTCTCCCCCTCACTCTCACCCTCACTCTCCCCCTCACTCTCCCCCCACTCTCCCTTCACTCTCCCCCTCACTTTGCCCCTCACTCTCCCCCTCACTCTCCCCTTCATCCTCCACCTCACTCTCCCCTTCACTCCCCCCTCACTCTCCCCTCACTCTCCCCCTCACTCTCCCCTCACTCTCCCCCTCACTCTCCCCTCACTCTCCCCTCTCTCTCCCCTCACTCTCCCATTTACTCTCCCCTCACTCTCCCCCTCACTCTCCCCTTCACCCTCCCCTCACTCTCCCCTCACTCTCCCCGTCACTTCCCCCCTCACTCTCCCTTCACTCTCCCCCTCACTCTCCCCTCACTCTCCCCCCACTCTCCCCCCTCACTCCCCTTCAATCTCCCTTCACCCTCCCCCTCACTCTCTCCCCTCACTCTCCTTCACTCTCCCCCTCACTCTCCCCCTCACTCTCCCCCCACTCTCCCCTCACTCTCCCCTCACTCTCCCCCTCACTCTCCCCCTCACTCTCCCCTCACTCTCCCTTCACTCTCCCCCTCACACTCTCCCCACTCTCCCCCTCATCCCCCCTCACTCTCCCTTCACTCTCACCTCACTCTCACCCTCACTCTCCCCTTCACTCTCCCCCTCACTCTCCCCTCACTCTCCCTTCACTCTCCCCTCACTCTCCCCCTCACTCTCCCCCTCACTCTCCCTCACTCTCCCCCCTCACTCTCCCCCGCACTCTCCCCCTCACTCTCTCCCCTCACCCTCCCTTCACTCTCTTCCTCACTCTCCGCTCACTCTCCCCCTCACTCTCCCCTCACCCCTGTCCTCACTCTTCCCTCACTTCTACCCCTCATGCTCACATCACTCTCCCCTCACTCTCCCCTTCACTCTCCCGCTCACTCTCTCCCTCACTCTCCACTCACTGTTCCTTCACTCTCCCTTCACTCTCCCCTCGCTCTCCCCTCACTCTCCCCTCACACTCCCCTCACTCTCCCTTCACTCTCCCTCTCGCTCTCCCTCACTCTCCCCCTCACTCTTCCCTTCACACTCCCCTCACTTCTCCTCCCCTCACTCTCCCCTCACTCTCCCCCTCACTCTCCCTTCACTCTCCCCCTCACTCCCCCCTCACTCTCCCTTCACTCTCCCCTCACTCTCCCCCTCGCTCTCCCCTTCACTCTCCCCCTACTCTCCCCCTCACTCTCCCTTCATTCTCCCCTCACTCTCGCCCTCACTCTCCCCTCACTCTCCCCCTCACTCTCCCCTCACTCTCCCCTCACTCTCGCCTCAGTCTCCCCTCACTCTCCCCCTCACTTTGCCCCTCACTCTCCACCCTCACTCTGCCCCTCACACTCCCGCCACTCTCCCCTCACTCTCCCCCTCGACTTTGCTCCTCACTCTCCCCTCACTTCCCCCTTCAATCGCCCCCTCACTCTCCCCTGCACTCTCCCCCTCACTCTCCCCCTTCACTCTCCCCTTCACTCTCCCCCTCATTCTCCCGCTCACTCTCCCCTCACTTTCCCCCTCACTCTCCCCTCACTCTCCCCTTACTCTCCCCTCACTCTCCCCCTCACTTTCCCCTCACTCTCCCCCTCACTCTCCCCTCACTGTCCCCCCACTCTCCCTCACTCTCCCCCTCACTCTGCCCCTCACTCTCCCCTTCAATCTCCCCCTCACTCTCCCCCTCACTCTCCCCTTCACTCTCCCCTCACTCTCCCCTTCACTCTCCCCCCACTCTCCCCCTCACTCTCCCCTTCACTCTCCCCTCACTCTCCCCTCACTCTCCCCCTCACTCTCCCCTCACTCTCCATTGCACCTCTCCCCCTCACTCTCCCCCTCACTCTCCCCATCACCCTCCACCTCACTCTCCCCCTCACTCTTCCCTCTCTCGCCCCCTGCACTCTCCCCTCACTCTCCCCTCACTCTCCCTTCACTCTCCCCTCACTTTGCCCTCACTCGCCCGCTCACTCTCTCCCCTCACTCCCCCTCACTCTCCCCTCACTCTCCCCTCACTCTCCCCCTCACTCTCCCCTTCACTCTACCCCTCACTCTTCCCCTCACTCTCCCCTTCACCCTCCCTCACTCTCCCCTCACCTCCCCTCACTCTCCCCTCACTCTCCCGCCACTCTCCCCTCACTCTCCCCCTCACTTTGCCCCTCACTCTCCCCTCACTCTCCCCTCACTCTCCCCTCACTCTCCCCTCTCTCTCCCGCCACTCTCCCTCACTCTCCCCCTCACTCTCCCCCTCACTTTGCCCCTCACTCTCCCCCTCACTCTCCCCTCAATCTCCCCTCACTCTCCCTCACTCTCCCCTTCACTCTCCCCCCACTCTCCCCCTCACTCTCCCCTTCACTCTCCCCTGACTCTCCCATTCACTCTCCCCTCACTCTCCCCCTCACTCTCCACCTCACTCTCCCTTCACTCTCCCCTCACTCTCCCCCTCAATCTCCCCCTCACTCTCCCTTCACTTCCCCCTCACTCTCCCCCTCACTCTCCCTTCACTCTCCCCCTCACCCTACCCCTCACTCGCCCCTCACTCTCCCGCTCACTCTCCCCCTGCACGTCTCCACTCTCTCTCCCTTCACTCTCGCCTCACTCTCCCCTCACTCTCCCCCTCACTCTCCCCCACTCTCCCACTCACTCTCTCCTCACTCTCCCCCCACTCTCCCCCCACTCTCCCCCTCACTCTCCCCTTTACTCTCCCCCTCACTCCCCCCTCACTCTCCCTTCACTCTCCCCTCACTCTCCCTCACTCTCCCCTCAATCTCACCCTCACTCTCCCCTCACTCTCCCCCTCAATCTCCCCCTCACTCTACCCCTCACTCTCCCCTTCACTCTCCCCTCACTCTCCCCCTCACTCTCCCCCTCACTCTCCCTCACTCTCCCCTTCACTCTCCCCTTCACTCTCCCCTCCCTCGCCCCCTCACTCTCCCTCACTCACCCCCTCACTCTCACCCTCACGTCTCCCCCTCACTCTCCCCCACTCTCCCCTCACTCTCCCCTCACTTTGCCCCTCACTCTCCCCTCACTCTCCCCTTCAATCTCCACCTCACTCTCCCCTTCACTCTCCCCTTCACTCTCCCCCTCACTCTCCCCTCACTCTCCCATTTACTCTCCCCTCACTCTCCCTCTCACTCTCCCCTTCACCCTCCCCTCACTCTTCACTCACTCTCCCCCTCACTCCCCCCTCACTCTCCCCCTCACTCTCCCCCCTCACTCCCCCCTCACTCTCCCTTCACTCCCCCCTCACTCTCCCCTTCACTCTCCCCCTCACTCTCCCCTCACTCTCCCCTCACTCTCCCCCCTCACTCTCCCTTCACTCTCTCCCTTCACTCTCCCCTCACTCACTCTCCCCTCACTCTCCCCCTCACTCCCCCTTCACTCTCCCTTCACTCTCCCCTTCACTCTCCCCCTCACTCTCCCCTCACTCTGCCTTCACTCTGCCTTCACTCTCCCCTCACTCTCCCCTCACTCTCCCCCCACTCTCACCCTCCTCTCCCCCCTCACTCTCCTTCACTCTCCCCTCACACTCCCCTCACTCTCCCCCTCACTCTCCCCCTCACTCTCCCCTTCACTCTCCCCCTCACTCTCCCCCTCACTCTCCCCCTCACTCTCCCCCCACTCTCCCCCTCCTCTCCCTCACTCTCCCCTCACTCTCCCCCTCACCCTCCCTTCACTCTCCCCCTCACTCTCCGCTCACTCTCCCCCTCACTCTCCCCTCACTCTCCCCTCACCCTGTCCTCACTCTTCCCTCACTCTACCCCTTATGCTCCCATCACTCTCCCCTCACTCTCCCCTTCACTCTCCCCCTCACTCTCCCTTCACTCTCCCTTCACTCTCCCCTCACTCTCCCCTCACTCTCCCCTCACTATCCCCTCACTCTCCCTTCACTCTCCCTTCACTCTCCCCCTCGCTCTCCCCTCACTCTCCCCCTCACTCTTCCCTTCACACTCCCCTCACTCTCCCCCTCACTCTCCCTCACTCTCCCCCTCACTCTCCCTTCACTCTCCCCCTCACTCTCCCTTCACTCTCCCCTCACTCTCCCCCTCACTCTCCCCTTCACTCTCCCCCTCACTCCCCCCTCACTCTCCCCCTCACTCTCCCCCCTCACTCTCCCTCACTCTCCCCCTCACTCTCCCCTTCACTCTCCCCCTCACTCTCCCCTCACTCTCCCTCTCACTCTCCCTTCACTCTCCCTTCACTCTCCCCTCACTCTCCCCTCACTCTCCCCTCACTATCCCCTCACTCTCCCTTCACTCTCCCTTCACTCTCCCCCTCGCTCTCCCCTCACTCTCCCCCTCACTCTTCCCTTCACACTCCCCTCACTCTCCCCCTCACTCTCCCCTCACTCTCCCCCTCACTCTCCCTTCACTCTCCCCCTCACTCTCCCTTCACTCTCCCCTCACTCTCCCCCTCACTCTCCCCTCACTCTCCCCTCACTCTCCCCCTTACTCTCCCTTCACTCTCCCCCTCACTCTCCCTTCACTCTCCCCCTCACTCTCCCCTTCACTCTCCCCCTCACTCCCCCCTCACTCTCCCTTCACTCTCCCCTCACTCTCCCTCACTCTCCCCCTCACTCTCCCCCTCACTCTCCCCTCACTCTCCCCCTCACTCTCCCCCTCACTCCTCCCCCTCACTCTGCCCTCACTCTCCGCCACTCTCCCCTCACTCTCCCCCCTCACTTTGCCCCTCACTCTCCCCCTCACTCCCCCTTCAATCGCCCCCTCACTCTCCCCCTCACTCTCCCTTCACTCTCTCTTCACTCTCCCCCTCACTCTCCC
>NC_141011.1:5365180-5840325 GCF_052327205.1 Somniosus microcephalus | reverse complement strand
GCATAACTAATCAGCTTTTAATAATTTTAGGATGTTTTTTAATGCTTGTGGAAATTTAGGTTTATTGACGGCCATATAATTTGGCAAACTCATTAACCGCGCACTGAAGGGTAAATTTTCCACACCCAGGTCTGGTGTTTACGCACAGTTGCATTGTTTTTTTCAATGATATTAGCCCGAAATCGGCCAAATCAGCGCCAAAGATCCCGAAATTGCAAGTGCAAATAACGTCCAGCAGGAATCGAGTTTCCGCAATCTTTTGCGCTGGTTTAAAAATAATTGGGCTGGATGCCGGCCCAGCCCACAATACTGGCCGCGCCCCCAGATCGAATTAATCCCCAGGGCGAGTTTCCGCTAATTGCGCCCCTTTGCGGCCCTCCGAGGAGGCTCTGAAAATTAAGCTGTTTTATAGGCACATTTTAAAAGCTTTTGAACATTTGGGTGTTCCTCTCCCACAAGGCTGCAGGGCCTTCCTTCCCTCCCTCCACACGCCTCCCCCTCCCCCGCACAACCCCACTACTGATCCATTCTAGTAACCCCGGTACTTCTAGATCCTGTTCTCCCAAAGTTGCAAAACCCCAATCCCAGTCCTGCTGGATTTTTGAATCCCCCCCTGATACTTCTCTACACTCCCAAATCTCAGGACACCCTCAGTGTTCAGAGATCTATAGACCGCATTCTGAGTGCTGCCTGATCCCAGAACTGCATCAATACTGTCAATCTCTGAGACCCCCCCTTGCCAAAGCCCCCATATCCATGAACCTCCCTACTTCCGCCTCTGTAACATTGCCCAACTCCACCCCGGCCTCACCTCATCTGCTGCTGAAGCCCTCATCCATGCCCTCGTTACCTCCATACTCGACTACTCCAACACTCTCCTGACCGGCCGCCCATCCTTGCACTCTCCGTATACTTGAGCTCATCCAAAACTCAGCTGCCTGTATCCCAACTCGCACCAAGTCCCTTAAAACCTACTCCTCCGACCAAACTTTTGGTCACCCTCCCTAATAGCTCCTTAAGTGGTTTGGTTTCATATTTTGTTTGAAAGTGCTCTTTTGCAGTGCCTTAGGACATTTTACAATGTTAAAGGTTCTATAGAAATGCAATTGTTGTTGTAAACTTGTTACGCTGCAATGACACCCTCCTGCCAGTGGTGGCACTGTAGCACCACAGTTTTCCATCTCCCAGCTGCCCTGCAGAGCTACTCCAGTGCAGAAATCAATTCTAATTCTCTGCTTCCCAAATTCCTGCAAGTTTCTTAAAAATATTATACAAAACTAGGGAAAGAATATAACTTTAAAATGGAAAATGAATTATATCTGCGCTCTCTGGCGCTTTCTAACCCCTGGCACCTTAACACTACACTCGGACTGGGAATTGACCCGTCTCCTGAAACTATATTCCCACACGAAATTTTGCTAGAAAATAATGCTGCTGTAACTCCATAGATCTGATGTCTCCAACATATCACCCCCCGCCACACGTTCATCAATATATCACCCCCGCCACACGTTCATCAATATATCACCCCCGCCACACGTTCATCAATATATCACCCCCGCCACACGTTCATCAATATATCACCCCCGCCACACGTTCATCAATATATCACCCCCGCCACACATTCATCAATATATCACCCCCGCCACACATTCATCAATATATCACCACCGCCACACGTTCATCAATATATCACCCCCGCCACACATTCATCAATATATCACCCCCGCCACACGTTCATCAATATATCACCACCGCCACACATTCATCAATATATCACCCCCGCCACACATTCATCAATATATCACCCCCGCCACACGTTCATCAATATATCACCACCGCCACACATTCATCAATATATCACCCCGCCACACATTCATCAATATATCACCCCGCCACACATTCATCAATATATCACCCCCGCCACACATTCATCAATATATCACCCCCGCCACACGTTCATCAATATATCACCCCGCCACACATTCATCAATATATCACCCCCGCCACACATTCATCAATATATCACCCCCGCCACACATTCATCAATATATCACCCCCGCCACACATTCATCAATATATCACCTCGCCACACATTCATCAATATATCACCCCGCCACACATTCATCAATATATCACCCCGCCACACGTTCATCAATATATCACCCCCGCCACGTGTTCATCAATATATCACCCCGCCACACGTTCATCAATATATCACCCCCGCCACACGTTCATCAATATATCACCCCGCCACACGTTCATCAATATATCACCCCCGCCACACGTTCATCAATATATCACCCCCGCCACACATTCATCAATATATCACCCCGCCACACGTTCATCAATATATCACCCCCGCCACGTGTTCATCAATATATCACCCCGCCACACGTTCATCAATATATCACCCCCGCCACACGTTCATCAATATATCACCCCGCCACACGTTCATCAATATATCACCCCGCCACACGTTCATCAATATATCACCCCGCCACACGTTCATCAATATATCACACACCCCGCCACGTGTTCATCAATATATCACCCCCGCCACACATTCATCAATATATCACCCCGCCACACGTTCATCAATATATCACCCCCGCCACACGTTCATCAATATATCACCCCCGCCACACATTCATCAATATATCACCCCGCCACACGTTCATCAATATATCACCCCGCCACACATTCATCAATATATCACCCCGCCACATGTTCATCAATATATCACCCCCGCCACACGTTCATCAATATATCACCTCGCCACACGTTCATCAATATATCACCCCGCCACACGTTCATCAATATATCACCCCGCCACATGTTCATCAATATATCACCTCGCCACACATTCATCAATATATCACCCCGCCACGCGTTCATCAATATATCACCCCCGCCACACGTTCATCAATATATCACCCCCGCCACACGTTCATCAATATATCACCCCGCCACACATTCATCAATATATCACCCCCGCCACACATTCATCAATATATCACCTCGCCACACGTTCATCAATATATCACCCCCGCCACGCGTTCATCAATATATCACCCCCGCCACACGTTCATCAATATATCACCCCCGCCACACGTTCATCAATATATCACCCCCACCACACGTTCATCAATATATCACCCCGCCACACGTTCATCAATATATCACCCCCGCCACACGTTCATCAATATATCACCCCCACCACACGTTCATCAATATATCACCCTGCCACACGTTCATCAATATATCACCCCCGCCACACGTTCATCAATATATCACCCCCGCCATGCGTTCATCAATATATCACCCCCGCCACACGTTCATCAATATATCACCCCCGCCACACATTCATCAATATATCACCCCCGCCACACGTTCATCAATATATCACCCCCGCCACGCGTTCATCAATATATCACCTCGCCACACATTCATCAATATATCACCCCGCCACACATTCATCAATATATCAGCCCGCCACACGTTCATCAATATATCACCCCCGCCACACGTTCATCAATATATCACCCCGCCACACATTCATCAATATATCACACCCCGCCACGCGTTCATCAATATATCACCTCGCCACACATTCATCAATATATCACCCCGCCACACATTCATCAATATATCAGCCCGCCACACGTTCATCAATATATCACCCCCGCCACACGTTCATCAATATATCAACCCGGGTTCGAATCTGGCCTCGGGCGACTGTCTGTGTGGAGTTTGCACATTCTCCCTGTGTTTGCGTGGGTTTCCTCCGGGTGCTCCGGTTTCCTCCCACAGTCCAAAGATGTGCGGGTTAGGTTGATTGGCTATGATAAATTGACCCTTAGTGTTAGGGGGATTAAATACATGGGGTTACGGGGATAGGGTGGGATATGTGTCGGTGCAGGCTCGATGGGCCGAAATGGCCTCTATCTGCACTGTGGGGTTTCTGTGATTTCTGTGAATATATCACCCCCGCCACGTGTTCATCAATATATCACCCCCCGCCACGTGTTCATCAATATATCACCCCCGCCATGTGTTCATCAATATATCACCCCGCCACGTGTTCATCAATATATCACCCCCGCCACGTGTTCATCAATATATCACCCCCGCCATGTGTTCATCAATATATCACCCCCGCCACGTGTTCATCAATATATCACCCCGCCACGTGTTCATCAATATATCACCCCCCGCCACGTGTTCATCAATATATCACCCCCGCCATGTGTTCATCAATATATCACCCCCGCCACGTGTTCATCAATATATCACCCCCGCCACATATTCATCAATATATCACCCCCGCCACTTGTTCATCAATATATCACCCCACCACACGTTCATCAATATATCACCCCACCACGTGTTCATCAATATATCACCCGCAACGTGTTCATCAATATATCACCCCCGCCACTTGTTCATCAATATATCACCCCCGCCACAAGTTCATCAATATATCACCCCGCCATGTGTTCATCAATATATCAACCCCGCCACTTGTTCATCAATATATCACCCCCGCCAGGTGTTCATCAATATATCACCCCCGCCACGTGTTCATCAATATATCACCCACGCCATGTGTTCAGCAATATATCACCCCGCCACACATACATCAATATATCACCCCCGCCACGTGTTCATCAATATATCACCCCCGCCACTTGTCATCAATATATCACCCCCGCCACGAGTTCATCAATATATCACCCCGCCACGTGTTCATCAATATATCATCCCCGCCACTTGTTCATCAATATATCACCCCCGCCACATGTTCATTAATATATCACCCCTGCCACGTGTTCATCAATATATCACCCATGCCATGTGTTCATCAATATATCACCTCGCCACACGTTCATCAATATATCACCCCGCCACGTGTTCAACAATATATCACCCCTGCCACACGTTCATCAATATATCACCCCGCCACACGTTCATCAATATATCACCCCGCCTCATGTTCATCAATATATCACCCACGCCACGTGTTCATTAATATATCACCCCCGCCACATATTCATCAATATATCACCCCCGCCACTTGTTCATCAATATATCACCCCGCCACACGTTCATCAATATATCACCCCCGCCACACGTTCATCAATATATCAACCCGGGTTCGAATCTGGCCTCGGGCGACTGTCTGTGTGGAGTTTGCACATTCTCCCTGTGTTTGCGTGGGTTTCCTCCGGGTGCTCCGGTTTCCTCCCACAGTCCAAAGATGTGTGGGTTAGGTTGATTGGCTATGATAAATTGACCCTTAGTGTTAGGGGGATTTAATACGTGGGGTTACGGGGATAGGGTGGGATATGTGTTGGTGTAGGGGTTACGGGGATCGGGTGGGATATGTGTCGGTGCAGGTTCGATGGGCCGAAATGGCCTCTATCTGCACTGTGGGGTTTCTGTGATTTCTGTGATTTCTGTGAATATATCACCCCGCCACATGTTCATCAATATATCACCCCCCGCCACGTGTTCATCAATATATCACCCCCCGCCATGTGTTCATCAATATATCGCCCCGCCACGTGTTCATCAATATATCACCCCCGCCACATATTCATCAATATATCACCCCACCACACGTTCATCAATATATCACCCCGCCACATGTTCATCAATATATCACCCCACCACGTGTTCATCAATATATCACCCGCTACGTGTTCATCAATATGTCACCCCCCGCCACTTGTTCATCAATATATCACCCCCGCCACAAGTTCATCAATATATCACCCCGCCATGTGTTCATCAATATATCACCCCCGCCACTTGTTCATCAATATATCATCCCCGCCACGTGTTCATCAATATATCACCCCCGCCACGTGTTCATCAATATATCACCCATGCCATGTGTTCATCAATATATCACCCCCGCCACACATACATCAATATATCACCCCCGCCACGTGTTCATCAATATATCACCCCCGCCACTTGTTCATCAATATATCACACCCGCCACGAGTTCATCAATATATCACCCCTGCCACGTGTTCATCAATATATCACCCATGCCATGTGTTCATCAATATATCACCCATGCCATGTGTTCATCAATATATCACCCCGCCACACGTTCATCAATATATCACCCCGCCACGTGTTCAACAATATATCACCCCCGCCACACGTTCATCAATATATCACCCACGCCACGTGTTCATCAATATATCACCCCTGCCACACGTTCATCAATATATCACCCCGCAACACATTCATCAATATAACACCCCGCCACATGTTCATCAATATATCACCCACGCCATGTGTTCATTAATATATCACCCCCGCCACACGTTCATCAATATATCACCCCGCCACACGTTCATCAATGTATCACCCCGCCACACGTTCATCAATATATCACCCCCGCCACATGTTCATCAATATATCACCCCCGCCATGTGTTCATCAATATGTCACCCCGCCACACGTTCATCAATATATCACCCCGCCACGTGTTAATCAATATATCACCCCCGCCGCACATTCATCAATATATCACCCCGCCACGTCTTCATCAATATATCACTCCCGCCACTTGTTCATCAATATATCACGCCCGCCACACGTTCATCAATATATCACCCCACCACACGATCATCAATATATCACCCCCACCACACGATCATCAATATAGCACCCCGCCACGTGTTCATCAATATATCACCCCGCCACACGTTCATCAATATATCACCCACGCCATGTGTTCATCAATATATCACCCCACCACGTGTTCATCAATATATCACCCCCGCCACGTGTTCATCAATATATCACCCCGCCACGTGTTCACCAATATGTCACCCCCGCCACGCATCCATCAATATATCACCCCCGCCACACGTTCATCAATATATCACCCCGCCACTTGTTCATCAATATATCACCTCCGCCAAGTGTTCATCAATATATCACCCCGCCACGTGTTCATCAATATATCACCCCGCCACGTGTTCATCAATATATCACCCCGCCACTTGTTCATCAATATATCACCCCCGCCACGTGTTCATCAATATAACACCCCCACCACGTGTTCATCGATATATCACCCCACCACGTGTTCATCAATATATCACCCCCGCCACACGTTCATCAATATATCAACCCCGCCACGTGTTCATCAATATATCACCCCGCCACGTGTTCATCAATATATCACCCCGCCACGTGTTCATCAATATATCACCCCCGCCACACGTTCATCAATATATCAACCCCGCCACATGTTCATCAATATATCACCCCGCCACGTGTTCATCAATATATCATCCCCTCTACACGTTCATCAATATATCACCCCGCCACATGTTCATCAATATATCACCCCGCCACGTGTTCATCAATATATCATCCCCTCTACACGTTCATCAATATATCACCCCGCCACGTGTTCATCAATATATCACCCCCGCCACGTGTTCATCAATATATCACCCCGCCACACGTTCATCAATATATCACCCCCGCCACATGTTCATCAATATATCACCCCCGCCATGTGTTCATCAATATGTCAACCCGCCACAGGTTCATCAATATATCACCCCGCCATGTGTTCATCAATATATCACCCCCGCCACGTGTTCATCAATATATCACCCACGCCATGTGTTCATCAATATATCACCCCGCCACACATACATCAATATATCACCCCCGCCACGTGTTCATCAATATATCACCCCCGCCACACGCTCATCAATATATCAACCCCGCCACGTGTTCATCAATATATCACTCCGCCACGTGTTCATCAATATATCACCCCCGCCACGTGTTCATCAATATATCACCCCCGCCACACGTTCATCAATATATCACCCCGCCACGTGTTCATCAATATATCACCTCCGCCAAGTGTTCATCAATATATCACCCCGCCACATGTTCATCAATATATCACCCCTGCCACGTTTTCATCAATATATCACCCCCGCCATGTGTTCATCAATATATCACCCCCGCCACGTGTTCATCAATATAACACCCCCGCCACACGTTCATCAATATATCAACCCCGCCACGTGTTCATCAATATATCACCCCGCCACGTGTTCATCAATATATCACCCCGCCACGTGTTCATCAATATATCACCCCCGCCACACGTTCATCAATATATCAACCCCGCCACGTGTTCATCAATATATCACCCCGCCACTTGTTCATCAATATATCACCCCGCCACGTGTTCATCAATATATCACCCCCGCCACACGTTCATCAATATATCACCCCGCCACACGTTCATCAATATATCACCCCGCCATGTGTTCATCAATATATCACCCCTGCCACTTGTTCATCAATATATCACCCCCGCCACGTTTTCATCAATATATCACCCCGCCACGTGTTCATCAATATATCACCCCCGCCACATGTTCATCAATATATCACCCCCGCCACACGTTCATCAATATATCACCCCGCCATGTGTTCATCAATATATCACCCCTGCCACTTGTTCATCAATATATCACCCCCGCCACGTGTTCATCAATATATCACCCCCGCCACGTATTCATCAATATATCACCCACGCCATGTGTTCATCAATATATCACACCGCCACACATACATCAATATATCACCCCCGCCACGTGTTCATCAATATATCACCCCCGCCACTTGTTCATCAATATATCACCCCCGCCACGAGTTCATCAATATATCACCCCGCCACGTGTTCATCAATATATCATCCCCGCCACTTGTTCATCAATATATCACCCCCACCACTTGTCCATTAATATATCACCCCTGCCACGTGTTCATCAATATATCACCCATGCCATGTGTTCATCAATATATCACCCCGCCACACGTTCATCAATATATCACCCCGCCACGTGTTCAACAATATATCCACCACGTGTTCATCAATATATCACCCCCGCCACACGTTCATCAATATATCAACCCCGCCACGTGTTCATCAATATATCACCCCGCCACGTGTTCATCAATATATCACCCCCGCCACGTGTTCATCAATATATCACCCCCGCCACAAGTTCATCAATATATCACCCCACCACGTGCTCATCAATATATCACCCCCGCCAAGTGTTCATCAATATATCACCCCGCCACGTGTTCATCAATATATCACCCCGCCACGTGTTCATCAATATATCACCCCCGCCACACGTTCATCAATATATCGCCCCGCCATGTGTTCATCAATATATCACCCCCGCCACATGTTCATCAATATATCACCCACGCCATGTGTTCATCAATATATCACCCCGCCACACATACATCAATATATCACCCCCGCCACGTGTTCATCAATATATCACCCCCGCCACTTGTTCATCAATATATCACCCCCGCCAAGAGTTCATCAATATATCACCCCGCCACGTGTTCATCAATATATCATCCCCGCCACTTGTTCATCAATATATCACCCCCGCCACGTGTCCATTAATATATCACCCCTGCCACATGTTCATCGATATATCACCCATGCCATGTGTTCATCAATATATCACCCCGCCACACGTTCATCAATATATCACCCCGCCACGTGTTCAACAATATATCATCCCCGCCACTTGTTCATCAATATATCACCCCCGCCACGTGTCCATTAATATATCACCCCTGCCACATGTTCATCGATATATCACCCATGCCATGTGTTCATCAATATATCACCCCGCCACGTGTTCAACAATATATCACCCACGCCACGTGTTCATTAATATATCACCCCCGCCACACGTTCATCAATATATCACCCCGCCACACGTTCATCAATATATCACCCCGCCACACGTTCATCAATGTATCACGCCGCCACACGTTCATCAATATATCACCCCCACCACATGTTCATCAATATATCACCCCCGCCATGTGTTCATCAATATATCACCCCGCCACGTCTTCATCAATATATCACCCGCGCCATGTGTTCATCAATATGTCACCCCGCCACACGTTCATCAATATGTCACCCCGCCACACGTTCATCAATATATCACCCCGCCACGTCTTCATCAATATATCACCCCCGCCACTTGTTCATCAATATATCACCCCCGCCACACGTTCATCAATATATCACCCCCACCACACGATCATCAATATATCACCCCCACCACACGATCATCAATATAGCACCCCGCCACGTGTTCATCAATATATCACCCCGCCACACGTTCATCAATATATCACCCACGCCATGTGTTCATCAATATATCACCCCAACAACGTGTTCATCAATATATCACCCCCGCCACACGTTCATCAATATATCAACCCCGCCACGTGTTCATCAATATATCACCCCGCCACGTGTTCATCAATATATCACCCCGCCACACGTTCATCAATATATCACCCCGCCACGTGTTCATCAATATATCACCTCCGCCAAGTGTTCATCAATATATCACCCCGCCACGTGTTCATCAATATATCACCCCTGCCACGTTTTCATCAATATATCACCCCCACCACGTGTTCATCGATATATCACCCCGCCACACGTTCATCAATATATCAACCCCGCCACGTGTTCATCAATATATCACCCCGCCACGTGTTCATCAATATATCACACCGCCATGTGTTCATCAATATATCAACCCCGCCACACGTTCATCAATATAGCACCCCGCCACGTGTTCATCAATATAACACCCCGCCACACGTTCATCAATATATCACACACGCCATGTGTTCATCAATATATCACCCCGCCACGTGTTCATCAATATATCACCCCGCCACACGTTCATCAATATATCACACACGCCATGTGTTCATCAATATATCACCCCACCACGTGTTCATCAATATATCACCCCCGCCACACGTTCATCAATATATCAACCCCGCCACGTGTTCATCAATATATCACCCCGCCACGTGTTCATCAATATATCACCCCCGCCACGTCTTCATCAATATATCACCCCGCCACGTGTTCATCAATATATCACCCCCGCCACACGTTCATCAATATATCACCCCGCCATGTGTTCATCAATATATCACCCCCGCCACGTGTTCATCAATATATCACCCACGCCATGTGTTCATCAATATATCACCCCCGCCACTTGTTCATCAATATATCACCCCCGCCAAGAGTTCATCAATATATCACCCCGCCACGTGTTCATCAATATATCATCCCCGCCACTTGTTCATCAATATATCACCCCCGCCACGTGTCCATTAATATATCACCCCTGCCACGTGTTCATCAATATATCACCCATGCCATGTGTTCATCAATATATCACCCCGCGACACGTTCATCAATATATCACCCCGCCACGTGTTCAACAATATATCACCCCCGCCACACGTTCATCAATATATCACCCACGCCACGTGTTCATCAATAGATCACCCCTGCCACACGTTCATCAATATATCACCCCGCCACACATTCATCAATATATCACCCCGCCACATGTTAATCAATATATCACCCACGCCACGTGTTCATCAATATATCAGCCCCGCCACACGTTCATCAATATATCACCCCGCCACACGTTCATCAATATATCACCCCGCCACACGTTCATCAATATATCACCCCCGCCACATATTCATCAATATATCACCCCCGCCATGTGTTCATCAATATGTCACCCCGCCACACGTTCATCAATATATCACCCCGCCACGTGTTAATCAATATATCACCCCCGCTACACATTCATCAATATATCACCCCGCCACGTCTTCATCAATATATCACCCCCGCCACTTGTTCATCAATATATCACCCCCGCCACACGTTCATCAATATATCACCCCCACCACACGATCATCAATATAGCACCCCGCCACGTGTTCATCAATATATCACCCCGCCACACGTTCATCAATATATCACCCACGCCATGTGTTCATCAATATATCACCCCACCACGTGTTCATCAATATATCACCCCCGCCACACGTTCATCAATATATCACCCCCGCCACGTGTTCATCAATATATCACCCCCGCCACGTGTTCATCAATATATCACCCCCGCCACGTGTTCATCAATATATCACCCCGCCACGTGTTCATCAATATATCACCCCCGCCATGTGTTCATCAATATGTCACCCCGCCACACGTTCATCAATATATCACCCCGCCACGTGTTCATCAATATATCACCCCCGCCACACATTCATCAATATATCACCCCGCCACGTCTTCATCAATATATCACCCCACCACACGATCATCAATATAGCACCCCGCCACGTGTTCATCAATATATCACCCCCGCCACGTGTTCATCAATATATCACCCCACCACACGATCATCAATATAGCACCCCGCCACACATTCATCAATATATCACCCCGCCACTTGTTCATCAATATATCACCCCCGCCACGTGTTCATCAATATATCACCCCACCACACGATCATCAACATAGCACCCCGCCATGTGTTCATCAACATATCACCCCACCACGTGTTCATCAATATATCACCCCCGCCACACGTTCATCAATATATCACCCCACCACGTGTTCATCAATATATCACCCCCGCCACACGTTCATCAATATATCACCTCCGCCAAGTGTTCATCAATATATCACCCCCGCCACACGTTCATCAATATATCACCCCGCCACGTGTTCATCAATATATCACCTCCGCCAAGTGTTCATCAATATATCACCCCTGCCACGTTTTCATCAATATATCACCCCCGCCACACGTTCATCAATATATCACCCCCGCCACACGTTCATCAATATATCACCTCCGCCAAGTGTTCATCAATATATCACCCCTGCCACGTTTTCATCAATATATCACCCCCGCCACACGTTCATCAATATATCACCCCCGCCACGTGTTCATCAATATATCACCCCCGCCACACGTTCATCAATATATCACCCCGCCACGTGTTCATCAATATATCACCCCGCCACGTGTTCATCAATATATCACCCCCGCCACGTGTTCATCAATATATCACCCCCGCCACACGTTCATCAATATATCACCCCCGCCAAGTGTTCATCAATATATCACCCCGCCACACGTTCATCAATATATCACCCCCGCCACATGTTCATCAATATATCATCCCCTCCACACGTTCATCAATATATTACCCCCGCCACGTGTTCATCATTATATCACCCCGCCACACGTTCATCAATATATCACCCCCGCCACATGTTCATCAATATATCATCCCCTCCACACGTTCATCGATATATTACCCCCGCCACGTGTTCATCATTATATCACCCCGCCACACGTTCATCAATATATCACCCCCGCCACATGTTCATCAATATATCACCCCCGCCATGTGTTCATCAATATGTCAACCCGCCACAGGTTCATCAATATATCACTCCGCCACGTGTTCATCAATATATCACCCCGCCACAGGTTCATCAATATATCACCCCCGCCACACGTTCATCAATATATCACCCCGCCACGTGTTCATCAATATATCACCCCCGCCACGTGTTCATCAATATATCACCCCCGCCACGTGTTCATCAATATATCACTCCGCCACGTGTTCATCAATATATCACCCCGCCACGTGTTCATCAATATATCACCCCCGCCACACGTTCATCAATATATCACCCCGCCACGTGTTCATCAATATATCACCCCCGCCACGTGTTCATCAATATATCACCACCGCCACGTGTTCATCAATATATCACCACCGCCACGTGTTCATCAATATATCACCCCGCCACGTGTTCATCAATATATCACCCCCGCCACACGTTCATCAATATATCACCCCGCCATGTGTTCATCAATATATCACCCCGCCACGTGTTCATCAATATATCACCCCCGCCACACGTTCATCAATATATCACCCCGCCATGTGTTCATCAATATATCTCCCCCGCCACGTGTTCATCAATATATCACCCACGCCATGTGTTCATCAATATATCACCCCCGCCACGTGTTCATCAATATATCACCCCTGCCATGTGTTCATCAATATATCACCCCCGCCACACGTTCATCAATATATCACCCCCGCCACACATACATCAATATATCACCCCTGCCACGTGTTCATCAATATATCACCCCCGCCACTTGTTCATCAATATATCACCCCCGCCAAGAGTTCATCAATATATCACCCCGCCACTTGTTCATCAATATATCACCCCCGCCACGTGTCCATTAATATATCACCCCGCCACGTGTTCATCAATATATCATCCCCGCCACTTGTTCATCAATATATCACCCCCGCCACGTGTCCATTAATATATCACCCACGCCACGTGTTCATCAATATATCACCCCTGCCACACGTTCATCAATATATCACCCCGCCACACATTCATCAATATATCACCCCGCCACATGTTCATCAATATATCACCCACGCCACGTGTTCATTAATATATCACCCCCGCCACACGTTCATCAATATATCACCCCGCCACACGTTCATCAATGTATCACCCCGCCACACGTTCATCAATATATCACCCCCGCCACATATTCATCAATATATCACCCCCGCCATGTGTTCATCAATATGTCACCCCGCCACACGTTCATCAATATATCACCCCGCCACGTGTTAATCAATATATCACCCCCGCCACACATTCATCAATATATCACCCCGCCACGTCTTCATCAATATATCACCCCCGCCACTTGTTCATCAATATATCACCCCCGCCACACGTTCATCAATATATCACCCCCACCACACGATCATCAATATAGCACCCCGCCACGTGTTCATCAATATATCACCCCGCCACACGTTCATCAATATATCACCCACGCCATGTGTTCATCAATATATCACCCCACCACGTGTTCATCAATATATCACCCCCGCCACACGTTCATCAATATATCAACCCCGCCACGTGTTCATCAATATATCACCCCGCCACGTGTTCATCAATATATCACCCCCGCCATGTGTTCATCAATATGTCACCCCGCCACACGTTCATCAATATATCACCCCGCCACGTGTTAATCAATATATCACCCCCGCCACACATTCATCAATATATCACCCCGCCACGTCTTCATCAATATATCACCCCCGCCACTTGTTCATCAATATATCACCCCCGCCACGTGTTCATCAATATATCACCCCCACCACACGATCATCAATATAGCACCCCGCCACGTGTTCATCAATATATCACCCCGCCACGTGTTCATCAATATATCACCCCGCCACACGTTCATCAATATATCACCCACGCCATGTGTTCATCAATATATCACCCCACCACGTGTTCATCAATATATCACCCCCGCCACTTGTTCATCAATATATCACCCCCGCCACGTGTTCATCAATATATCACCCCCACCACACGATCATCAATATAGCACCCCGCCACGTGTTCATCAATATATCACCCCGCCACACGTTCATCAATATATCACCCACGCCATGTGTTCATCAACATATCACCCCACCACGTGTTCATCAATATATCACCCCCGCCACACGTTCATCAATATATCACCCCGCCACGTGTTCATCAATATATCCCCTCCGCCAAGTGTTCATCAATATATCACCCCCGCCACACGTTCATCAATATATCACCCCCGCCACGTGTTCATCAATATATCACCCCGCCACGTGTTCATCAATATATCACCCCGCCACGTGTTCATCAATATATCACCCCTGCCACATTTTCATCAATATATCACCCCCGCCACGTGTTCATCAATATATCACCCCCGCCACGTGTTCATCAATATAACACCCCCACCACGTGTTCATCGATATATCACCCCCGCCACACGTTCATCAATATATCAACCCCGCCACGTGTTCATCAATATATCACCCCCGCCACGTGTTCATCAATATATCACCCCGCCACGTGTTCATCAATATATCACCCCCGCCACACGTTCATCAATATATCAACCCCGCCACGTGTTCATCAATATATCACCCCGCCACGTGTTCATCAATATATCACCCCGCCACGTGTTCATCAATATATCATCCCCTCCACACGTTCATCAATATATCACCCCCGCCAAGTGTTCATCAATATATCACCCCCGCCAAGTGTTCATCAATATATCACCCCCGCCACGTGTTCATCAATATATTACCCCCGCCACGTGTTCATCAATATATCACCCCGCCACACGTTCATCAATATATCACCCCCGCCACATGTTCATCAATATATCACCCCCGCCACGTGTTCATCAATATGTCAACCCGCCACAGGTTCATCAATATATCACTCCGCCACGTGTTCATCAATATATCACCCCGCCACGTGTTCATCAATATATCACCCCCGCCATGTGTTCATCAATATATCACCCCCGCTACGTGTTCATCAATATATCACCCCGCCACGTGTTCATCAATATATCACCCCCGCCACATGTTCATCAATATATCACCCCCGCCACATGTTCATCAATATATCACCCCCGCCACGTGTTCATCAATGTATCACCCCCGCCATGTGTTCATCAATATATCACCCCCGCCATGTGTTCATCAATATATCACACCCGCCACATGTTCATCAATATATCACCCCCGCCACGTGTTCATCAATGTATCACCCCCGCCATGTGTTCATCAATATATCACCCCCGCCATGTGTTCAGCAATATATCACCCCCGCCACGTGTTCATCAATATATCGCCCCGCCACGTGTTCATCAATATATCACCCCGCCACGTGTTCATCAATATATCACCCCGCCACGTGTTCATCAATATATCACCCCCGCCACTTGTTCATCAATATATCACCCCCGCCACGTGTTCATCAATATATCACCCCCGCCACGAGTTCATCAATATATCACCCCGCCACGTGTTGATCAACATATCACCCCCGCCATGTGTTCATCAATATATCACCCCCGCCACGTGTTCATCAATATATCACCCCGCCACATGTTCATCAATATATCACCCCGTCACGTGTTCATCAATATATCACCCCCGCCACGTGTTCATCAATATATCACCCCGCCACATGTTCATCAATATATCACCCCGCCACGTGTTCATCAATATATCACCCCCGCCACATGTTCATCAATATATCACCCCCGCCACGTGTTCATCAATATATCATCCCCGCCACTTGTTCATCAATATATCACCCCCGCCACGTATTCATTAATATATCACCCCTGCCACGTGTTCATCAATATATCACCCATGCCATGTGTTCATCAATATATCACCCCGCCACACGTTCATCAATATATCACCCCGCCACATGTTCATCAATATATCACCCACGCCATGTGTTCATCAATATATCACCCCACCACGTGTTCATCAATATATCACCCCCGCCACACGTTCATCAATATATCACCCCGCCACACATTCATCAATATATCACCCCCGCCACACGTTCATCAATATATCACCCCGCCACACGTTCATCAATATATCACCCACGCCATGTGTTCATCAATATATCACCCCACCACGTGTTCATCAATATATCACCCCCGCCACACGTTCATCAATATATCAACCCCACCACGTGTTCATCAATATATCACCCCCGCCACACGTTCATCAATATATCACCCCGCCACATGTTCATCAATATATCACCCACGCCACGTGTTCATTAATATATCACGCCCGCCACACGTTCATCAATATATCACCCCGCCACGCGTTCATCAATATATCACCCCCGCCACGTGTTCATCAATATATCACCCCCGCCACACGTTCATCAATATATCACCCCGCCACGTGTTCATCAATATATCACCCCCGCCACACGTTCATCAATATATCACCCCGCCACGTGTTCATCAATATATCACCCCCGCCACACGTTCATCAATATATCACCCCGCCACGTGTTCATCAATATATCACCCCCGCCACACGTTCATCAATATATCACCCCGCCACGTGTTCATCAATATATCACCCCCGCCACGTGTTCATCAATATATCACCCCCGCCACACGTTCATCAATATATCACCCCGCCACACGTTCATCAATATATCACCCCGCCACACGTTCATCAATATATCACCCCCGCCACGTGTTCATCAATATATCACCCCCGCCACACGTTCATCAATATATCACCCCGCCACGTGTTCATCAATATATCACCCCCGCCAAGTGTTCATCAATATATCACCCCGCCACGTGTTCATCAATATATCACCCCCGCCACGTGTTCATCAATATAACACCCCCAACACGTGTTCATCAATATATCACCCCCGCCACGTGTTCATCAATATAACACCCCCAACACGTGTTCATCAATATATCACCCCGCCACATGTTCATCAATATATCACCCCCGCCACGTGTTCATCAATGTATCACCCCCGCCATGTGTTCATCAATATATCACCCCACCACGTGTTCATAAATATATCACCCCCGCCACATGTTCATCAATATATCACCCCCGCCACGTGTTCATCAATATATCACCCCCGCCACGTGTTCATCAATATATCACCCCCGCCACGTGTTCATCAATATATCACCCCGCCATGTGTTCATCAATATATCACCCCACCACGTGTTCATCAATATATCACCCCCGCCACGTGTTCATCAATATATCACCCCCGCCACGTGTTCATCAATATATCACCCCCGCCACGTGTTCATCAATATATCACCCCGCCAAGTGTTCATCAATATATCACCCCTGCCACGTTTTCATCAATATATCACCCCCGCCACACGTTCATCAACATATCACCCCCGCCAAGTGTTCATCAATATATCACCCCGCCACGTGTTCATCAATATATCACCCCGCCACGTGTTCATCAATATATCACCCCGCCAAGTGTTCATCAATATATCACCCCTGCCACGTTTTCATCAATATATCACCCCCGCCACGTGTTCATCAATATATCACCCCCGCCAAGTGTTCATCAATATATCACCCCGCCACGTGTTCATCAATATATCACCCCTGCCACGTTTTCATCAATATATCACCCCGCCACGTGTTCATCAATATATCAACCCCGCCACGTGTTCATCAATATATCACCCCCGCCACGTGTTCATCAATATATCACCCCTGCCACGTTTTCATCAATATATCACCCCCGCCACGTGTTCATCAATATATCAACCCCGCCACGTGTTCATCAATATATCACACCGCCATGTGTTCATCAATATATCAACCCCGCCACGTGTTCATCAATATATCACACCGCCATGTGTTCATCAATATATCACCCCGCCACACGTTCATCAATATATCACCCCCGCCACGTGTTCATCAATATATCAGCCCGCCACGTGTTCATCAATATATCACCCCCGCCACGTGTTCATCAATATATCACCCCCGCCACGTGTTCATCAATATATCACCCCCGCCACACGTTCATCAATATATCACCCCGCCACGTGTTCATCAATATATCACCCCGCCACGTGTTCATCAATATATCACCCCCTCCACACGTTCATCAATATATCACCCCCGCCAAGTGTTCATCAATATATCACCCCCGCCAAGTGTTCATCAATATATCGCCCCCGCCACGTGTTCATCAATATATCACCCCCGCCACGTGTTCATCAATATATCACCCCCGCCATGTGTTCATCAATATATCACCCCGCCATGTGTTCATCAATATATCACCCCCGCCACGTGTTCATCAATATATCACCCCGCCATGTGTTCATCAATATATCACCCCACCACGTGTTCATCAATATATCACCCCCACCACGTGTTCATCAATATATCACCCCCACCACGTGTTCATCAATATATCACCCCCGCCACGTGTTCATCAATATATCACCCCCGCCACGTGTTCATCAATATATCACCCCGCCATGTGTTGATCAATATATCACCCCCGCCACGTGTTCATCAATATATCACCCCCGCCACGTGTTCATCAATATATCACCCCCGCCACGTGTTCATCAATATATCACCCCGCCAAGTGTTCATCAATATATCACCCCTGCCACGTTTTCATCAATATATCACCCCCGCCACACGTTGATCAATATATCACCCCCGCCAAGTGTTCATCAATATATCACCCCGCCACGTGTTCATCAATATATCACCCCGCCACGTGTTCATCAATATATCACCCCGCCAAGTGTTCATCAATATATCACCCCTGCCACGTTTTCATCAATATATCACCCCCGCCACGTGTTCATCAATATATCACCCCCGCCAAGTGTTCATCAATATATCACCCCGCCACGTGTTCATCAATATATCACCCCTGCCACGTTTTCATCAATATATCACCCCGCCACGTGTTCATCAATATATCACCCCCGCCACGTGTTCATCAATATATCAACCCCGCCACGTGTTCATCAATATATCACCCCCGCCACGTGTTCATCAATATATCACCCCTGCCACGTTTTCATCAATATATCACCCCCGCCACGTGTTCATCAATATATCAACCCCGCCACGTGTTCATCAATATATCACACCGCCATGTGTTCATCAATATATCAACCCCGCCACGTGTTCATCAATATATCACACCGCCATGTGTTCATCAATATATCACCCCGCCACGTGTTCATCAATATATCACCCCCGCCACGTGTTCATCAATATATCAGCCCGCCACGTGTTCATCAATATATCACCCCCGCCACGTGTTCATCAATATATCACCCCCGCCACGTGTTCATCAATATATCACCCCCGCCACACGTTCATCAATATATCACCCCGCCACGTGTTCATCAATATATCACCCCGCCACGTGTTCATCAATATATCACCCCCTCCACACGTTCATCAATATATCACCCCCGCCAAGTGTTCATCAATATATCACCCCCGCCAAGTGTTCATCAATATATCGCCCCCGCCACGTGTTCATCAATATATCACCCCCGCCACGTGTTCATCAATATATCACCCCCGCCACGTGTTCATCAATATATCACCCCGCCACACGTTCATCAATATATCACCCCCGCCACATGTTCATCAATATATCACCCCCGCCACGTGTTCATCAATATATCACCCCCGCCACGTGTTCATCAATATATCACCCCCGCCACGTGTTCATCAATATATCACCCCCGCCACATGTTCATCAATATATCACCCCGCCACGTGTTCATCAATATATCACCCCCGCCACGTGTTCATCAATATATCACCCCCGCCACATGTTCATCAATATATCACCCCCGCCACATGTTCATCAATATACCACCCCCGCCACGTGTTCATCAATATACCACCCCCGCCACGTGTTCATCAATATATCACCACCGCCACGTGTTCATCAATATATCACCCCCGCCACGTGTTCATCAATATATCACCCCCGCCACGTGTTCATCAATATATCACCCCCGCCACGTGTTCATCAATATATCACCCCGCCACACGTTCATCAATATATCACCCCCGCCACATGTTCATCAATATATCACCCCCACCACGTGTTCATCAATATATCACCCCCGCCACGTGTTCATCAATATATCACCCCGCCACACGTTCATCAATATATCACCCCCGCCACATGTTCATCAATATATCAGCCCCTCCACACGTTCATCAATATATCACCCCGCCACACGTTCATCGATATATCACCCCCGCCACGTGTTCATCAATATATCACCCCCGCCACGTGTTCATCAATAAATCACCCCCGCCACGTGTTCATCAATATATCACCCCCACCACGTGTTCATCAATATATCACCCCCGCCACGTGTTCATCAATATATCACCCCGCCACACGTTCATCAATATATCACCCCCGCCACATGTTCATCAATATATCACCCCCACCACGTGTTCATCAATATATCACCCCCGCCACGTGTTCATCAATATATCACCCCGCCACACGTTCATCAATATATCACCCCCGCCACATGTTCATCAATATATCACCCCCGCCACGTGTTCATCAATATATCACCCCGCCACACGTTCATCAATATATCACCCCCGCCACGTGTTCATCAATATATCACCCCCGCCACGTGTTCATCAATAAATCACCCCCGCCACGTGTTCATCAATATATCACCCCCGCCACATGTTCATCAATATATCACCCCGCCACATGTTCATCAATATATCACCCCCGCCACGTGTTCATCAATGTATCACCCCGCCACGTGTTCATCAATATATCACCCCCGCCATGTGTTCATCAATATATCACCCCCTCCACACGTTCATCAATATATCAACCCCGCCACGTGTTCATCAATATATCACCCCGCCACGTGTTCATCAATATATCACCCCGCCACGTGTTCATCAATATATCACCCCCGCCATGTGTTCATCAATATATCACCCCGCCACGTGTTCATCAATATATCACCCCCGCCACGTGTTCATCAATATATCACCCCCGCCACGTGTTCATCAATATATCACCCCCGCCACGTGTTCATCAATATATCACCCCGCCACACGTTCATCAATATATCACCCCCGCCACATGTTCATCAATATATCACCCCCGCCACGTGTTCATCAATATATCACCCCCGCCACGTGTTCATCAATATATCACCCCCGCCACGTGTTCATCAATATATCACCCCCGCCACATGTTCATCAATATATCACCCCGCCACGTGTTCATCAATATATCACCCCCGCCACGTGTTCATCAATATATCACCCCCGCCACATGTTCATCAATATATCACCCCCGCCACATGTTCATCAATATATCACCCCCGCCACGTGTTCATCAATATACCACCCCCGCCACGTGTTCATCAATATATCACCCCCGCCACGTGTTCATCAATATATCACCCCCGCCACGTGTTCATCAATATATCACCCCCGCCACGTGTTCATCAATATATCACCCCCGCCACGTGTTCATCAATATATCACCCCGCCACACGTTCATCAATATATCACCCCCGCCACATGTTCATCAATATATCACCCCCACCACGTGTTCATCAATATATCACCCCCGCCACGTGTTCATCAATATATCACCCCGCCACACGTTCATCAATATATCACCCCCGCCACATGTTCATCAATATATCAGCCCCTCCACACGTTCATCAATATATCACCCCGCCACACGTTCATCAATATATCACCCCCGCCACGTGTTCATCAATATATCACCCCCGCCACGTGTTCATCAATAAATCACCCCCGCCACGTGTTCATCAATATATCACCCCCACCACGTGTTCATCAATATATCACCCCCGCCACGTGTTCATCAATATATCACCCCGCCACACGTTCATCAATATATCACCCCCGCCACATGTTCATCAATATATCACCCCCACCACGTGTTCATCAATATATCACCCCCGCCACGTGTTCATCAATATATCACCCCGCCACACGTTCATCAATATATCACCCCCGCCACATGTTCATCAATATATCACCCCCGCCACGTGTTCATCAATATATCACCCCGCCACACGTTCATCAATATATCACCCCCGCCACGTGTTCATCAATATATCACCCCCGCCACGTGTTCATCAATAAATCACCCCCGCCACGTGTTCATCAATATATCACCCCCGCCACATGTTCATCAATATATCACCCCGCCACATGTTCATCAATATATCACCCCCGCCACGTGTTCATCAATGTATCACCCCGCCACGTGTTCATCAATATATCACCCCCGCCATGTGTTCATCAATATATCACCCCCTCCACACGTTCATCAATATATCAACCCCGCCACGTGTTCATCAATATATCACCCCGCCACGTGTTCATCAATATATCACCCCGCCACGTGTTCATCAATATATCACCCCCGCCATGTGTTCATCAATATATCACCCCGCCACGTGTTCATCAATATATCACCCCCGCCACGTGTTCATCAATATATCAGCCCCTCCACACGTTCATCAATATATCACCCCGCCACGTGTTCATCAATATATCACCCCCGCCACGTGTTCATCAATATATCACACCCGCCACTTGTTCATCAATATATCACCCCCGCCACGTGTTCATCAATATATCACCCCGCCACGTGTTCATCAATATATCACCCCGCCACGTGTTCATCAATATATCACCCCCGCCACGTGTTCATCAATATATCACCCCGCCACGTGTTCATCAATATATCACCCCCTCCACACGTTCATCAATATATCAACCCCGCCACGTGTTCATCAATATATCACCCCCGCCACGTGTTCATCAATATATCACCCCGCCACGTGTTCATCAATATATCACCCCCGCCACGTGTTCATCAATATATCACCCCGCCACGTGTTCATCAATATATCACCCCCGCCATGTGTTCATCAATATATCACCCCGCCACGTGTTCATCAATATATCACCCCCTCCACACGTTCATCAATATATCAACCCCGCCACGTGTTCATCAATATATCACCCCGCCACGTGTTCATCAATATATCACCCCCTCCACACGTTCATCAATATATCAACCCCGCCACGTGTTCATCAATATATCAGCCCCTCCACACGTTCATCAATATATCACCCCGCCACGTGTTCATCAATATATCACACCCGCCACTTGTTCATCAATATATCACCCCCGCCAAGTGTTCATCAATATATCACCCCACCACGTGTTCATCAATATATCACCCCCGCCACACGTTCATCAATATATCAACCCCGCCACGTGTTCATCAATATATCACCCCGCCACGTGTTCATCAATATATCACCCCCGCCACACGTTCATCAATATATCACCTCCGCCAAGTGTTCATCAATATATCACCTCCGCCAAGTGTTCATCAATATATCACCCCTGCCACGTGTTCATCAATATAACACCCCCAACACGTGTTCATCAATATATCACCCCCGCCAAGTGTTCATTAATATATCACCCCCAACACGTGTTCATCAATATATCACCCCCGCCACGTGTTCATCAATATATCACACCGCCAAGTGTTCATCAATATATCACCCCTGCCACGTTTTCATCAATATATCACCCCCGCCACGTGTTCATCAATATAACACCCCCAACACGTGTTCATCAATATATCACCCCCGCCACGTGTTCATCAATATATCACACCGCCAAGTGTTCATCAATATATCACCCCTGCCACGTTTTCATCAATATATCACCCCCGCCACGTGTTCATCAATATAACACCCCCAACACGTGTTCATCAATATATCACCCCGCCACGTGTTCATCAATATATCACCCCCGCCAAGTGTTCATCAATATATCACCCCCGCCACGTGTTCATCAATATATCACACCGCCATGTGTTCATCAATATATCACCCCCGCCACACGTTCATCAATATATCAACCCCGCCACGTGTTCATCAATATATCATCCCCTCCACACGTTCATCAATATATCACCCCCGCCAAGTGTTCATCAATATATCACCCCCGCCAAGTGTTCATCAATATATCACCCCCGCCACATGTTCCTCAATATATCACCCCCGCCACGTGTTCATCAATATATCACCCCCGCCACGTGTTCATCAATAAATCACCCCGCCACACGTTCATCAATATATCACCCCCGCCACGTGTTCATCAATATATCACCCCCGCCACGTGTTCATCAATAAATCACCCCGCCACACGTTCATCAATATATCACCCCGCCACGTGTTCATCAATAAATCACCCCGCCACACGTTCATCAATAAATCACCCCCGCCACGTGTTCATCAATATATCACCCCGCCACACGTTCATCAATATATCACCCCGCCACGTGTTCATCAATAAATCACCCCGCCACACGTTCATCAATATATCACCCCCGCCACGTGTTCATCAATATATCACCCCGCCACACGTTCATCAATATATCACCCCCGCCACGTGTTCATCAATATATCACCCCCGCCACGTGTTCATCAATATATCACCCCGCCACGTGTTCATCAATATATCACCCCCACCACGTGTTCATCAATATATCACCCCGCCACGTGTTCATCAATATATCTCCCCCGCCACGTGTTCATCAATGTATCACCCCCGCCATGTGTTCATCAATATATCACCCCCGCCGCACGTTCAGCAATATATCACCCCCGCCACGTGTTCATCAATATATCGCCCCGCCACGTGTTCATCAATATATCACCCCGCCACGTGTTCATCAATATATCACCCCCGCCACGTGTTCATCAATATATCACCCCCGCCACACGTTCATCAATATATCACCCCGCCACGTGTTCATCAATATATCACCCCCGCCAAGTGTACATCAATATATCACCCCCGCCACGTGTTCATCAATAGATCACCCCCGCCACGTGTTCATCAATATATCACCCCCGCCACGTGTTCATCAATATATCACCCCCGCCACGTGTTCATCAATATATCACCCCCGCCACGTGTTCATCAATATAACACCCCCGCCACGTGTTCCTCAATATATCAACCCCGCCACGTGTTCATCAATATATCACCCCCGCCACGTGTTCATCAATATAACACCCCCGCCACGTGTTCATCAATATATCAACCCCACCACGTGTTCATCGATATATCAACCCCGCCACGTGTTCATCAATATATCACCCCCGCCACGTGTTCATCAATATATCACCCCTGCCACGTTTTCATCAATATATCACCCCCGCCACATGTTCATCAATATATCACCCCCGCCACACATTCATCAATATATCAACCCCGCCACATGTTCATCAATATATCACCCCCGCCACGTGTTCATCAATATATCACACCCGCCACACGTTCATCAATATATCACCCCGCCACGTGTTCATCAATATATCACCCCGCCACACGTTCATCAATATATCACCCCCGCCATGTGTTCATCAATATATCACCCCTGCCACATGTTCATCAATATATCACCCCCGCCATGTGTTCATCAATATATCACCCCCGCCATGTGTTCATCAATATATCACCCCTGCCACATGTTCATCAATATATCACCCCCGCCATGTGTTCATCAATATATCACCCCCGCCATGTGTTCATCAATATATCACCCCTGCCACACGTTCATCAATATATCACCCCTGCCACATGTTCATCAATATATCACCCCCGCCATGTGTTCATCAATATATCACCCCCGCCATGTGTTCATCAATATATCACACCCGCCACACGTTCATCAATATTTCACCCCGCCACGTGTTCATCAATATATCACACCCGCCACACGTTCATCAATATATCACCCCTGCCACATGTTCATCAATATATCACCCCCGCCACAGGTTCATCAATATATCACCCCCGCCACGTGTTCATCAATATATCACACCCGCCACACGTTCATCAATATATCACCCCGCCACGTGTTCATCAATATATCACCCCGCCACACGTTCATCAATATATCACCCCTGCCACATGTTCATCAATATATCACCCCCGCCACAGGTTCATCAATATATCACCACCGCCACGTGTTCATCAATATATCACCCCCGCCATGTGTTCATCAATATATCACCCCGCCACGTGTTCATCAATATATCACCCCCGCCATGTGTTCATCAATATATCACCCCGCCACGTGTTCATCAATATATCACCCCCGCCATGTGTTCATCAATATATCACCCCCGCCATGTGTTCATCAATATATCACCCCCGCCACGTGTTCATCAATATATCACCCCCGCCACTTGTTCATCAATATATCACCCCGCCACACGTTCATCAATATATCACCCCCGCCATGTGTTCATCAATATATCACCACCGCCACGTGTTCATCAATATATCACCCCCGCCATGTGTTCATCAATATATCACCCCGCCACGTGTTCATCAATATATCACCCCCGCCATGTGTTCATCAATATATCACCCCCGCCATGTGTTCATCAATATATCACCCCCGCCACGTGTTCATCAATATATCACCCCCGCCACTTGTTCATCAATATATCACCCCGCCACACGTTCATCAATATATCACCCCGCCACGTGTTCATCAATATATCACCCCCGCCATGTGTTCATCAATATATCACCCCACCACGTGTTCATCAATATATCACCCCCGCCATGTGTTCATCAATATATCACCCCCGCCATGTGTTCATCAATATATCACCCCGCCACGTGTTCATCAATATATCACCCCCGCCATGTGTTCATCAATATATCACCCCCGCCATGTGTTCATCAATATATCACCCCCGCCACGTGTTCATCAATATATCACCCCCGCCACTTGTTCATCAATATATCACCCCGCCACACGTTCATCAATATATCACCCCGCCACGTGTTCATCAATATATCACCCCCGCCATGTGTTCATCAATATATCACCCCCGCCATGTGTTCATCAATATATCACCCCCGCCATGTGTTCATCAATATATCACCCCCGCCACGTGTTCATCAATAGATCACCCCCGCCACGTGTTCATCAATATATCACCCCTGCCACGTTTTCATCAATATATCACCCCCGCCACGTGTTCATCAATATAACACCCCCGCCACGTGTTCATCAATATATCAACCCCACCACGTGTTCATCGATATATCAACCCCGCCACGTGTTCATCAATATATCACCCCCGCCACGTGTTCATCAATATATCACCCCTGCCACGTTTTCATCAATATATCACCCCCGCCACATGTTCATCAATATATCACCCCCGCCACACATTCATCAATATATCAACCCCGCCACATGTTCATCAATATATCACCCCCGCCACGTGTTCATCAATATATCACACCCGCCACACGTTCATCAATATATCACCCCGCCACGTGTTCATCAATATATCACCCCGCCACACGTTCATCAATATATCACCCCTGCCACATGTTCATCAATATATCACCCCCGCCATGTGTTCATCAATATATCACCCCCGCCATGTGTTCATCAATATATCACACCCGCCACACGTTCATCAATATTTCACCCCGCCACGTGTTCATCAATATATCACACCCGCCACACGTTCATCAATATATCACCCCTGCCACATGTTCATCAATATATCACCCCCGCCACAGGTTCATCAATATATCACCCCCGCCACGTGTTCATCAATATATCACACCCGCCACACGTTCATCAATATACCACCCCGCCACGTGTTCATCAATATATCACCCCGCCACACGTTCATCAATATATCACCCCTGCCACATGTTCATCAATATATCACCCCCGCCACAGGTTCATCAATATATCACCACCGCCACGTGTTCATCAATATATCACCCCCGCCATGTGTTCATCAATATATCACCCCGCCACGTGTTCATCAATATATCACCCCCGCCATGTGTTCATCAATATATCACCCCCGCCATGTGTTCATCAATATATCACCCCGCCACGTGTTCATCAATATATCACCCCCGCCATGTGTTCATCAATATATCACCCCCGCCATGTGTTCATCAATATATCACCCCCGCCACGTGTTCATCAATATATCACCCCCGCCACTTGTCATCAATATATCACCCCGCCACACGTTCATCAATATATCACCCCCGCCATGTGTTCATCAATATATCACCACCGCCACGTGTTCATCAATATATCACCCCCGCCATGTGTTCATCAATATATCACCCCGCCACGTGTTCATCAATATATCACCCCGCCACGTGTTCATCAATATATCACCCCCGCCATGTGTTCATCAATATATCACCCCCGCCATGTGTTCATCAATATATCACCCCCGCCACGTGTTCATCAATATATCACCCCCGCCACTCGTTCATCAATATATCACCCCGCCACACGTTCATCAATATATCACCCCGCCACGTGTTCATCAATATATCACCCCCGCCATGTGTTCATCAATATATCACCCCCGCCATGTGTTCATCAATATATCACCCCCGCCATGTGTTCATCAATATATCACCCCCGCCACGTGTTCATCAATAGATCACCCCCGCCACGTGTTCATCAATATATCACCCCTGCCACGTTTTCATCAATATATCACCCCCGCCACGTGTTCATCAATATATCACCCCCGCCACGTGTTCATCAATATAACACCCCCGCCACGTGTTCATCAATATATCAACCCCGCCACGTGTTCATCAGTATATCACCCCCGCCACGTGTTCATCAATATATCACCCCCGCCACGTGTTCATCAATATAACACCCCCGCCACGTGTTCATCAATATATCAACCCCACCACGTGTTCATCGATATATCAACCCCGCCACGTGTTCATCAATATATCACCCCCGCCACGTGTTCATCAATATATCACCCCTGCCACGTTTTCATCAATATATCACCCCCGCCACATGTTCATCAATATATCACCCCCGCCAGACGTTCATCAATATATCAACCCCGCCACATGTTCATCAATATATCACCCCCGCCACGTGTTCATCAATATATCACCCCCGCCACACGTTCATCAATATATCACCCCGCCACGTGTTCATCAATATATCACCCCGCCACACGTTCATCAATATATCACCCCTGCCACATGTTCATCAATATATCACCCCCGCCATGTGTTCATCAATATGTCAACCCGCCACAGGTTCATCAATATATCACCACCGCCACGTGTTCATCAATATATCACCCCCGCCATGTGTTCATCAATATATCACCCCGCCACGTGTTCATCAATATATCACCCCCGCCATGTGTTCATCAATATATCACCCCCGCCATGTGTTCATCAATATATCACCCCGCCACGTGTTCATCAATATATCACCCCCGCCACGTGTTCATCAATATATCACCCCCGCCATGTGTTCATCAATATATCACCCCCGCCATGTGTTCATCAATATATCACCCCCGCCACGTGTTCATCAATATATCACCCCTGCCACATGTTCATCAATATATCACCCCCGCCATGTGTTCATCAATATATCACCCCGCCACACGTTCATCAATATATCACCCCTGCCACATGTTCATCAATATATCACCCCCGCCATGTGTTCATCAATATGTCAACCCGCCACACGTTCATCAATATATCACCCCGCCACGTGTTCATCAATATATCACCCCCGCCACGTGTTCATCAATATATCACCCCGCCACGTGTTCATCAATATATCACCCCCGCCACATGTTCATCAATATATCACCCCCGCCACGTGTTCATCAATGTATCACCCCCGCCATGTGTTCATCAATATATCACCCCCGCCACGTGTTCATCAATATATCACCCCCGCCACGTGTTCATCAATATATCACCCCCGCCACGTGTTCATCAATATATCACCCCGCCACGTGTTCATCAATATATCACCCCCGCCACGTGTTCATCAATATATCACCCCCGCCACGTGTTCATCAATATATCACCCCCGCCACGTGTTCATCAATATATCACCCCCGCCACGTGTTCATCAATATATCACCCCCGCCACGTGTTCATCAATATATCACCCCCGCCACGTGTTCATCAATATATCACCCCCGCCACGTGTTCATCAATATATCACCCCGCCACGTGTTCATCAATATATCACCCCGCCACGTGTTCATCAATATATCACCCCCGCCACGTGTTCATCAATATATCACCCCCGCCACGTGTTCATCAATATATCACCCCCGCCACGTGTTCATCAATATATCACCCCCGCCACGTGTTCATCAATATATCACCCCCGCCACGTGTTCATCAATATATCACCCCGCCACGTGTTCATCAATATATCACCCCGCCACGTGTTCATCAATATATCACCCCGCCACGTGTTCATCAATATATCACCCCCACCACGTGTTCATCAATATATCACCCCGCCACGTGTTCATCAATATATCACCCCCGCCACGTGTTCATCAATATATCACCCCACCACGTGTTCATCAATATATCACCCCGCCACGTGTTCATCAATATATCACCCCCGCCACGTGTTCATCAATATATCACCCCCGCCACGTGTTCATCAATATATCACCCCCGCCACATGTTCATCAATATATCACCCCCGCCACGTGTTCATCAATATATCACCCCGCCACATGTTCATCAATATATCACCCCCGCCACGTGTTCATCAATATATCACCACCGCCACGTGTTCATCAATATATTACCCCACCACGTGTTCATCAATATATCACCCCCGCCACATGTTCATCAATATATCACCCCGCCACATGTTCATCAATATATCACCCCCGCCACGTGTTCATCAATATATCACCTCCGCCATGTGTTCATCAATATATCGCCCCGCCACGTGTTCATCAATATATCACCCCCGCCACACGTTCATCAATATATCACCCCCGCCACGTGTTCATCAATGTATCACCCCCGCCATGTGTTCATCAATATATCACCCCCGCCATGTGTTCATCAATATATCACCCCCGCCGCACGTTCAGCAATATATCACCCCCGCCACGTGTTCATCAATATATCGCCCCGCCACGTGTTCATCAATATATCACCCCCACCACGTGTTCATCAATATATCACCCCCGCCACGTGTTCATCACTATATCGCCCCGCCACGTGTTCATCAATATATCACCCCGCCACGTGTTCATCAATATATCACCCCGCCACGTGTTCATCAATATATCACCCCCGCCACGTGTTCATCACTATATCGCCCCGCCACGTGTTCATCAATATATCACCCCGCCACGTGTTCATCAATATATCACCCCGCCACGTGTTGATCAACATATCACCTCCGCCATGTGTTCATCAATATATCACCCCCGCCACGTGTTCATCAATATATCACCCCCGCCACACATTCTTTGTCATGTGGACCACATGCTAACTCAATAAATTAAAACAAGACAAAATTCCCAGCAAAAGCAAAGTATTGCGGATGCTGGAAATAAAAACAGAAAATGCTGGAAATACTCAGCAGTTCAGGCAGCATCTGTGGAGAAAGAAACGGAGTTAACGTTTCCAGTCAGTCACTCTGTTTTTCTCTCCACGGGTGCTACCTGACCCGCTGATTCTTTCCAAAATTCACAGCCTGTCTGGTGAAAGGGTACATGATAATGTTCTTCAGAGAATGCATCTCCACAAATGCCGAGTTCCTTTAGGGAAAAGGCCATGATTTATTAATTATGATGCTGTGCTGATTTGATTTCCAATGGTTTGGGAAATATAACCTAATTAATGCTGTAGCTTCATAACTGACTGCAGCTTCCTTCAATATCAATCTTTGCCAAAGCATCTTCATTCAAAATTGTGGTCATAAAAATCATAGTGACTACTTTAACTCATACTCGGCACATCTCGCAAAGATTCAAACCAGAGAATTAGCAAGACGAGTGTCATGGCAAGCTCTTTAAATTCCTAAACTAAACTGTTAATATAAAGCATTATAAAATCTGACAGTAATGAATTCCATTTTGCAATTATGAAGTCCAAACCTTTTACAATATCTGACAATCACCGCCATTTGCTTTGTGCACCTCAGATTACTTCTCTCAATCTCAATACACTGTACCAGCTGATGATAGCAGATCCTCACTCCTGCCTGGCACATCATTGTCCAGTGGGACAGGTCACACAATAAGGGGTGAGCACCATAATTTGGAGGTGGAGAGACTGAGCTGTGAACATTGTACACTGTATTCCAGCTCATACAAATTTGAGCAAAAACAAAGTCGATCTGGGTTTAAAGCCAGTGGAATACTTGTCCAAAATGCAATAGGATTTTTCCTCCAGTTTTGGTGCTGATCTGAAGATTCCCACACCTTCAAAAATGGATCAACTAATGTTAGCAAAACGTGAGAAAGAAAGCCGATTTTTATCTAAGCCCTTTTATTAATGTTACTTTTGCAGCGTTGACAGGTGCAGATTCAAATTGAAACATGCGAGCTTTACTACAGCGTCAGGATGTCAGCCATGGCTCCGTCAGTTGCACTCTCACCCCTCAGTCAGAATGATTGCGAGCTCAAATCGCACTCCAGAGACGTAGGCTCATAATCCAGTACTGAGGGAGGACTGCACTGTCAGGAGTTGCCATCTTTCAGATGAGACATTAAACTGAGGCCCTGTCCACCCTCTGAGGTAGGCGTAAAAGATTCCATGGCACTATTTAAAGAAAAGCCTGTTGTCCTGGTCAATATTTGTGCCTCAATCAACGTCACTAAATCAGATTACTGTATCTGGTCATTATCACACTGCTGTTTGTGGGAGCTTGCTGTGCACAAATTGGCTGCTGCATTTCCTACATTACAACAGTGACTACACTTCAAAAAGATCATCATTGACTGTAAAGCACTTTGGAACATCCTGAGGTTGTGAAAGGCTCTATAGAAATGCAAGTTCTTTGTTTTTACAGGCCAGACTTGGAGTTAGTGGGCTAGAGGTTGATTTTGGGCCTGATACAGGTGGCGTGCACGGAGTGCGTGCAGCAGCAGGATGGCCGAGGCTTGCCAGCAATTGGGCCTCATTTTAATGGTTGCCGCGGGCTCCCGCCGCCTATCGCACATCCAGAGCCAGCTCAGCAGTCACCGCAGGAACAGTGCAGTGTGGGCCGGTGCTTCGCAGGCGTCAGCCCTCAGGTATGTCCTGGGGCGGGGATGGGGAGAAAACAGGGCGGGGTCTAGCACGGACTGGTAGCGGCCCTCAGGTATGTCCTGGGGCGGGGAGGGGGAGTAAACGGGGCGGGGTCTAGCATGGACTGGTAGAGGCCCTCCGGAGTGCTGAGTGCTGTGGCACTGAGAAATGGAGATAGCAAGTCCTCATTCTCACCCTTACTGTCCGGCTAAGGTCATTGAAGCGGTTTGTGGCACTGAAGCCGTGTCCTGCGGGTGATGGTTCGAGCGTTTAGCTTTCCTGCTACCTTAGGGTTGCCAAACCTCCAGGATTGGCCTGGAGTCTCCAAGAATTGAAGATTCATCTCCAGGGCACGGCTGCGAGCAAACCAGGAGAAAAATCATTGGGGTATTAAAAAAAGATTGTGTGTTCTTTCATTTTCTTTGAATACTGCTGTTTATTAGTTGTAAAAATATTAGTGATGGGTAAAAAGGCTTTTTGACTGTCAGTCAAGAACCATGCAATTGGGTAATTCTGTGGAGAGAGAACCAGAGTTAACGTTTCAGATCAATCATTGACCTGAAACCTGTTTCTCTCTCCACAGATGCTGCCTGGCCGGTTGAGTGTTTCCACCATTTTCTCTTTCTATTCAATAGTTTGCATTTTTATTGATTTGTTTTATCCAAAAAACAGTCAACGACCTCAGAGTCTTCTGGGCCTGCCCAGTCTCTGTCAGGTAGTACGACAAATGACAATTCCTCTAATCACGGCCAGTCTTGCTATTAGTTACGTGCGTTTCTAAAGCTCGTTTTATTTAGATTGAAGTCCTCACCATTCTGGATTATAATGTTCCCGAAAGCTTTCCTGCCCAGAAGCAGCGAATCAAGTTCTTTGGAAAATAAATAATTTGTGTTTTCCCACTGCATCTGTGTAAACAAATGTTATGTAAACAATGGTGTGCTTTGGAATTGTGAATGGAAACATATGTGTATTTGTATCTGCCTCAGGGTGAATTGTTTTCTAAAGTAAAGCATTTAAGCTAATAGCTATATATGAAACTTTAGCTCAAACCTTTCTTAAAATCCCCCATCATTTTCAAAAACACACAAGCTGAAACATTGGCCCAGAAATTCGGGTCAGGGGCTTCCCGCGGGTGCAAGCCCCCGACCTGCACTTACCTTGCGCGCCGGCAGTTGAGCTCTAGGGCCCCGTGGAATTCCGCTCCGGGGCCTGGCCCAGCTGCCGGCGCGCTGTGCTTGCGTGTCCCAGGGGCGTAGTTAGTGTGATGCGTCCCTTGGGATCACGTGAGCCATGGGCAGCCAATCGGAGGAGGGAAAAGCCCATTCATAAGATTGACAGGAAGACCTGTGGAAACTTATGAATACTACGGGTCTCAAAATAGCAGTAAACCTTCAAATAAATTTTTTAAAAATCACACTTTTTAAATAAACTATAAATTACATTAAATAACTATTTTAAACAATAATTAAAATTTTTGGAAAAAAAAGTTATAAAATAACGGGGCTAAAAATAAACTTACCTTGCTTTAAAGTATTTAAAAATAATAAACCTGTGGAAAAAATGTTTTAATTTTAATTAATTGACCACTTACCTTGTAAAAAGCAGGCCTTACGCCTGCTTTTTAAATGTGTAAATCCTGCAGGCTTAACCTCGCATGAAAACCTGCAAAAAAAACCTAAGTTCAAAGCGCACGCGCAGCCTCCCCTGCGCGCGCGTTCGACCTCTGAACCCCTTCGTTCAGAGGATCGGAAGTGCCGGTTTCCCGCGCATGCGCAGTGCATGCAGGAAACCGGCATTTCCATTCGGCCTATGGGTGAGTACCCCGTGCGTACTCACCCGGGGAGAGCCGAATTTCTGGGCCATTATTCTACATCACAGCAACGTGCATTTAAGCAGCATCTTTAACATCGTGAAGTGTCCCATGGCACTTCACAGAGGGCGAGGGAAATCTCAGACTCTGAGCAAAGAAGAAGATATTAAAGAACATAAGAATATAAGATAGGAGCAGGAGTCGGCCATTCAGCCCCTCGAGCCTGCTCCACCATTCAATAAGATCATGGCTGATCTTCGACCTCAACTCCACTTTCCCGGCCGATTTCCATATCCCTCGATTCCCCTAGAGTCCAAAAATCTGTCGATCTTTGTCTTGAATATACTCAACGACTGAGCCTCCACAGCCCTCTGGGGTAGAGAATTCCAAAGATTCACAACCTTCTGAGTGAAGAAATTTCTCCTCATCTCAGTCCTGAATGGCCGACCCCTTATCCTGAGACTTTGACCCCTCATTCTAGACTCTCCAGCCAGGGGGAAACATCCTCTCAGCATCTACCCTGTCAATCCCCCTCAGAATCTTGTATGTTTCAATGAGATCACCTCTCATTCTTCTAAACTCCAGGCAGTATAGGCCCACTCTACTCAATCTCTCATCATAGGAGAATGCTCTTATTAGGAGGAGTGATCACAAGTTTGCTCAAAGAGGTGGCTTTTACGAAGGGTTTTAAAGGAGGAGGCATGATTAGATCAGTGCCAATTTGTGTGGGGCAGAGAGGACGGCTTTAATCTTCCCAATGTTTAACCGGGGGTGGCAATGACTGATCCAAGACTGGATTTTAGGCAAACAATCTAACAGCACAGAGACAATGTAGGTGAGAGAGGCAAGAGAGGTGTTGGAGAGGTAGAGCTGGGTATCATTGGCTTGCATCTGGAGTCTGGCCCCATATCTGCAGGTGATGTTGCAAATTGCAAATAAAGAGGAGGAGGTTGAGGATGTGAGATCCGGCTCGAGGGGGGGCTCGTGGGAGTCTTACGTTTGGGAAGAGAGGGGTCCATGGCAGGGGAGGCCTCAGCTTTCCTTCTGGAGTTAGGTGTCCTGCTCCTCCCAGCCCCACAGAGCAAAGAAAAACGTGGAGAGAACAGGAGGGAGAGTGGGAGTGAGCAGGAGGGAGAGTGGGAGTGGGAGGAGGGAGAGTTGGAGTGAGGAGGAGGGAGAGTGGGAGTGAGCAGGAGGGAGAGTGGGAGTGAGCAGGAGGGAGAGTGGGAGTGGGATGGAGGGAGAGTGGGAGTGGGAGGAGGGAGAGTGGGAGTGAGCAGGAGGGAGAGTGGGAGTGAGCAGGAGGGAGGGAGAGTGGGAGTGAGCAGGAGGGAGAGTGGGAGTGAGCAGGAGGGAGAGTGGGAGTGAGGAGGAGGGAGAGTGGGAGTGGGAGGAGGGAGAGTGGGAGTGAGGAGGAGGGAGAGTGGGAGTGAGCAGGAGGGAGAGTGGGAGTGAGCAGGAGGGAGAGTGGGAGTGAGCAGGAGGGAGAGTGGGAGTGAGCAGGAGGGAAAGTGGGAGTGGGATGGAGGGAGAGTGGGAGTGGGAGGAGGGAGAGTGGGAGTGAGGAGGTGGGAGAGTGGGAGTGGGAGGAGGGAGAGTGGGAGTGGGATGGAGGGAGAGTGGGAGTGGGAGGAGGGAGAGTGGGAGTGGGATGGAGGGAGAGTGGGAGTGGGAGGAGGGAGAGTGGGAGTGAGCAGGAGGGAGAGTGGGAGTGAGGAGGAGGGAGAGTGGGAGTGGGAGGAGGGAGAGTGGGAGTGGGATGGAGGGAGAGTGGGAGTGGGAGGAGGGAGAGTGGGAGTGGGAGGAGGGCGAGTGGGAGTGAGCAGGAGGGAGAGTGGGAGTGGGAGGAGGGAGAGTGGGAGTGGGAGGAGGGAGAGTGGGAGTGGGATGGAGGGAGAGTGGGAGTGAGGAGGGGGGAGAGTGGGAGTGAGCAGGAGGGAGAGTGGGAGTGAGGAGGAGGGAGAGTGGGAGTGAGCGGGAGGGAGAGTGGGAGTGGGATGGAGGGAGAGTGGGAGTGAGCAGGAGGGAGAGTGGGAGTGGGATGGAGGGAGAGTGGCAGTGGGATGGAGGGAGAGTGGGAGTGGGATGGAGGGAGAGTGGGAGTGAGCAGGAGGGAGAGTGGGAGTGAGCGGGAGGGAGAGTGGGAGTGGGATGGAGGGAGAGTGGGAGTGAGGAGGAGGGAGAGTGGGAGTGGGATGGAGGGAGAGTGGGAGTGAGCAGGAGGGAGAGTGGGAGTGAGGAGGAGGGAGGGTGGGAGTGAGCAGGAGGGAGAGTGGGAGTGAGGAGGAGGGAGAGTGGGAGTGGGATGGAGGGAGAGTGGGAGTGAGCAGGAGGGAGAGTGGGAGTGGGATGGAGGGAGAGTGGGAGTGAGCAGGAGGGAGAGTGGGAGTGGGATGGAGGGAGAGTGGGAGTGGGAGGAGGGAGAGTGGGAATGAGCAGGAGGGAGAGTGGGAGTGGGATGGAGGGAGAGTGGGAGTGAGCAGGAGGGAGAGTGGGAGTGGGATGGAGGGAGAGTGGGAGTGGGATGGAGGGAGAGTGGGAGTGGGATGGAGGGAGAGTGGGAGTGAGCAGGAGGGAGAGTGGGAGTGAGCGGGAGGGAGAGTGGGAGTGGGATGGAGGGAGAGTGGGAGTGAGGAGGAGGGAGAGTAGGAGTGGGATGGAGGGAGAGTGGGAGTGAGCAGGAGGGAGAGTGGGAGTGAGGAGGAGGGAGAGTGGGAGTGAGGAGGAGGGAGAGTGGGAGTGAGCGGGAGGGAGAGTGGGAGTGAGCAGGAGGGAGAGTGGGAGTGGGGTGGAGGGAGAGTGGGAGTGAGCAGGAGGGAGAGTGGGAGTGAGGAGGAGGGAGAGTGGGAGTGGGAAGGAGGGAGAGTGGGAGTGAGCAGGAGGGAGAGTGGGAGTGAGGAGGAGGGAGAGTGGGAGTGGGAAGGAGGGAGAAACATCAGGGGCCGATGTCCCCAGGGAAAAGTATAGGGAAGAGGAGAGCCCTGAGCCTTAAATAAAATTAATGAAGTTATATCCAAACAACTGAAGTGTTCTGTGGTCCAAAGTACACGAAATTAAACTAAACTAAGGTAACTTCCCTCCCCCTTCACACTCTCCCCTTTACACTCTCCCCTTCACACTGACACTCTCCCCTTCACCCTGACACTCTCCCCCTGCGCCTTGGGTGTAATCTGACTCCTCACCCCTCCCAGGCGATACCACGGTCCCAGGAGGGTCGTGAGGGTTATGGTTGTTGACCAGTTTGCCTGTATCACGGCCCGACACGGTAGGCTTTCCCTGTCTGACATTTTCGCACGTTTGGATTTTGCTTCAAAAGTGATTAATTGAGTGAATTGATTTGAAATAAAGCACTTTATAAATACAGGTATTAATATTTAATATTTAGTTCTATTTCAAGATATCTTTAGAAATTTACAGAAAATCTAATTCTCACATTATGTAAATGAGAACAAGTACAATTCTTTTTAAGCCCAAAAGGGTCTTTTGGCACTCAGTGGGTTAAATTCTTTTTAAAACTGCCGCTGTATCCCCCACTTACTTTCATAGCCCTTTAATGTCAGAATATTTTCTTATAAATTGTGTATATGGCAATAAATCGAATCCACTGTGGACAAGGCAACTTGTGGCAGAGCCAGGATTTCCTGCATTTTAATTGCAATATTTATAGGGAATAAAATGTAATCATACTACCACTGCTGTAGTATAATCTTTAATAGCATTGTTAAGAGTCCTAAGTATTGTACTTGCAGGGATGTTAATCCCGTGCTGGAAACGTCTGACATGGTGTCAGTAGACGTCTCCACCACTTGAACACGCACTGACTGGAAACACCGCAGAGAATCATCACTTGTAAGGGTAGGAAGATCTGAGATGGAAGTTGAACGTTGACACTGTGCACTGGGTGAAAACTGACAATTAATTTGTGTGTGGCAGCGTACATCTCACTTATGAGCTCTGTAGATGTCTGCTGTACAATGGGCGTGCGATTCGCACAGTGCAGCAACGGAGCAGAGATTCGAGAGCTGGGAACATTAGACTAGGGTGGAAGCGGTGGTGTTGTTTGCCTAGAATGTCAGGCTAATTTAGTTCCCTTCCCAGCAATGTACAAATCCTGCGCTGCATGGGCCTGTGTACAATATCCATTCGGCATATTCATCAGTGTCAGCTCCTCCATGGTGTACACAGTGTCTGTAATACATAGTTCACTCTTCAAGAAGGGGGTTGTGTTGAAATCTATACCAGAAACACACCCAATCACTGCCCAGCAACAGCTCGCAGCCTCTGTCACAATTTATTCCCAAAATAATTCCTTAATCACTCTATGATTCATTCACTTATCTAGAATGCTGGTAGGTATTCATTTGCCCACTGCGTTCTGCAGTGTAAGAGGTAGAATTGCCTGCTTGCTGGAGATGTATGAGGTGTACAATCTGTCCTGTTTAACAGAGTAAAATATTTCACATTGAAATTGTTTCCTTGAACCATAATTGTCAAACGTAACATTGTTGGAATGATCTTTAAAGAAAAGCAGCCACAATACAAACTTCTGGGATTCATTTTAACAAAGGACAAATTACAAACATCATACTTTTCCCAAAAGGTAGGGGGCACTATGTTACCTGAGGACGTTCCTGAGCTGTTTACATTCGCACTCTGATTTTCAAAATGAACCCTTGTATGCACAGAGCGCTTTTTCTTTGTTAAGCATACCCTGTCTGTGCATGTGACCCTTTCCACTGACAGTAGGAACATTGAAAGGTCCGTTTATAAAGATCAAGGCCTCCTTGGGTGACAATAGTCCTTTAAGGCATTTGGTGCGAAGCTTGTTCTGGAGAATGTGTTTACTTTCTGTGCACTGTGACTTAACCCATTCCCAATCGTGACCGTTTGTGTCCACTTTAAATTGAAGCCTGCGGGGAAAGCCATTTGTTCTGCAGTAATCTGTGTCACTGTTGGGGAAAACTGCGTCTGGTGGGAAACTGTTCCACTGTTTCAAGGGCTTTAAAATAATTGTTGCAAAATGTATTGCAATTTCCTCTGGTAAATAACTGACAGAAATTGCGATACAGACATAAATATGCTCTCATTCCAGCTTTAAACAGACCAATCACTCAATTAGTGAGGCAGCAATAGAGAAAGCAAACAGGATTATGTTTATGCAGGCTGGGTTATGTTGCTAAAATGAATTGAGTTCAAATCCCCAGAAATCCCGCTGAAGATGTGTCGTGCTCTGGTGTTGTGCAATACTGCACACAATCTGGTCTCTGCAACAGAAGGGAACCATCCAGGTCTCCACAGGTAGTGGAAAGGCAGGAGCAAAGTGGAGCCCGTTATTAGAAGGATTAGCTTTTGGAATGACTTGATGGGCTGGGGGACTTCAGACTTGATAAGGGACACCGCATCGGCCATACAGAGGTATATAATCTATTTAATGGGGCAGAGGAAGTCAACCCAGAATAATGCTTTCAGATACATCAAGAGAACAAGAGAAGAGAACAGTTCAAAGCTGCGAAGGGTAAGTTTAGGGCAGCCATTTGGAAATACTTTTTAAGAATGAAATTTGTGAAGGATGAGATCAAATGGGCTCTCTTCATCCTTCAAGAATTGCACTCAAAGAGTGCAATGCATGGCTTCAACCGTACTTCCTGGCAATCCTAGTTGATCATGCTCTTTGTACAGAAGTAAATTTACCCTTCACAGCTTTGAACTGTTCTCTCTTCTCTTGCTCTCTTGGTGTGTCTGAAACCATTGTTCTGGGTTTACTTCCTCTGGGCCATTAAGTAGATTAAATACCTCTCTGAGGTCCCCTGTGGCCAACGCGGTGTTCCTTATTAAGTCTGAAGGTCCCCAGCCTATCAGATCCCTCCATGGCCTCACCCCTCCCTATCTCTGTAACCTCCTCCAGCCCCACAACCCTCCGAGATTTCTGCGCTCCTCTAATTCTGGCCTCTTGTGCATCCCCGATTTTCATTACTCCACCATCGGTGGCTGAGCCTTCAGCTGCCGAGGCCCTAAGCTCTGGAATTCCCTCCCTAAACCCCTCCACCTCTCTCCTGTCCTCTCCTGTGCTTAAGGCCTACTGTAGTGTATGTACCCGTCTACCTTTAAGAGAACTATTGTATGTAACCGTTCACCTTTAAGAGAACTATTTTAGGTGTGGCACTACTTTGTTTGGCTTCTGTATACGGTAATACCGACGGTGACCACACCAGTATATAAGTGTTGTGCCAGGAGTTATTGGGCAGATTCGCCCTGACCTTCGAATAGTAAAGTCCTGTTTTAAGTTACTCTTGGAGTCTGTGCATTAATTAACTAAACAACCCACAGACTTTACAGTGGCGACGAGTCCGATCGTACCCTGCGGCAACAATACGTCCGAAGCAGTTAACGAGCGTCGAGAAGAGGCAACCGCCCTCGTCGTTCTGCTGGGAAAAAACTCGAGGCTGCAGAACTAGAAAGGAGGAAGAATTTAGAGACAAAGGCCTAGAAATTGAGTAGCCTTAGCGCCGCATTTGAGGCGCTAGAGGGCCTAGCGCCGGAGTTATGGCCAGTTTAGAAATTCCCTGGGGCCCTAGAATCGGCGGTAGACCGGTAGCGCTGCGCCGGCACCGATGACGTCATCGGTGTGCGCAGCGTCCCGGTTGCCGTGGTGACGGGCCCCAGCGCCGAAATTGAGTTGCGGCCGCCTCGCCCGTGGCAGCCGCAGCTAAGATTTTTTCAACCGAGTCTTCCCCGAGTTAGCGCCGGCGCATTAAGGTCGCGCGGCGGCCGGCCGCTTTCCCGCCGGCCGCCTGCCCGCACCTCCCTCCCCGGACTCCTCCACCCCCCCCCCGCGGAAGAGATGCGTCTGGCCTGCAAGCCCGGCACTTGTCCGAGGTGCCGGGCTCATTTTTTTCAATGTTTGAACGGACAGCGGGCGGGTGCAGGCAGCTCCTCCTTAACTGAAGGAGGAGGCCTGCACTTCCCCAGCCTGCCGCACCGCATCGGGTCCCGCAGCGCCGGATTAGCGCCGCAATGCGGCAGTCAGCGCCCATTGGGAGGCGCTCACGCCCGCCAGTAGCGCCGGCAGCCGTCTGGGCGCGGCGCTACTGAATTTTTGGCGCGCGCAGGGGGACTTAGCGCCGGCGCTAAATTTCCGGCGCTAAAGCCCTGGTGCGGCGCCAACTCAATTTCTAGGCCAAAGACTTCCATCAGCAACAGGCACTGACTGTCCCTTCTGCCACGGTGAGGAGTGAGCCGATCAGCACGAGAAGCAAGGCGGCCACGGTGACTGTGAGTAAGGGAAAAGTAAAAAGAATAACCGGAGGATAAGGGCGGTGCACTCGACCACGGTCGAGGGGGAAAGGAGCCGGACAGAAGTCGGGCCCAGAGGCGCTGAGACTGGGGCAGCGTGGAGCAAGGAAGCCGCGGTACTAATAGGCTGGGGGACGCAACGGCGTCGTGAGACAGCTAGACCGCGACCGGCGAAAAAGGCCGGGCAGCGACCGAAGCCACGAAGCGCTGCGACCGGGAACGTAGGCGCGGGAAGAGATAAACTCAGCCGCAGCCGGGGAGGGAAGCACCGGACTGCGAGATGGCTGGGATAGGCGTTTGGGAGCCGAGCGAGGGGGAGAGGCAGAGCCGACCAAGGGAGACTGCGCGAGAGCCAGTCCAGCGGCTGAAACTGTTCTCCGTCAACGGGGTGTACCCAGCGCCGGTAGAGCCGAGTGAGCGGGAGAGGCAGAGCCCGAGCAAGGGGAACTGAGCGAGAGCCAGCCCAGCGGCTGAACCTGTTCGCCGTCAACGGGGTGTACCCAGCGCCGGTTGCCCTGCCGAGAAAAGGGAAAGCCCTGAAGCCGACGCGCAGGCTGTGAACCTGAAAGCCAGCGGCCGTCGCCTGTGGGGGAAAGTGTACCCCTCCCGCTAGGGAAGAAACGCGGGAAGCCGCCATTAGGCGGGGAAGAAGACAGAAGTGGGAAACCGCCATTGAAGTGGGCGGGGAGAGAAGATAAGCGCGGGAAACCGCCATTTTCGCGGGAAAACCGCCATCTTAGAAAAACAAAATAAGTTAAAGAAATAATTCGGGGTGTTATCAGAAAGAGAGGAAGATGCCTAAGCGTGGTAACATCAACGATTTTAATGCCGAGGTAGAAGACTGGGCCACGTACGTGGAACGCATCGAGATCTATTGTGAGGCCAATAAAATAGAAGAAGATGACAAAGCTATAACCTTGCTAAACTCGATGGGCGCGAAGACATATGTGCTCTTGAAGCAACTACTATCACTAGCTAAACCGGCGGATCAGACTTTCGATGATATTGTGGCTGTTCTGAAGGATCACTTGAACCCCACACCGTTGATGTTGGCGGAACGATTCAAATTCTATGCGAGAACGCAACGGAAAGACGAAAGCAATGCAGAATACTTGGTCGAACTGCGTAGACTAGCAAAATACTGCCAGTTTGGAGGGAATCTGACAGAGGCATTGCGAGACAAGTTCGTGTGCGGGTTGGCAAAGGAAGGAGCGCAAAAGCGACTACTCGAAGAGAACGACCTTACACTTGACAGGGCTGTCCTTATTGCAGCATCGCACGAAGCCACAGTGAAGGGAACTACGGAAATGCAGCTAAAGACAGCAGCACTAAGTGTGGATCAAATTACCTCGACAACAACAAAATGCTATCGTTGTGGGAAGACAACACACGACCAGAACCAATGCTGGTTTAAGAACCAGGAATGTAGGAAATGTGGCAAACTGGGTCACATAGCTAAGGTATGCCGGTCAGGGAAGAAGACCAACAACCAAAGGACCAACAACCAAAGGAAGCCATCACAGGAAAAGTACAACAAAGTACACAAGGTGGCTGAGAAGAGTTCAGACGAACAGAATTCAGACTCAGACCCAAACGGCCAGGAGCTGGGTAGTCTGAGAATTCACAATGTGAGTAAGGAAGCTGACCTACAAACTATCTGGGTCATGCTAAAAATAGCTGGAATCCAAGTGAAAATGGAGTTGGACACTGGATCAGCTCTATCAGTCATAAATCGAAGGGATTACCGCCGGCTATTCTCACATATACCCTTAAGAGATACCAAGTTCGTATTGCAGACATACACGGGGCATAAAGTATACCCCATGGGAAAGATAAGAGTCAAAGTGAGAGATGGGGTAAAGAACACCCAAGAATGAACTTATACGTACTACATGAGGGAGGACCACCACTTCTAGGACGGGAGTGGATCAAGAAAATAGACATGGAATGGCACTATCTAAAAGCCATAACGAGTGAGGACTCGGTGCAGACAATCAGCTCAGATTCTGAAACGGATGACGATAAGACCAACCCAAATATGAAAGACAAGGCTGAAATGGACTTGCCGACGAAGGTTGGAAAAACGAAGGCATGCATAAAGGCTTATGCTCCAGAGAAGAACAAAGTTTCAGAGCAGAACTCCACCGAACAACGACAACCTATTTTGACAGAAAATTCTGAGCCTGTTCAAGTTACGGACATATCCATGACGGAAGAACACCGAGCTCGGACTCAAACTTATTTCAAATTACGACAACAATTAGAACAATTGAGTTACCGTCTCGTACAAGAGATGAAAACAATGAAAAAGTTCTATGACACCGAATGGGAGAATCTGGAAAGACAACAGAAGCAGCTAGCTCAAGCAGAGAGCGACCATAGAGCCATCGTGACCAATTACCGATCACATCTCCCTTATGCTGTTCAGGAGCTAGAATATTTGCAGGAAGAAGCAAATGAAGAGGAATCTTCAGGAAGCCAGGATTTTATTCCAGTTCTTCTCTACGACTCCTTACAAGCAGAGTGTGAGAAGTTGAAAGAACAGTATGAACAGGCCCAGGCTACAATTCTGGAAGGGGTTAACTCGGCAACCTCCGAAAAGCTAGTTTCAGTGGAAGCATATGAGCAACTGAAGGTTGAACATGAGCAAGAAGTCCAAAGGCTGCAGGAAATTCTTGATGAGCTCAAGGCCAAGACAGACTCATCGGTAGAAGTTCCATCCATAGATGAGAAATTAGAGGTGAAAGACATGGCAGAACATGAAAGACAAGATGTACAAGAACTCATAAAAATATTAAAGGAAACCCAAGACAAATATGGGGCGGCAATGACCGAGATTCAACAACTTGAAGAACAGATTCAACTGGGAATCCGTTCAGTGGAAGAAAAGGGAACTGTAAGAAACACAGAGACTGTAAGAATGGCCTCTGAACATGAGCTAGAGAGCATCAAGGCGCAACTTCTCCGAGCGCTGGAAGCCAAAGTACAAGAGGAAAAGAAGGTGAAAGCATTGGAGGAAAAGGTGGATGAAATGGAGAAGACTCTGACCCACAGTGTTCCCGTGGAAGAGTTAACGGTCAGCCAACTCCTTCATATGCTGAAGGACAAGACTCTACAATGGGAACAATCTGAACACGAGCTTCAATCTTCAAAGGGAAGGAGTTGGAGCTCTCAAAAGTTATGGAAATAGCTGAGGTTGCAACACAGATTTTACAGGGATGCCAAAAGTACGCTGAATCACGTCAATGTGAACAGCAGAATGTTGAAACAGCTGCTCCAGTAGAAGGATTGAATAGCCTGATCAATCAATCCCCGAGGGAAGGGGAAGTATTGAAATCACATTAGTGAAGGATTTGCAGGAAACCCAGGAAGAGCGGGATGAATATGAACGCATGAAGAAGTCTCTTCAGGAAAGATGTCTAGGGAGGGAACAACAGTCGGCTAACGTCCAGTTGGGTACGGAAGAAGTAGCAGGCCCTCTCGCTAGACTAGCTCAGGACGACACCGAATATTACCATGACCTGTTGAGTGACACGGAATATTACGATGACTTGGTCTGCCCAGCTTGTGATGAAAACTCCCAAAGTGCAGAAATCAGGATGAAGCACTTAAAGTCTAAGGAACATAGGGAGATGGTGGCGCTGCAGCTGGCAGCGGATAAGGGAGCCCCGAGAGTCTCCAAGAAGCAGAAAAGAAAAAGACGAAGCAGAAGACGATAACCATCTAAATCATTATCACTTCTATCAGATCATGCACGTGGGCCCCACGAAGGGGGCCAAATCAGTTGGAAAGTAGGAAAAGTTACCAAGGCAGTCCAGCTGTTTGTAAAAGTCAGCACTGCTGGTTCAGCAGGACGGAAGTTCAAGCTGTTAAGCCAAGGGAAAGACTATTGGATGAGTCACGCTAGAAATGTGAACCGGCTACACCACAGAGATGTTGTTCAGACCAAGTCAAGACCAGAGACTGAATCTGTGAACTGTTTCCCGCAGAGACTATATCTGTGAATTGTTTTACATGAAGTTGATTATATGTTATGTTTAATGGGGAATAAGTATGTTGTAAGCTAAAAAGGGAGGATTGTAGTGTATGTACCCGTCTACCTTTAAGAGAACTATTGTATGTAACCGTTCACCTTTAAGAGAACTATTTTAGGTGTGGCACTACTTTGTTTGGCTTCTGTATACGGTAATACCGACGGTGACCACACCAGTATATAAGTGTTGTGCCAGGAGTTATTGGGCAGATTCACCCTGACCTTCGAATAGTAAAGTCCTGTTTTAAGTTACTCTTGGAGTCTGTGCATTAATTAACTAAACAACCCACAGACTTTACACCTACCTCTTTGACCAAGTTTTTGGTCATCTGCCCTAATATCTCCTTATGCAGCTCAGTGTCAAATTTTGTTCGGTAACGCTCCTGTGAAGCGCCTAGGGATGTGTGAAGGTACTATACAAATGCAAGTTGTTGTTGTTGCGATTCTGTTATGACAAGCAGTGCACACATTCCAAGGGGAACATGCAGACTCATATTTTGCCACTCCATGCTCTTCACTCATTGCTTGAGGTCAAAAGCTCCTTTAAAATCACTATATTTTGGAGTAATTTCTTTCAGTACCAGACGCAGATCAAGGCCAAGAGTCAGATAAGTCACATCTGTGGCTAAGTCATTCCTCAGTATTAGGCAGATTAAAAACACACCCATGCGCGTGTAATGCTCACAATACATTTATCTCTTCAATTGCCAGGTTTCCATAGAAACAAATGGGAACAAAACACTAATGAGGTGGAACAGAATATGAACAAATAGAAAAGAACTGTAAATTCTGGAATTGTCAACATTCGAAAAGGGAAAAGGGTGGAATAATAATTCAGAAAATGAAACCTGTATTGGTATTCTAACTCGCTACGACAGGGTGATGTGGTTTTTATTTTCAGCCAAAGCCTTTGCAGATCCCATACTGTGAACCCTTAGTAAGTGAACATCAATCTAATTATGTTTCATTTTGGGATAATTTTGTGTTGAAAATTCGTATATGCTGGAAACGCAATCAAAAAATAGATTCACAAGGATGATACCAGAACTGTGAGGTTATACCTATCAGGAAAGATTGAACAGGCTGGGGCTCCTTTCTCTGGATAAGAGAAGGCAGAGGGGTGACCAGATCGAGGTCTTTAAGATTATGAATGGGTTCAATAGTGTTGACATAGAGATGTTTCCACTTGCGGGTGAGACCAGAACTAAGGGCCATAAATATAAAGATAGTCACTAATAACTCCAATAGGGAATTCAGGAGAAACTTCTTTACCCAGAGAGTGGTGAGAATGTGGAACTCGCTACCACAGGGAGTGGTTGAGACGAATAGTATAGATGCATTTAAGGGGATGCTAGATAAACATATGAGGGAGAAAGGAATAGAAGGATATGTTGATGGGCTGAGATGAAGAGGGATGGGAGGAGCCTTGTGTGGAGCATAACCATTGGCATAGAGTCGTTGGGCCGAATGGCCTGTTTCTGTGGTGCATATTACATAGAATATACAGCACCGAAAAACAGGCCATTCGACCCAACCTGTCCATGTCGGATATCATCAGTATATTCTATGTAAAATTCTTGAACCCATTTCAATTCAAGCCGTTCTCGGCCATCTCTGCGAAAACCTCAAAGAGGAGACTTTCGGCTTTGCTTCTCCCAGATGGTGATTTTCCATCTGGTAAAGCTAATGGTCAAGGAATCACATGTTAGGCTGAGCAATTTCTAGATACGCACACTGATATTTGCCAATGCAATTCCCCTTCACACGCACCTTAAAACTGTGTTGTGTTTTGAGGTTTTTCTAAATCAAGGTACGTAAGTAGACCCAGAAATTAAGCCCCCCTCATGTGAAATATCATCAATACATTTAGCAGCTATGTTTATTCATTCCTCACCTGACTTCGCAATTTTTGTTTCTCCTGCCTGTTTAAGTTTCCCCAGAATGTCCCCTCAGTGTTCAGAGTCTGTAACCAGCCACAGGGAGTCACGCCGGCGTGACGTGACTCCTTTTCTAATTTTCCCTCCCTCCTGCAAGGAAGAATTTGGCCAGACGGCGCAATCGGCAGGTGGGGAATTCGATATTTGAAATGGTTCCAGTGGCTCGGTGGGGAGGTGCACGGGAGTGCCAATGCATTAATCTCCAAAATGCTGCAAATACATTTTGTTTTTTCAAGGTATTGGGTAAAAAGTAAAGATTCAGTCTCCACGCACCTATAAAGTGCAGCTGAGCATTTCTTATTACATTTTATGTAACAGGTCCTTGTTGTGGAAAGAGGTATTTAATGGAAGTAATAATGCAAATGGTTTATTAAAACAATATTGCTGCAGTTACAACGGCAAGGTACCTATAACTCCACACGGGAGTAGTCGCAAACTGACTCGTACACTGCTGGGAGGGAAGGCAAAAGGAGATTTAAAGCCATTTTAAAAGAGCGATCAGTTATTACTGAAAGTAAGTTATGAATCATTTAGTAACTTTCCAAATTACTTTTCTGATTTGCAATAATGCTTAGAAATGATTTTTGTTTTACCGAACCTCTCAGCCTGTGAACGCGTGAGAGTGCGATCACTCGGCCCGCCTCCTGCCATGCTCACTGCACATTGGCTTCAGGGTGGGGCGGGTGTTACCCTCAGTCAGCAGCCCATCTAGAGGGCATGATTTCAGGGTGGAGCGTAGATCGGATAGGCAGGGGGTGGGGGCTGGGGGTAGGGCTGGAGCACTCTGCCCGATGACATCAACAGGAATCATTTGAATAGTTGGGCGTTATTTAAATATAATCGATGAACTGCCAGCGCCATAAACAGCTCGACGATTGGAGGCAACGATATGTGGCAGGGGGCCATTATTCGAAGGATCCTGCACCTCTTAAAGGGGAGGTGCATATTTTAATGCTGGTTAGTGGCGATCAATTTTCTGAATCCACAGGCAAAATTACTTTTGTCCAGGGCCCCCGGTTTTCTGATGGTGCCATGGAGGTGGTCATGGAGTAAGTGAACAGCAGGAGGGCCACCTTCTTCCTCACTGATGGGCGACAGGTACGCAGGCACATTTGTCAACAGCACTGGGGAGAAGTGGCAGAGCAAGTGAATGCCAGCTGTATTGTACTCAGGACCTGGCTATGGTCCAGGAAGCAATTTAATGACCTCACCAGATGGCCAAGGGAAGACTCCCTTTCACATCTCTCTTGCTCTCTGAACAGCCCCCACCACCATTCCTTAACCGCTACACAAGCAGTTCCACCATCCCTCGCTTCTCAAGCCTTTCCTCCAATCACAATGGGACATGCCCATTTACGTAAGAAAACTATGAGGCACTTGGTCTAAGCGTTAAACAAAGCTTTAATCAACTGTTTTACAACATGCAGGTCTAGTTGTGTACTTCACTAGTTCCTGTTAAGAATGTCCTGCGCAAGCTGGGCCCATGCCCGAGTATTTATACTCTCCCTGGACAGCGCCACCTTCAGGCCGCTCAGTTGATTCATGTCACCCTGCATCTCTTTCTGCTTGGACTCGGACACTCAGCAAATACTACTGCGCTCATAACTACTTCCCCCTTGCTCAGACCTACTGCTTCTTCCTCTCAACATGCACACTGCGCTAAGCTGCCTCACACATCTTCACAACCGTTCAACAGGGCACAACAGGGAATGCAATGGATGTTGTCTACATGGATTTTCGGAAGGCGTTTGACAAAGTACCACATAGAAGGCTGGTTAACAAAATTGAGGCTCATGGAATAGAAACATAGAAACATAGAAGATAGGAGCAGGAGTAGGCCATTCGGCCCTTCGAGCCTGCTCCGCCATTCAATGAGATCATGGCTGATCATTGAAATTCAGTACCCTGTCCCTGCCTTCTCCCCATATCCCTTGATCACTTTAGCCTTAAGAAATATATCCAACTCTTTCTTGAATATATTTAATGAACTGGCCCCCACCGCCCTCTGTGGCAGAGAATTCCACAGGTTCACCGCTCTCTGGGTGAAGAAATTCCTCCTCATTTCAGTCCTAAATGTCCTACCCCTTATCCTTAGACTATGACCCCTGGTTCTGGATTCCCCGACCATCGGGAACATCCTTCCAGCATCTAGTCTGTCCAGGCCTGACAGAATTTTATAGGTTTCGATGAGATCCCCTCTCAATCTTCTAAACTCCAGTGAGTATAAGCCCAATCGACACAATCTCTCCTCATATGTCATTCCTGCCATCCCAGGTATCAGCCTGGTGAATCTTCACTGCACTCCTTCCATGGCAAGAACGTCCTTCCTCAGATAAGGCGACCAAAACTGCACACAATACTGAAGGTGCGGTTTCACCAAGGCCCTGTACAACTGTAGCAAGACATCCTTGTTCCTGTACTCGAACCCTCTTGCTACGAAGGCCAACATACCATTTGCCTTCTTAACCGCCTGCTGCACCTGCATGCTTACCTTCAGCGACTGGTGCACAAGAACACCCAGGTCTCTTTGCACTTCCTCTTCTCCCAATCCATTGCCATTCAAATAATAATGTGCCTTCCTGTTTTTGCCACCAAAGTGGATAACCTCACATTTATCCACATTATAGTGCATTTGCCATGTTTCTGCCCAATCACCTAACCTGTCCAAATCGTACTGGAGTTTCATGACATCCTCCTCGCAGCATACCCTCCCACCCAGCTTTGTGTCGTCTGCAAATTTGGAGATATTACATCCAATTCCCTCGTCCAGATCATTAATATATATTGTGAACAGCTGGGGTCCTAGGACCGATCCTTGCGGTACCCCACTAGTCACTGCCTGCCACTCGGAAAACGACTCGTTTATTCCAACTCTTTGCTTTCTGTCCGCCAACCAGTTCTCTATCCAAGTCAATACCTTGCCCCCAATCCCATGTGCCTTAATTTTGCACGCTAATCTCTTATGCGGGACCTTATCGAAAGCCTCTGAAAGTCCAAATACACCACATCCACTGGTTCGCCCCTATCTATTTTACCAGTTACATCCTCAAAAAATTCCAGTAGATTAGTCAAGCATGACCTACCCCCCCGTAAATCCATGTTGACTTTGTCCGATCCTGTCACTGCTTTCCAAGTGCTCTGCTATTACATCTTTTATAATGGACTCCAGCATTTTCCCCACCACCGATGTCAGGTTCACCGGTCTATAATTCCCCACTTTTTCTCTGCCACCTTTTTTGAATAGTGGGGTAACATTAGCTACCCTCCAATCCATGGGTACTGTTCCAGAGTCTATCGAGTTCTGGAAGATGACCAGCAATGCATCTACTATTTCTAGGGCCACTTCCTTAAATACTCTGGGATGTAGATTATCAGGCCCTGGGGATTTATCGGCCTTCAGTCCCATCAATTTTCCTAACACCATTTCCCTACAAATACTGATTTCTTTCAGTTCCACCCTTTCATCAGACCCTATGTTCCCCGGTATTTCTGGGAGGTTATTTGTGTCCTCCTTTGTGAAGACAGAACCAAAATATGTATTTAGTTGGTCTGCCATTTCTTTGTTCCCCATTATAAATTCCCCCGATTCTGACTGTAAGGGACCTACGCTTGACTTCAACAATCTTTTTCTCTTCACATATCTATAAAAGCTTTTACAGTCAGTTTTTATGTTCCCTGCAAGCTTACTCTCATATTCTATTTTCCCTTTCTTAATTAATCCCTTTGTCCTCCTTTGTTGAATCCTGAACTGCTCCCAATCCTCAGGATTATTTCTTTTTCCAGCCAATTTGTATGTCCTCTCCTTGGATCTTATGCTATCCCTAATTTCCCTTGTTACCCACGGTTGAGTCACCTTTTTTGTTTTATTTTTGTGCCAAACTGGGATGAACAACTTCTGTAGTTCATCCATTCGGTCTTTGAATGTTTGCCATTGCCTATCCACCGTCACCCCTTTGAGTGCCATTCCCCAATCAATCCTACCCAACTCGCTCCTCATACCATCGTAGTTTCCTTTATTTAAATTGAGGACCCTTGTTTCTGAGTCAACTACTTCATTCTCCATCTTAATGAAGAATTCAATCATATTATGATCGCTCCGACCCAAGGGGCCTCATACAACAAGATTGCTAATTAATCTTTTCTCGTTACATAATACCCAGTCTAAGATGGCCTGATCTCTGGTTGGTTCCTTGACATATTGGTCCAGGAAACCATCCCGTAAACACTCCAGGAATTCCTCCTCCACAGTATTGTTACCAATTTGGTTAGCCCAATCTATATGTAGATTAAAGTCACCCATGATGACTGCTGTGCCCTTATTGCACGCCTCTTTAAGTTCCCTTTTAATGCCATCCCCAACCTCCGCCTTACTGTTTGGAGGTCTATATACCACTTCCGCTAATGTTTTTTTCCCCTTAGTATTTCTCAATTCTACCCATACAGATTCCACATCATCAGAGCTAATATCCTTCATTACAATTGTGTTAATCCCTTCTTTAACCAGTAATGCTACCCCACCTCCCTTTCCTTCTTGCCTATCTTTCCTGAATATCGAATACCCCTGGATGTTGAGTTCCCAGTCTTGGCCATCCTTGAGCCACGTTTCCGTAATCCTAACCAAATCATATTCATTTACCTCTATTTGCGCAGCCTATTCATCCACCTTATTACAAATGCTCCTCGCATTAAGACACAAAGCCTGCAGGTTTGTTTTTTTAACATTCTTAGACCTATTAGAATTATTATTTACTGTGGCCATGTTTGATTTAAACCGTTGATTTCTCTGACTGCCACTTTTGTTTTTCTCCTTCCTATCGTTTGCTTTTATTCTTGTTTCCCTTTCCTCTGTCTCCCTGCTTAGGTTCCCAACCCCCTTCCATTTTAGTTTAAACCCTCCCCCACAGCACTAACAAACAAACCCCCTAGGACATCGGTTCCAGCCCTGCCCAGGTGCAGACCGTCCGGTTTGAACTGGTCCCACCTCCCCCAGAACCGGTTCCAATGTCCCAGGAGCTTGAATCCCTCCCTCTGGCACCATTCCTCTAGCCACGTATTCATCTGAAGTACCCTTCTATTTCTACTCTGACTGGCATGTGGCACTGGTAGCAATCCTGAGATTACTACCTTTGAGGTCCTGTTTTTTAATTTACCTCCTAACTCCCTATATTCCGCTTTTAGGACCTCATCCCGCTTATTACCTACATCGTTGGTGCCTATATGCAACACGACAACTGGATGTTCACCCTTCCCTTCCAAGTTATTCTGCAGCCGCTCAGAGACATCCTTGACCCTTGCACCAGGGAGGCAACACACCATCCTGGAGTCTCGTTTGCGGCCGCAGAAACGCCTATCTATTCCCCTTACAATTGAATCCCCTATTACTATAGCTCTACCACTCTTTTTCCTCCCATTCTGTGCATTAGGTGAGTCAGTAGCAGCTTGGATAAGGAATTTGCTTAAGGACAGAAAACAGCGAGTTGTGGTAAATGGCTGTTTTTCAGACTGGAGGATGCTAGACAGTGGTGTTTCCCAAGGGTCAGTGCTGGGGCCACTGCTTTTATTGATATATATAAATAGCCTGGATATTGGAATACAGAGCAGGATTTCTAAATTTGCCAATGACACCAAACTTGGGGTGTGGCAAACAGTGATGATGATACCAATCGACTACAACAGGACATAGCTGAATGGGCAAACAAGTGGCAGATTAAATTTAACACAGAGAAATGTGAGGTGATGCACTTTGGCTGAAGGAACAGGGAGAGGCAATATACACTTAATGGCACAGTTTTAAAGAGTGTGCAGGGACAGAGGGGCCTGGGAGTTAATGTGCATAGGTCCCTGAAGGTGGCAGGACATACTGAGAGAGTGGTTAGCAAAGCATATGGGATCTTGGGCTTCATAAATAGAGGGATTGAGTACAAAAGCAGGGAAGTTATGCTGAATCTTTATAAAGCGCTGGTTAGGCCACAACTGGAGTATTGCGTCCAGTTCTGGTCACCACACTTCAGGAAGGATGTGAAGGCACTTGAGAGGGTGCAGAGGAGATTTGCCAGAATGGTTCCGGGGATGGGGGATCTTAGCTACAAGGACAGGTTGGAGAAGCTGGATTTATTTTCATTAGAGCAAAGGAGGTTGAGGGGTGATTTGATAGAGGTGTACAAGATTATGACGGGTTTGGATAGGCTAGACGGGGAAAGGCTGTTCCCACTAGTAGATGGTACAAGGACTAGGGGACACAGATTTATGGTTTTGAGCAAGAGATACAGGGGGGATGTGAGGAAAAACTTTTTTACGCAGCGAGTGGTGAGGACCTGGAACTCGCTGCCAACGGAAGTGGTGAAAGCGGAGACACTCAGGCCTAGAAATTCAGTATCGGCACGTTTTGGGCGTTATAGTTGAGCAATCGCTAAATTTAGCGCCCGGCGCAAATTATCGGCACCTTCAGCGAAATTGACCTGCTTCGCCCCAAGAGCTGCTTGGTGTGCTAAAGCAGGCGCTGCACGACTGTCCTAAGGCGCTAAGCCGGAGAGGCGAGGCGCTACCACCGAGGGCGGGCACAGCGCAGGTGTGGCCAGTTAGCGACTGCAGGCAGACACGCTGGCGCCGGTCACTTCTTAAAGGGGGAGGGTCGATTTGGCTTGCAGCCACGCCCTGCACATTGGAGCCCTGATTCTCGGCCTGGACAGACCTGCTGCCTCATTCTAACGCCTAGGTCCATGGAGAGGGCCAGGGAGTGAGCGCAGCGGTTCAGTGAGGGGGCCCTGAAGGTTCTGGTTGGCGCAGTGGAGCGCTGGTGATCTATCCGGTTTCTGGATGGTGGCAGGAGGCCGCTGCCCAACGAATATCGAAAAGCTTGGAGGGAGGTGGTACACAGAGTGACCTCCAGCAGCATGGTGCCTAGGACCCCTGTGCAATGCAGGAAGAAGTTCAACGACCTCACTCGGGTTGTCAGGGTGAGTACCCTTTCCAGTATCCTCTTCATCCCTGCATGTGCACCTCACTTTATGGCCAAAGGGTCCTGAAAGCCCCAATGCCCCGCCCTCATCCAACACCTATGGGCCTTTCATGAAACTCACATGCACATTCACCACTTTACACACTGTAAGGGCTATTCGACCATGGGAGACAGTGCAGCCAAGATCAGGGCTTCACACTGTAATGGCTATTCCACCATGGGAGGCAGTGCAGCCAAGATCAGGGCTTTACACTAAGGGCTATTCGACCATGGGAGGCAGTGCAACCAAGATCAGGGCTTCACACTGTAAGGGCTATTCGACCATGGGAGGCAGTGCAGCCAAGATCAGGGCTTCACACTGTAAGGGCTATTCGACCATGGGAGGCAGTGCAGCCAAGATCAGGGCTTCACACTGTAAGGGCTATTCCACCATGGGAGGCAGTGCAGCCAAGATCAGGGCTTCACACTGTACTCAGAGCCCGTCCTTTCTCTTGCAGGGCAAGCTGGCACACAATAGGAGGCAGCAGCAGTGGACCGGGGGAGGCCGTCCTGACCTTAAAGACCTCAGGGATCTGGAGCAGCATGTGGAGCGGATTATGGCAGGCCGGATGATTGGCCCCGCCGCCACTGGAGATGCCGACCCCGTTCTGGACAGCAATGGTAAGGTCATCACCTTTTTGGCCTCTCTCCATCCACTTGTGCCTCACACCAGCATCCTTTGCCACTATCGAACCAATACCGTGCATTGCAGCACTCATGCCTCCCTCGCTGCCACCCTGTCCTCACGCTAAAGCAACTCTTGTACCTCCCTGCTTTCAGATGCTGATTCGCCAGGTGAGGAGGCGGGCCCTCAAGCTGCCACTGTGAGTGATTCTGAAGGTGAGGAGGAAGAGGAAGCCAGACCATCGGTGCCACCCTCAGCCGAGGCAGCCCGTGGCCATAATGGGGACACATCTTCCCTGGAGGGGAGCAGGGGGGAAGGGTCTTAGGAGGGTGAAGCTCCGGGGCCCAGCGGGCTGCAGCAACGTGGGGGGGATAGGGAAGCTCGGCGGCCTTCTCCCCAGAGGGAGAGTCTGACTCCAGTCCTGCTACAGTGAGCGCAGAAGAGCTGCGGCTCCTCGCTGAAATGGGCGTCCAGGCAGAGCACAGGCACACTGAGCTCATGGCTGCAGTGGCAAGGATGCCTGAATCCATTGAGTCACTGGCAAGGAGTCTGCAGGACTTCGGTACAGCACAGGCAAGGAGTCTGCAGGACTTCGGTGCAGCACCGGCAAGGAGTCTGCAGGACTTCGGTGCAGCACAGGCAAGGAGTCTGCAGGGCTTCGGGCCAGCACAGGCAGCACAGGCGGCTTCCACGCAAGTGCTTAGTGGTGCCATGCAGTCAGTGGCTGGTCTGATGCAGACACAGATTCGGGCCACACGACCACTGACTGCTGTCACCCTCGCTGGATCGGGCAGGATTCGCCGGGGCCCTCGCCGCACCGCAGCAGGCCAGCAGTCTGTGCTTCAGCAGATTGCTGCGCATGCTGCAGTGCTGCCCCGTGCGAGTGCCAGTGAATCAGCCGACCAGGGAGTGCCTGTGCTCTGTCAGGATGGCAGCATTCCTGCTGCCAACACTGTCACTCCTCCACTGCAGCTGCCACCACCCGTAGGACAGACTGCTGCCGCCCATGCAGAGTTGAAGCAGTCAGCAGCCGGGCCCTCCAGGCCCAGAGCTGGTCCAGGCCGACCCCCAAGGGCATCTGCCGACTCACTTTCTGACACTCAGCAGCCTACCCCCAGCCTTGCTGCAGCCACTGTGGTCCCATTGCAGAGGAGCTGCAGGGTGGGAAGGGGCCAATCTCGCAAGCGAAGCAGATCACCCTCGCAGGCCAAAAAGTAGGAGGTGTGGCAAAATGCTGTGAATTTTTTTAGTGAAGGCCGAGGATCGTGGTCATTTTTGGTTAACTGTTTTGTTCATTGTCTCTAGGTTTTGAGAGCCAGTTATGTGTCTGACTGTTTTTTTGGGGGTTTCTCTGTATTTGTTTGTCATGCGGGAAGGGCACAGAGTTTGTTAAATAAATAATTGTCTTTATTCAGATTGTGCATGTTTGCTCTTTGAACTATTTGTTGCCTTGACCGGCTCAGGGTTTGTGGAACCGTTCCATTCATGTTCTTTCAATGGCACAAGCCATTCCCTCAGAGGGGGCCTAGAACCGACTTGCAATAAGCCGCTGACGGACGGCCCTTGCACTTTGTGCCTCCCTCCCGTCTTGGTGCTCCTCCTCCTCCTCCTCCTCTGGTGGTGCTCTATTGTCTCCTGGCAGTGGCTGAGTCCTGAGGATAGCCAGGTTATGCAGCATGCAGCACACAACAACGAAATGGGAGACTCGCTCAGGCGAGTACTGAAGGGCTCCCCCGGAATGGTCCAGGCAGCGGAACCGTTGCTTTAGCACGCCGATTGTGTGCTCAATGATGTTCCTGGTCGCTTGGTGGCTGTCATTGTATCGAAGGGCCGACTGGCCTACTCCTGCTCCTATCTCCTATCTTCTTCTATGTTCTTCAGCAGGGGTGCTGGGCGCACGGAGCGGGGTCATCAGCCACGTGCACAAAGGATAGCCCTTGTCCCCGAGAAGCCAGCCTCCTGGGTGAGCCGGGGCTTTGAAAAGGTCTGCCACAGAAGTCTTGCACAGGATGAAGGCGTCGTGGCTACTGCCTGGAAAGCAGGCATTGACAGCTAGTATGAGCTGCCTGTGGTCACACACCAACTGCACTTTCAACGAATGGAACCCCTTCCAGTTGCAGTAATCCTCGGCATTCTCTTGAGGCGCCCGTAAAGCCACATGCGTGCAGCCAATGGCGCCCTGGACCATGGGGAAGCCCGCTATTCTTGCAAATCCCATTGCGCGCTCTTGCTGCTTGTCCAGGGTCATGGGGAAGGAAATTTACTGACGTCTCCTTTTGAAGAGGGCATTCGTGACTTGGCAGATGCAGCAATGCACCGCGAACTGGGAGACATTGGCAATGTCCCCAGTAGCGGATTGGAAGGAGCCGGTGGCATAGAAGTTGAGAGCCACTGTCACCTTCACTGCCACCGACAGAGACGTCCTGCTCCTCAGCTGAGGCTGCAGATCTGTCTGAAGCATGTAGCAGAGCTCAGTGACCACCTCCCTTCTGAATCGAAGCCTCCAAATACACTGCTCCTCAGACATGTTGAGGTACGAAAACTGCTGGCGGTATACCCTGGGAGGGTAAGGCCTCCTGTGCCGACGCCTGTTAGCCCTCCTCCGTCTGGCCATGATTGGCAGTCTCTCACAGCGCCTCTGAGCCCTCTCAATGCAATGGAGAAACCCAACATTTCCACCCATGTGGCCACTCAAGGCTATGGCACTGAAAAATCAATCCAATGGCAAAGCTCTGGGCTGAAGCCGGAAGTACCTGTGCGAGCGCTGAGTCAATGCAGAAAGCTCTCTCCCTTTGTCTCTCTGCAAATCTCTCTCTCACAGAAGGAGTGGTCCAAAAATGGCTACCACTAAGGAGCCAGGAAGAGCCCCCTTTAAATAGTGCCCCCCCAGCCCCACAGTGACTGGGAACCGTTCCACTCAACCAGTTGCTGGGAACGCCAGGTGGAAAGAAGGGGGGCGCCACTGAAGTTTCGGTTCGGGGCGCACCAAGGACGTTGCACCATGAAATGACGTAAGGATCTTCGCGCGCAGCTGAGCGGGCGTTGCGGTTTTGCGCCGCCGCTAAATGTCCGCTCAATTTCGCGAGAGGCGCAGGTCTCGCCGTGCCCGGGCGCTAGCCGCTTCGCGTCCCACTTATCGCCCTCTTAAGGCGCTAACGGCTGGCGCTAACAACTGAATTTCTCCCCCTCAATGTTTTCAAGGGGAGACTGGATAGGCACTTGAGGGAAATAAACTTGCAGGGCTACGGGGAATAGAGCGGGGGAACGGGACTGACTGGATTGTTCTACAGAGAGCCGGCACGGACTCAATGGGCCGAATGGCCTCCTTCTGTGCCGTTATGACTCCATGACTATGAATCTATGACACCAACCTATTGCCACTCTTCTACCGGGAGAAGCTTGCACACAACAGAAGGGAAATTTCAAGAACAGGATTTCAGTGCTTCCATCATTTACTGTTTTTGTTTCACATTTCCAGCATCTGCAATTTCTGAAACAGAAAAGGTTGTGTAGCTGCACATGCCAGAATAAACTTTCCCTCATAAGAACATAAGAAATAGGAGCAGGAGTCGGCCATGTGGCCCCCTCGAGCCTGCTCCGCCATTCAATAAGATCATGGCTGATCATCGACCTCAACTCCACTTTTCCGCCCGATCTCCGTATCCCTTGATTTCCTTGGAGTCCAAAAATCTATCGATAAGAACATAAGAAGTAGGAGCAACATAAGAAACAGCAGTGCTTTTGCTGTTTGTATTGCTATAATTGGGCGACCATGGTTGTCTTGTCGGAGGCATGGCTCGTGTCCATTGGTTGATGGACGGCAGAGCCAGATGTGTCGTGTTCCGTCTATCGTGTCACTCACCACCAGCAGTATTTGTTGGGGAGGGCAGGGGAGACAAGGGGCCAGCGAGCCACACGGATGAGGAGGAGCACAGTGCCGCAGGAACAACAATGGGATTTGGGAGAGTGGGGGAGGGGCACGCTCTGCAGCTTGGCAATCACCCCAGGCTGAATACTTACCCCGATATGCGCACATTGTATGTCCTTTGTACAGGCGAAACGTGTCATTTATATATTGCTATTGTACCTGCCTGAATCAGCAACCAAATGAGTATTAGTTACTCTGATGCCGACAGCTTGCACTGCCCTCAAATATCAGTTCCTCTGCTTCACTCAGTTTACAGCACACAGGTACAGGAGCGACACAGCAGACCAGATGTGGACCAGCTCTTATCAGTTGCATGGTGATGGTTGTCCCTCTGGGTGAAGAAAAGACCCAATAAACAATGAATTAATAAAATGCATCAAAGGAAACTCCTCAGTCCTAGTGGTTTGGGTGTTTATTGCCTGTCCTTTATATGAGGTGCCGAATTTACTAATTTTCATAAACTAAATCTGTCACGAGTGTTTGCTACGTGCCCCCAAGGTATCGATTGTAATTGAGGTTTGGCTTTCATTTGAAATTTGTAGCCAGTGAGAGGGGCATTGTCTCTTTAAAGATGGTAATGGACAATGCAGGCTATAAATTTATAAACAGGCAGGGTAGTAACATGAACACACCTGTGGATACATTCCTGTGTCCCAAAGGCAGATTGTTCTTTGATGCTTTCCACTGAGGAAAATAACCATTCAGATCCCAAGTCTTTGATGTGGTCAAATTCACAGAGCTCTCATTGCATTGTGAGCACTCCGCCATCAATCCAATCACTAATAACCACATCTGCAGGGGCTCTTGAAATATAATCTGACCCATTATTTGCTGATCTGAAAATAAATAACTTTGCTGGAAGCTTGTAGTAAATAATGAAAAAAATACCAGCCAGTGCATTCCTGTGGAAACAGAATGGAGGACTGTACAAAGGTTATGATATTAACCACAGAAGGTCCATTGTTAAAATATATCTATTATACGAAAGTAAATGTCACTGAACGGCACCTTTCCAAACACTGGTTAAGTGTGAGCGCCAAACCAAATAGAAAATCTGATCTTATCTCAACCCATTTAGGAGAAATTGAAATGTTGTAGCTTTGATTCAGGGATGGCAAATTCCAAATGTCACCTAGCTGGGATGAATTAGTTTTCACTGAGCTGAGAAACAGATATTCGCCGGCATTGGGCTGGCACCAGCCTGGTCTCTCTTTCGATCCGCTGCTGTTGCTGTCCTACCGAATGTAATCCTTTGCTAGTTCTTTATCCCACTGATCTTCTCACAGGCTACGCCACAGGCTCCTGTATTCCGCTTAAGTACTGATTTCTGCAAGCTAATGTTTTCTCATTTTCTCTCCTGATTTCCTGGAGGAGCGACTTACGCTGAGTTATAATTCCACGTATGCCTCACTCACTGCACAATGAACATCTACAGGCTATTTATCATGAGGGACATCGTAGCAAAGTCCTCATCTGCTGTCCGCACACGTGTACTTTCCAGCAGGGATTGCTGGGATGCGATTGTTAGGAGAGGCCTGCATGATTGCCCCTCACCCCTCCCGCCCTCTCTGCTGCCCCAGTGGTGGTAAGCTAAGCCATCACTGACCAGGGAGAGAAGGAACGAGCATGTATAGAGGTCGGAAGCTGGGACCTCCGTGGCCTGTGCAGCTCAGTACCGCACCCCTCGGGGCATAACGGAGCCGACTCGATGCCACGGAATAAATCTCCTGTTTTGGGTTCTTGATTGTCTGGAGGACAGTTTTTTCTCATTCACCGGAAGTTTGCTGCTACTCAAAAGGAAAGGCAACATAAATGTGCAGAATAATCATATTTCAATGGCACTGTTGAAAATATCACACATTTCATAATTCCGCACCACCCACCTCTCCCCGCCCCGTAGCTCAACAGCACGGTGGGGGAACTGTGTAGCTTCTGAACCACCCGCATACATATTGTGAAATTGAACTTCCCCAGCCTGTAATTTTCCATCCATTGATTTTATGTGAGTTCGATGTACACTGGGAGTTTAGAAGTGGAATTATTACTCCAATGGAAATGGAAATTGGGTGATTTCTATAACGAGTGGACTAATTGTGCTACATTCAATCCAAGGCCCAACTAGAGCCCTTATCGAGCAGACCATAGGAGCTGTCAAGTAACGATCCTGCTGCCTGGACAGGTCTGGTGGCGTCCTGCGATATGGCCCACAGACAGTGTCCCATATGACAGCGGTTTGCTGTGTGCTCCACAACTTTGCTCCATAACAGGGACAACACATGGAGCCACCGCTGGAGAAGCACCTTCAGCACAATGAGGGAGAGGACACCGATGACAGAGGTGATGGCGACACAGTGGGAGTTTTTTTAAAATTTGTTCCTGGGATGTGGGCGTCACTGGCAAGGCCAGCATTTATTGCCCATCCCTAGTTGCCCTTGAGAAGGTGGTGGTGAGTCACTTTCTTGAACCGCTGCAGTCCGTGTGGTGAAGGTACTCCCACAGTGCTGTTAGGGAGGGAGTTCCAGGATTTTGACCCAGCGACAATGAAAGATCGGCGATATACTTCTAAGTCAGGATGGTGTGTGACTTAGAGGGGAACTTGGAGGTGGTGGTGTTCCCATGCGCCTGCTGCCCTTGTCCTTCTAGGTGGAAGAGGTCGCCGGTTTGGGAGGTGCTGCCGAAGAAGCCTTGGCGAGTTGCTGCAGTGCATCTTGTAGATGGTGCACACTGCAGCCACGGTAAGCCGGTGGTGGAAGGAGTGAATGTTTAAGGTGGTGGATGGGGTGCCAATCAAATGTCCTGGATGGTGTTGAGCTCCTTGCGTGCTGTTGGAGCTGCACTCATCCAGGCAAGTGGAGAGTATTCTATCACACTCCTTACTTGTGCCTTGTAGATGGTGGAAAAGCTTTGGGGAGTCAGGAGTTGAGACACTTGCCACAGAATATCTAGCCCCTGACCTGCTCTTGTTGCCACAGTATTTATGTGGCTGGTCCAGTTAAGTTTCTGGTCAATGGTGACCCCCAAGATGTTGATGGTGGGGGATTCGGTGATGGTAATGCTGTTGAATGTCAAGGGGAGGTGGTTAGACTCTCGCTTGTTGGAGATAGTCATTGCCCGGCACTTCTGTGGCGCGAATGTTACTTGTCACTTATCAGCCCAAGCCTGAACATCGTCCAGGTCTTGTTGCATGCGGGCATGGACTGCTACATTATCTGAGGAGTTGTGAATGGCACTGAACACTGTGCAGTCATCAGCGAACATCCCCATTTCTGACCTTATGTTGGAGGGAAGGTCATGATGAAGCAGCTGAATATGGTTGGGCCTAGGGCACTGCCCTGAGGAACTCCTGCAGTGAAGCCCTGGGGCTGTGATGATTGACCTACAACCACCACAACTATCTTCCTTTGTGCTAGGTATGACTCCAGCCAGTGGAACGTTTTCCCCCTGATTCCCATTGACTTCAGTTTTACTAGGGCTCCTTGATGCCACACTCGGTCAAATGGTGCCTTGATGTCAAGGGCAGTCACTCTCGCCTCACCTCTGGAATTCAGCTCCTTTGTCCATGTTTGGACAAAGGCTGTAATGAGGTCGGGAGTCAAGTGGTCTTGGTGGAACCCAAACTGGACATCAGTGAGCAGGTTATTGGTGAGTAAGTGCCGCTTGATAGCACTGTCGATGACACCTTACATCACTTTGCTGATGATTGAGAGTAGACTGATGGGGCGGTAATTGGCTGAGTTGGATTTGTCCTGCTTCTTGTGGACAGGACATACCTGGGCAGTTTTCCACATTGTCGGATAGATGCCAGTGTTGTAGCTGTACTGGAACAGCTTGGCTACAGGCGCAGCTAGTTCTGGAGCACAAGTCTTCAGCACGATAGCCGGGATGTTGTTGGGGCCCACAGCCTTTGCTGTATCCAGTGCGCTCAGCCGTTTCTTGATAACACGTGGAGTGAATCGAATTGGCTGAAGACTGGCTCTGGCTTCTGTGATGGTGGGGACCTCGGGAGTAGACCAATATGGATCATCCACTCGGCATTTCTGGCTGAAGTTGGTTGCAAACGCTTCAGCCTTGTCTTTTGCACTCACGTGCTGGGCTCCACCATCATTGAGTGCTCCAACATCCGCCTTCAGTCTTTGGCAACAGCTCATTGAAGAGCGCTTCAGCTCAACAATCTCTGCTCCCCTGCACTAACTGTCAATCTTGGAGAAACTGTGTCCACCCAACGATTAACATTGATATAACTGTCAACTCACATTGTAGAGCCACCAAAACTTCTAGAACATTCTCTGCGCACAAATATTTCAAAAAGGATTATAATCTTTATACCTTATACAAATATCTGCACATTAATTAACACCCTTGTGAACCCATGGTGCCAGTGCTGTCACCCGCTCCAGTATTACTGCGTGGTGCTCCCCCATGACTTCAACGTGGGAGATGGGAGGCTGCTGTAATTTAGTCAAGGATTATAATTGTCACAGCTGAAGGCAATTCCCAATATTAATTATCACCCCGGCGATAGCCCCTAATGTCAACTTAAGATTCTCTTGCCTCCTCTGATGCTGCTCCGAGTTGCTCCTCAGTGGCTACAATATGGGAGGTGGGAAGCTGCTGTGGTTCAGTCAGGGCTGCTGAGATACCCACGGTTTTCAACCTCCAGGAGCTCAGACCTGGCTGCAGACTACAGCATCTCGGTGTCTGCCAGGGCTGTCTGGTCCAGCTGGCTTCCTGGCACCAGGGTGGGCCACTGGTTGAGGGGGTGGTGAGGGACTCGGCATTGCTGTCATCCCGAGAGAAGGTAACATCTTAGACTGGGTATTATGTAATGAGAAAGGATTAATTAGCAATCTTGTTGTGCGAGGCCCCTTGGGTCAGAGCGATCATAATATGATAGAATTCTTCATTAAGATGGAGAGTGAAGTAGTTGACTCAGAGACTAGGGTCCTGAATTTAAATAAAGGAAACTACGATGGTATGAGGCGCGAGTTGGGTAGGATTGATTGAGGAATGTCACTCATAGGGTTGACGGTGGATAGGCAATGGCAAATATTCAAAGACCGCATGGATGAACTACAGAATTTGTTCATCCCAGTTTGGCATAAAAATAAAACAAAAAAGGTGACTCAACTGTGGCTAACAAGGGAAATTAGGGATAGCATAAGATCCAAGGAGAGGACATATAAATTGGTCAGCAAAAGCAGTAAATGTGAGGATTGGGCGCAGTTTAGGATTCAACAAAGGAGGACAAAGGGATTAATTAAGAAGGGGAAAATAGAATATGAGAGTAAGCTTGCAGGGAACATAAAAACTGACTGTAAAAGCTTTCATAGATATGTGAAGAGAAAAAGATTGGTGAAGTCAAGCATAGGTCCCTTGCAGTCAGAATCAGGGGAATTTATAATGGGGAACAAAGAAATGGCAGACCAATTAAATACATATTTTGGTTCTGTCTTCACAAAGGAGGACACAAATAACCTCACAGAGATGCCGGGGAACATAGGGTCTGATGAAAGGGAGGAACTGAAAGAAATCAGTATTTGTAGGGAAATGGTGTTAGGGAAATTGACGGGATTGAAGGCCGATAAATCCCCAGGGCCTGATAATCTGCATCCTAGGGTACTTCAGGAAGTGGCCCTAGAAATAGTAGATGCATTGCTGATCATCTTCCAACATTCGATGGAATCTGGAACAGTACCCATGGATTGGAAGGTAGCTAATGTTACCCCACTATTCAAAAATGGTGTAGAGAAAAAATGGGGAATTACAGATCGGTAAGCCTGACATCGGTAGTGGGGAAAATGCTAGAGTCCATTATAAAAGATGTAATAGCAGAGCACTTGGAAAACAGTGACAGGATCGGACAAAGTCAACATGGATTTATGAAAGGTAAATCGTGCTTGACTAATGTACTGGGATTTTTTGAGGATGTAACTGGTAAAATAGATAAGGGAGAACCAGTGGATGTGGCGTATTTGGACTTTCAAAAGGCTTTCGATAAGGTCCCACATAAGAGATTAGCATGTAACGTTAAGGCACATGGGATTGGGGGCAAGGTATTGACTTGGATAGAGAACTGGTTGGCAGACAGAAAGCAAAGAGTTGGAATAAACGGGTCTTTTTCCGAGTGGCAGGCAGTGACTAGTGGGGTACCGCAGGGATCGATCCTTGGACCCCAGCTGTTCACAATGGGCCAGTAATTCCGTTCCCAACGCGTGAGTATGGACGGTGTACTCACGCGTGTGGCTGGAGGAATTGCCGGATTCCAGCATGCACAGCGCATGCGTGGGAAACCAGCATTTCCTCTCCATCGAACTAAGGGGTTAAGAGGTCCAAAGCGTGCGCGCAGGACTCTGCGCGCACGCGTTGAACTTCCTTCGTTTTGACAGGTTTGCGCGTGTGCAAGGGCCTGGACTTTTTGGAAATGAAAAAAGGAGGCGTAAGTAGTGGATTCTTGAAGGTAAGTAGTCTATTATTTAAAATTATTACATTTTTTCCACAGCTTCATTGTTTTTAAGGACTTTACAGTAAGGTAAGTTTATTTTTAGACCTGAATTCGTAAAAAAAAAAAAATTCAAAAATTTTATTAATTGTTTTAAATAGTTTTTTAAAGTTATTTATAGTTTATTTAATTATTGGGATTTTTTTTTAATTTTAATTAAAGTTAAACTAGTCTTTTGGGCGCCCGTACTTTTCATGAGTTTGACAGTCTTTACTATCAAATTCATGAATGAGTTTCCCCTCCCCTGATTGCCTGCAGAGTGCTCACCTGATCCCAGCCGGCACATCGCACTAACTACGCCACTGGATCAGGTAAGCACATCGCGCCGGCATCAGAACCGGGCCTGTGACAGGAAATGCAAGCAGGCCCGGGCTTCAGATGTCAGCGCGCAGGGTGAGTGCACATCGGGGGCTTGCACGCGTGGCAAGCACCCGATCCTAATTTCTGGCCCAATATATATTAATGATCTAGACAAGGGAACTAGATGTAATATCTCCAAGTTTGCAGATGACACAAAGCTGGGTGGGCGTGTGTGCTGTGAGGAGGATGCCAAGAAACTCCAGGATGATTTGAACAGTTTGGGTAATTGGGTAGAAGCATGGCAGATGCAATATAACGTGGATAAATGCGAGGTTATCCACTTTGGTGTCAAAAACAGGAAGGCAGATTATTATCTGAATGGCAATAGATTGGGAGAAGGGGAAGTGCAACGAGACCTGGGTGTCCTTGTGCACCAGTCGCTGAAGGTAAGCATGCAGGTGCAGCAGGCGGTTAAGAAGGCAAATGGTATGTTGGCCTTCGTAGCGAGAGGGTTTGAGTACAGGAACAAGGATGTCTTGCTGCAGTTGTACAGGGCCTTGGTGAGACCACATCTTGAGTATTGTGTTCAGTTTTGGTCACCTTATCTGAGGAAGGATGTTCTTGCCATGGAGGGAGTTCAGCGAATATTCACCAGGCTGATACCTGGGATGGCAGGAATGACGTATGAGGAGAGATTGGGTCAATTGGACTTATACTCGCTGGAGTTTAGAAGAATGAGAGGGGATCTCATTGAAACTTATAAAATTCTGATAGAACTGGACAGACTAGATGCAGGAAGGATGTTCCCGATTGTCGGGGAGTCCAGAACCAGACGTCACAGTCTAAGGATAAGGGATAGGCCATTTAGGACAGAAATGAGGAGGAATTTCTTCACCCAGAGAGTGGAGAACCTGTGGAATTCTCTATCACAGAAGGCAGTAGAGGCCAATTCATTAAATATGTTCAAGAAGGAGTTGGATATATTTCTTAAGGCTAAAGGGATCCAGGGGTATGGAGAGAAATCAGGGACAGTGTACTGAATTTGGATGATTAGCCATGATCGCATTGATTGGCGGAGCAGGCTCGAGGGGCCGAATGGCCTACTCATGCTCCTATCTTCTATGTTTCTATGTTTCTATGTAACAAGTTCCATTCCCATTCCAGAACTGCCCCTGCTACCTGCATTGGCTCGGCACTCCCACTGATCTGCGAGAGGGCAGATTGTAGGAGATTTGGTGACGTGACTGACGTGCCGATCCATTAGGTCTCCCAGCCTGTCCAAGACGGAGGAAATGGTGGATCCCAGCGCCTGCAGGCCCCAGCATGAGCATCTCCGATTGATGCTAATACTGGTGCTACAGCCTCCTGCACGGAGATCCCAGCTGCAGCATCCACTGAAGTGACAACACTCTCCACAGTTGACCGCAATGTGTCACTGCCAAAACCCCACACAAGTTGGTAGTGGACTCTTCCATACTCTGCGACATGTTGCAGCCTCTCCCTGGCAGGCAGTCTCATCTACTGAGCAATTACTGGTGCACATAAAGCATCTTCTTTAAAGGCTGGGCCCCTAATATTTGTATCTCTATCCCCTGTGTCAGAGCTAGGATCCGAGCCTGTGATCTGGTAAGTGTCAGTTGTGGCTCAGCTTGGTTGCACACTCGCCATTAACTCAGAAGGTTGTGGTTTCAAGTCCCACTCACAAAGACTTGAGCGCAAAAATCTGGACTGACACTCCAGTGCAGTGCTGAGGGAGTGCTGCACTGTTGGAGGTGCCGTCTTTCAGATGAGATGTTAAACCGAGGCCCTGGTTGCTCTCTCAGGTGGACATAAAACATCCCATGGCACTATTTTGAAAAAGAGCAGGGGAGTTATCCCTGGTGTCCTGGCTAATATTTATTCCTCAACCAATATAACAAAAACAGATTATCTAGTCATTATCACATTGCTGTTTGTGGGACCTTGCTGTGCGCAAATTGACTGCAGCATTACATCATTGGCTGTAATGTGCTTTGGGAAATCCAGTGGTCGTGAAAGGCACTATATAAATGCAAGTCTGTCTTCTATGAGCTGTTTAAGCCATCCTTTCCACCTGCTCCTATTCGGTGAATCACCCAGTGCCGACCCCTGTAATATACTACCTGCACCCCGGGGTGTGGATTTCTGAGCTGGTCCTTGGAAGGATGAGAACGAGTGACAGTGCATCTTTGAAAGGTTCTTGACCTTAGTCTGTGTGCCTGCAGGGCCCAAGTCATCTGAAGGACTTAGAAAAAAGGCAAAGAGACAAGTGTCGACAAATAATGGCACAGGTAAGCAGTAGCAAATGAGTGGCAGCACAATGGCACACCAACCTGTCCTGTGTGGGCGAGAGAAAGGGTTAATTTGAAAAAGCAATGGAAGGGGCAATACCCAAACATGCTGCTATGTGTGGCCTCCAGCCTTGCCCTTTACCTCCCTCTCTCTGCCAGTGATGTCGATGGCCGCATCGTCCATTATTTTCAGAGTTTGCAGTGGAGTGGGCCCTCCTTCTGATCTTGAAGTCTCCCATCTGTTGTGCACCAGATTCTCATGCGATAAGAGTAGTATAGGGTTGGTGTGAGGGTTCTGATGATGTGTGAGGTAGTTTAGCACAGTGAGCATGATGAGAGGAAGAAGCAGCAGGTGTGATTGTGAAAGAGGTCGCGACCGGGGTTCAGAGAGCGAAAGAGGAGCTCGCGGGAGAGAAGCATTGTGGGAGAGATAAGACAAGCGGAGGGAAAAAGTTGAAAAAGTGACCTCATAGTCAACTCAGAGGGAGAATCAATGGAGCCCGAGGAATTGAAGCTGAGTGTTAAATTTACTACCTACACTTTAAATCTAGCTATATAGTTGGTTACTGTTGGTTATGGGGCTAATTAACATAAAATAACACATACGATGCAAGTGGAAAAACCAAACCATCAACTTTAAATAAATAAATAGACCCAATAGGATAAATTTACTAAACCGAGCAGCAGAAGAAATTAATTTAGCAGTGAAAGAGATTCAGCCTCTGTAGAAAATGTCTCTGCCTTGACTCTACCTTGTGGGGTACGGTAGCATGGTATGTATGTTACTGCACTAGTAAGCCAAAGGTCTGGACTAATGATCAGGAGATATAAGTTCAAATCCCACCACAATAGATGGGAAATTTAATTTCAGTTAATTAAATAAATCTAATGCAAAGCTAGTAAAAAGCGTGTAACGTTAAGGCACATGGGATTGGGGGCATGGTATTGACTTGGATAGAGAACTGGTTGGCAGTCAGAAAGCAAAGAGTTGCAATAAAAGGCTCTTTTTCCGAGTGGCAGGCAGTGACTAGTGGGGTACCGCAGGGGTCGGTCCTTGGACCCCAGCTATTCACAATATATATTAATGATCTAGACAAGGGAACCAGATGTAATATCTCCAAGTTTGCAGATGACACAAAGCTGGGTGGGCGTGTGTCCTGTGAGGAGGATGCCAAGAAACTACAGGATGATTTCGACAGGTTGGGTGATTGGGCAGAAGCATGGCAGATGCAATATAACGTGGATAAATGTGAGGTTATCCACTTTGGTGGCAAAAGCAGGAAGGCAGATTTTTATCTGAATGGCAATAGATTGGGAGAAGGGGAAGTGCAACGAGACCTGGGTGCCCTTGTGCACCAGTCGCTGAAGGTAAGCATGCAGGTGCAGCAGGCGGTTGAGAAGGTAAATGGTATGTTGGCCTTTGTAGCGAGAGGGTTTGAGTACAGGAACAAGGATGTCTTGCTGCAGTTGTACAGGGCCTTGGTGAGACCACATCTTGAGTATTGTGTGCAATTTTGGTCGCATTATCTGAGGAAGGATGTTCTTGCCATGGAAGGAGTTCAGCGAAGATTCACCAGGCTGATACCTGGGATGGCAGGAATGATGTATGAGGAGAGATTGGGTCGATTGGGCTTGCACTCACTGGAGTTTAGAAGAATGAGAGGGGATCTCATTGAAACTTATAAAATTCTGACAGGACTGGACAGACTAGATGCAGGAAGGATGTTCCCGATGGTCGGGGAGTCCAGAACCAGGGGTCACAGTCTAAGGATAAGGGGAAGGCCATTTAGGACAGAAATGAGGAGGAATTTCTTCACCCAGAGAGTGGTGAACCTGTGGAATTTTCTACCACAGAAGGCAGTAGAGGCCAATACATTAAATATATTCAAGAAGGAGTTGGATATATTTCTTAAGGCTAAAGGGATCAAGGGGTATGGGGAGAAAGCAGGGACCGGGTACTGAATTTGGATGATCAGCCATGATCGCATTGAATGGCGGAGCAGGCTCAAGGGGCCGAATGGCCTACTCCTGCTCCTATCTTCTATGTGTCTATGTTTCTAATATCAGTAGTGGTGACCATGTAACTACTGAGATTGTCGTAAAAACCCATCTGGTTCACTGATGCTCTTTAGGGCAGAAAATCTGCCGTCCATACCTGGTCTGGCCTATATGTGATTCCAGACCCACAGCAATGTGGTTGACTCTTAACTGCCCTCTGAAGTCGCAGCTCATTCTTAGGGATGGACAATAAATGCTGGACTTGCCAGCGATGTCCACACCCCATGAATGAACGTTTTAAAAAGTCACTCCGGCTCAGAGTCGTTGAGCTGGAGTGTGAGTTAGGGACAGTCCAGTGCATAAGGAGTGGAGGAATATCTGGATAGTTTACTCCAGAACAGAGTCACGTCAAGTAGAGAGATACAGGTACAGGAAGAGGTGAGTGTGACTGACAGTCAGCGTGGTAAGGGGAATCTATTGAAGGCAGAGAAGGAGGAACCACAGAATCTGGCCCTGTCAAACAGGTACGAAGTACTTGTTAACAGTGAGGATAAGGAGGCAGACTGTAGGAAGGATGGCCAGAATGCTAACCAAGGCACCATGAAACAGGAGGCAGTCCAAGGGGAGGAGGAGTTTAACAGAAAAGTGTAGTTATAGGAGATTCACTAAGCAGGGGGATAGATAGCATACTCTGCAGTCATGATCAAGAGTCCCGAAGGGTCTGTTGCCTGCCAGGGTAAAGGATGTCTTGAAGAGGTTGGAGAGGAAACTGGAAAGGGAGAGTGAAGAAGCAGTTGTCGTGGTCCATGTCGGGACCAATGACATAGGAAAGAACAGGGAGAAGATCTGGCTAAGAGAGCATCAGGTGTTAGGAGCTAATTTAAAAAGCAGGTCCTCGAGGGTAATAATCTCCATGAGCCATTTGCTAATTGACAAGCAGATCAGGAAAGTGAATGCGTGACTGAAAGATTGGTGTGGGAAAGAGGGGTTCCATTTCATGGGGCAGTGGCTCCAGCACTGGGACAGGAAAGAGCTGTACTGCTGTGATGGGCTGCACTTGAACTGGGCTGGGACCATGGTCCCAGCGCAAAGGACAAGTAGGACTGTAGAAAGAACTTTAAGCCAATAAAAGAGGGGCAGGTTCGGGAAGTTATAATGGTAAATTTGATAACTTCCTAAAGATGAGAAAGTGAAGTGATGAGAGGAAAGCTCAGAGTGCAAAAAGAGGTATAAATAATCCCAGTTCAGATAATAACAGGAATTAATAATATACCTGATATAAATAAAACAGGAGTGTTGATAAATAAGAAAAAATGTGATAAACATTGAGAAACAGTGCATATGGACAGGGTGAGGACTGGTAATCAAATCAGAGCTCTCGACACAAACACACATAGAATAAGGAATAATACAAGCGAATTAGAAGCACAGATTCAGCTCAAAAGGTACGTCGCAGTGGCCATTACAGAGTCCTGGCTACAGGCTGGCCATGGCTGGGAGATTAATAATCCAGGCTATAAGGTCTTTAGAAAGGACAGGGAATTAGGTAAAGGAGGAGGAGTGGCAATATTGGTAAAAGGTTACAGCAGTTGAAAGCAAGGCTATCAGTAGGGGTGAACAGGCACTGGGTAGAATTCTGAAACAGCAGTGATGTAGTGGTGGGAAGCATAAATACGGAGAAGAGTGAAACATCTAGCAATGGCAGAGCAGTTATAATGGAAGATTTTAATTTTCTTGCAGACTAGGAGATGCAAAACAACTCAAATCATGAAGGCAATGGATTTCTAGAGTGTATACAGGACAATTTTCTGAAACAGTGGTCTTGAATTTTACTGGGGAGGGGGGAATTGCATTTGGGACGGGCAGGGGGTGTGGGTGGGAGGGAAGCCCCCACGGTGAGCTCAGCATGAGGTCTGGGCATCATTTAAATATTCCATCACCATCTCCCACCCGAAACCGGCAGGACTGATGTCAGGGCCGGCTAGAGAGAGGGGAAATCGGGTCGGGAGTCCCAGGATGCTGGGAATGGTCCTCAGCTTAACCTCAGCGCCGAGAGAGAGAGGCAAGGCCGGGACTGGGGAGGCCCAAGGACTCCTTGTGGAGCCTGGGGTGGAGGGAGCACTATTGCTCCTCCTGGCCCACGAGGATTTCACAGTATAGTCAGTTTACAAGACAGTGGCCTCTTCTGACCAGTCAGTGCCTTGTGCCGTGGTCCAGCTGTCGGGTTTGACGCCGGGTGGGCCTTCACCTGACTCCCTGTTAAAATGACATCGCGGGACTGATGACATCATTGGGCCACAGCTTTTGAATGGAAAGTGGGCCCTCACTTGCCTGCAGCAGAAGCCATGGCCAACTTCGAAGTTGGAAAAGATACGGAGCAACCTCAGGCTGGTAAGTGGACCCAGCCTGATCTTAACCCGTCCCCCACACACCATTATCGGTGGGTGAGGGAGGTTAAAATCGAGGCTAATTTGTTGTGTATGTACCTTTAAGAGAGAACTGACTTCATACTGTAGTACCGGCAGTGACCACACCTGTATATAAAGCCATAGCAGGCTTCTGTATTTTCAGTTTTAACTTACCCTCTGTTCAGTAAATACCTGTTATTATTGTTCTCCTGCAGTCCGTGTATTATTGATACTCGGACACTACACTGGCGACGAGCAGGTTCGAACTCACCTGCAGTACTGCATCACCTCACGGGGATCTTTCCCTGGGAAGAAGCTTCTTGGAGGTCGAAGTCAGAGCAACGGGCGTCGACCGCGGACAACCGCCCAAGGATCCATCGGAGTGCGGAGAATTGCAGTGGAGGCTGTGGAGAGCTGGGCTTGGCTCCCCAGTCAAGGTGTTCCAGCAAATTGTGCTGGTAGCAGGTAGTGCGCTGACCCTTCCGGACTGCGGCGGGCTCGAGCTCGATCGAGCGGCTCTGCAAAGGGGCCGTGCAGCATCGTCGGGAGGAAAAGAGAGAGAGAGGGGGTGGAGCGCACAGGGCGCGGTCGGTGCTCAAGAACCAGGCAGTGTAGAGAAAATAAAATGAGCGGAAGGAAAAGTGAGACGCGCCGAAGCCGCGGGTTGCCGCCATTACCCTGTAGAACGCTAGGAGCAGAGTGGCAGCAAGGGGAAGAAGGAAAAGCGCGGGAGGCGCCATTTTATTCCATTGGGGAAGAGGGAAAAGCGCGGGAGGCGCCATTTTAATCCATTGGGGAAGAAGAAAAAGCGCGGGAGGCGCCATTTTAAACCACCCAAGATGCCGAAGAGTGGCAGTATCACTGCTTTCAACAGCGAGGTAGAAGACTGGACCACATATGTGGAAAGAATTGAAGTGTACTGCAAGGCAAATGAGGTGGCCGATGGAAAGAAGGCGTCGGTATTATTAAATTTGATGGGTGCGAGAACGTACGGCCTATTGCGGAATGTAATTACCCCAGCTAAACCAATGGAGAAAAGTTTTGAAGAGATTGTTAATATCTTACAGGAACACCTAAACCCTACGCCGCTGCTGATAGCAGAAAGATTCAAGTTCCATAAAAGAAACCAGCACAAAGATGAGAGCAATGCTGACTATCTTACGGAACTATGCAAGTTATCGAAGCACTGCCAGTTCGGAGCAGGACTGGCAGACACCTTAAGGGATAAGTTTGTCTGCGGGCTCCAGAGTGAAGGAACCCAGAAACGACTACTTTCGGAAAAGGACCTGACGCTAGAACAGGCTTTCAGCGTGGCAGTATCCTACGAAGCAGCAGCACGGGGAGCTGCGGAAATACAACAGAAACCACAAGAATACAGCGCTAACGAAATGGCATATGGAGCAGAAAAGTGCTCTCGCTGCGGCAGAACAACCCATGATAAGAAGGACTGCTGGTTTAAGGACAAAGTATGCAGGCAATGTGGGAAAATGGGACACATAGCAAGAGTCTGCAGGTCGGGAAAGAAAACCAACACTAAAAGAACTACTAAGGAAAAGTACAAGAAAGTAAAAAAAATGACAGACAGTCGTTCAGATGATCAGGAGAGTGATAATGACTCCGGGAACAGGAGACTAAGTTGTCCAAAGTTACACAACGTGATCGCAAAGGAGGATCACCGAACCATTTGGGCCACACTCATGATAGCAGGGTCCCAAGTAAAGATGGAATTGGACACAGGATCAGCCCTAACTGTCATGAATCGACGAGACTATGAGCGGCTATTCTCACACATACCCTTAAAGGACACGTCCATTGTATTGAAGACATACACGGGGCAAAAAGTCTACCCCAGAGGAAAAATAAGGGTGCCAGTTAAATACAACGGCAAGGAAACACAGAAACTGTATCTATATATACTACAAGATGGAGGACCACCATTATTGGGATGTGAATGGATCCGAAAAATACAATTGGATTGGCATTCCATTCAGGCGCTAACTGTGACTGACAAAAAGGATGACGACGTCACACCTGGACGACTGTCAAAAATTCTAACTGACGCGAAAGAGGTGTTCCAACAAGGACTTGGGACTCTAAAAGAAGTAACGGCAATGATAAAAATCGAAGATAGCGCAAACCCAAATTTTTTTAAGGCCAGACCGGTACCGTACGCGATCGGCCCAGCTGTTGAAGCAGAGATGGAGAGCCTGGAGCGTTCGGGTGTGCTGTCCAAGGTGGACTGGAGCGAGTGGGCCACACCCATCGTTCTTGTAATGAAGAAATCATTGAGCAGCACGCCTGGGGAGCCGAAGAAGGTTTGCATCTGTGGGGAATTCAAGGTAACTGTGAACCCAGTCCTGCACACAGTACAATATCCACTTCCACGGATAGAAGATATTTTCGCCTCACTATCTGGAGGGAAACGCTTGACGAAGATTGATCTGGCCCAAGCGTATCTACAAATGGAGGTGGAAGAAGCATCTAGGAAATACCTCACGATAAACACTCACAAAGGTCTTTACCAGTACAACCGACTGGTATTCGGGGTAGCATCAGCCCAGGCTATTTGGCAGAGGGCGATGGAACAAGTCCTGCAAGGGATCCCGGGGACCCAGTGTTATTTGGACGACATCCTGGTTACGGGCGAAAATGACAGTGAACACCTTGCCAACCTGGAGCAGGTGCTCACTAGATTACAAGAATATGGGCTACGAGCCAACCGCCCCAAATGCGAGTTCTTCAGGAGACAAATCTCGTATTGTGGCCACATGATTGATAAGGAAGGGTTGCATAAGTCCCCAGACAAGATTGAGGCAGTGGTCAAGGCTCCAGCACCGGAAAATGTGTCGCAACTGAGGTCGTTCCTCAGGTTGGTGAACTACTACCATAAGTTCTTGCCGAATTTATCTAGCTGCAAACTGGAGTAACATGGAAATGGAGTGATGAGTGTAAGCGTGCCTTTCAGAAATGTAAATGCCTAATCACTTCAAAAGAAGTATTGGCCCACTACAATCCAACACTACCGATTCGGTTGGCATGTGATGCGTCTCCCTATGGCATTGGAGCGGTGCTGTCACACAAATTCCTTGACGGTTCAGAGAGGCCAATAGCCTTTGCGTCGCGCTCATTAACCTCAGCCGAGCGTAACTACGCCCAGATTGACAGGGAGGCCCTCAGCCTGATGTGTGGGGTGAAGAAGTTCAATCACTATCTGCACGGGCAGAAATTCACCCTACTGACTGATCATCAGCCTCTGGTCTCCATTTTTAACCCAAAGAAGGGCGTTCTGGTGATGACGGCGCAACGGCTGCAAAGATGGTCACTTTTTCTAGGGGCACATCAGTACGACATAGAGTACAAGGGTACGAAACGGCATGGAAACGCTGATGGGCTGTCGTGCCTACCGTTGCCTACGGTGGAGGAAGCACCTGCAGTGGGCCCTGTTCAGATATTCCATTCGACCATAGTCAAATCTCTACCTGTTACAAACTCAAGTATAGAGAAGGAAACCCGAAATGACCCGACACTCTCTCGGGTCTATGATTTGACGGTGAAGGGATGGCCAGCACATGGTGACTCACTGTTGCCAGCATTCTCGCCAAGGAGAGAACAGCTGTCAGTGTGCCGGGGGACCTTGATGTGTGGATCCCGAATGGTAATTCCACACAAGTTGAGAGATAGAGTGCTCAATGAGCTTCATGAGGGTCATCTGGGAGGGGTAAAAATGAAGAGCCTAGCCAGGGCGTTTGTGTGGTGGCCGGGAATCGATAAAGAAATCAAGGATATGACCAAGAGATGCACAGGATGCCAGAAGGTCCAAAACGCTCCACCACAGGCCCCGCTACACCCATGGGAGTGGCCCTCATCTCCATGGCAATGGGTACACATTGATTTTGCTGGTCCATTTATGGACTCAATGTTTCTAATCGCCGTGGATGCCCATTTGAAATGGCCAGAGGTCAGCAAAATGTCCTCCACCACCACGGAGAAAACTATTGCAGTCCTACGGACCATCTTCGCCAGGAATGGCTTGCCAGAACAGATTTGCTCCGACAATGGGCCACAGTTTGTGTCCGAGGATTTCCGGAGGTTTCTGAGGAATAATGGGGTGAAACATTACACATCTGCCCCACATCATCCAGCCACAAATGGATTGGCTGAGAGGTTTGTTCAGACCTTTAAAAAGGCAATAAAGGCGATGTATAACGATGACATACCACTACAACACATGGTGGATAATTTCTTGTTTGCTTACTGGAATGCGACACATGCAGTCACCAACCAAGCTCCAGCCATAATGTTCTTCAACCGAAGGCTAAGATATCGCCTGGATTTGCTCAAACCAAACATAAGACGAGATGTTGAGGATAAGCAATTCCAGCACATCAATGAGAAGCCAACCAGGAGCTTCAAGATAGGGCAACCAGTCTTGGCCCGCGACTACCGAACAGAAAAATGGCAGCCAGGAATGATATGCACACAGCAGGGACCACTAATGTACACAATGGACGTTGGAGAGAGCATCATGAGATGCCATGCTGACCAGATTCTAGAGTCACAGGAACAAGCCAAACCCATACCACGAGCATGTGCACCTGGTAATGAACCCGAAGTACAGATTGCATCTACCTCAGAATCAGTGGTATTGGAAGCTGACGAACTAACCAATGACAATGAGCCAGAATCGACTCCGCCGCAAGAACAGGATACTCGAGAAAGGCGCTATCCAGTCAGGATCAGGAAGCCTCCTCAAAGACTGAACTTATAAATGACTATTTCAGTTGATGTATATAGTACAGAGAAAATTGTAATTGTATTTAGTTATTATTTAATTGTTAAATGAATGTTATGTACTGTTTATCTAAAAGGGGAGGAATTGTTGTGTATGTACCTTTAAGAGAGAACTGATTTTATACTGTAGTACCGGCAGTGACCACACCTGTATATAAAGCCATAGCAGGCTTCTGTACTTTCAGTTTTAACTTACCCTCTGTTCAGTAAATACTTGTTATTATTGTTCTCCTGCAGTCCGTGTATTATTGATACTCGGACACTACATAATTCGATTCAGAACCGACAGGGGAACAGGCCATACTAGATTTAGTAATGAGTAACGAGCCAGAATTAATTAATCAGTAAGGGAGCATTTTGCAAACAATGACCATAACATGATAGAGTTTGACATTAAGTTCAAGAAGGAGAAAGATCACACACAAGTAAGGCTGGTTTTGAAGGAATAAAGTGTAGGCTGAACACATTAAACTGGGCTGAGCTGCTCACAGATAAACTACAGTAAAACCGTGGGAGGTATTCAAAGAAACATATCGTACAATACAAGACCAATACATACCGTTAAAGAGCAAATGTTCCACTTGTGCAGTCTAGCAACCATGGTCAACATATGAGGTAAGACGGAGTATAAACCTAAAGAAAATGGCTTACACAAATGCCGATGAAAGTGGTAAACCAATGTATGGAGAAATAAAGAAAGCAACTAAGGAACACAAAGAAAATATTAAGAGCTTCAAAACGGAATATGAAAAAGACTTGCAAGTAATATAAAGGCTAATAGTAAAAGGTTTTATAAATATATTGAGTAAGAGAGTGGCTGAGGGAGATTTCGGGCCCATTAAAGACAGACACAGGCGATTCTATAATAGACAAGGTAGTGGCAAATTTATTCAACAAATACTTTGGAGGTAATTTATCCCCCAAAAATGGGTGGATTTGGGACAGATGGGAAGTAAAAATGTAAACAATTTCAAACTCAACCTCAACCCACCTTCAACCCGACCACTTACAGTTTTAACAGAGGTGGGACGGGGGGGGCGGCGGCGGCAGGTGATCAATCTGCTCCCTGGAGGCGGGACCATCATTGCAACCTTTTAAGGAAGCTGCGAGTCTCCATTTTAACAAACTTTCTATTTTTAACTAGCGTCGGCCGGGTTTCCTGGGCCTCGGAAAACCCAGCAGGTGAAAGGAGGTGAGAAGGGCTGGATCCAAAGGTAAATACCTTTAAAGCACTGCTGTGGGCCAGGAGAAGCAGGGGTGTTTTCCCCAGCCCAACAAGTAAACCTGTAAACACCCTCCCCCCCACCTCCACGATCTACCCCCTGCCAACCTGCCCCCGAGCCCCCAATCACCAACACCGCCCCCCCCGATCGCCCACGGTCACCGAATCTCCCATCTCTCCCCTGTGATCACTGATGTCCCCCTCCACCCCAACCATGCTGTACCTGCCCTTCCTGCGATCACCGACCCCCTACCTGCTCCTGGGCTGCAGCCTTGTGTTACAACCCTCCCCCTCTGACAAGCAGCCAAACCTGTCAATCAGGCTGGCTGCCGGGCGAGGAAGCTCGAAAAAAAAGTTCAAACATGCCCTGGAGTTAAAATCCCGTGGTGTTCGGGGAAACACACACTTCCGAGTTTCCTGGCCATAACTCCTCACCCCCGTTCTGAAACCCCGCCCCAGTAAATATCAGGGCTTTCCTATCCATTTTCACATTAGAGGAAGAGGATAAAATAACAGTGACAAAAGAGAAACTAAAAGCAAATCAAGAGGTTGAACATATTATAAGTAACAAATGATAATGGAGAAAATAATGGGACTTAAGATAAATAAATCTTCAGAATCTGATGGTATCCCTCCCAGGGTATTAAAATAAGTAGGTGAGGAAATTACAGGAGCATTAGTTAAAATCTTTCAAAGCTTTCTTGATTTGGGAATTGAGCCTTTAGATTGGAAAATTGCTAATACCACTATTATTTATGAAAGTGGAAGAGAAAAACCAGGTAACTACAGTACTGTCAGTATAACATCAGTTGTGGGGAAGCTACTAGAATCAATCTTTAGGGACAGAGTGGCTGAGCGCTTGAACAAATATGAGTTGTCAGAGAGTACCAGCATGACTTTGTTGAGGGTAAGTCATGTCTGACTATTCCAGTTAAATTTTTTTGCAGTCACAGATAAAGGAGTGTCTACGAATGTTGTCTATATGAACTTCGAAAAGGCATTCGATAAGGTTCCACTAATTATTGGCAAAAATGAGAGCGCACGGAATTGGAGGTAACTTTATGACTTGGGTTGGAAATTGGTTGGAAGTGGGTGACAGAATAATGGGTAGATATTCTGATTGGTGGAATGTGACAGGGATCTGTTCTGGGCCTCAACTGTTCACCATATTACTGGTGGATCTTGGATGAAGTGGCCTAGAATTTGGGTGGCTGAGCATTGTTTTTCAGATGCTGCCCAGCTTCATAAGGCCCCAAAAAGGTGGGCAGAAATCAGAGTGGACGTGCACTGACTGCCATATAAATGAAGAACAAACAAGAGGCGTCCTTTCCCCACACCTGAAGCAGGCATTGTGCTCTTTGCGTGTGCAAATAAGGGGCCGAATGCCTGATTCAGGTCCCTGTTGCAACATTGGTTTGCCTTGAGGCAGCCAGTGCCAGCGCACTCAGGGAAATCAACCCAAGGAATCACCTGGAAAGCACGCTCCCAATCGCTGGTGCACCCACCCTCCCCCCCCTCCTGAGACCCCTGACTTCTGGGCCCGACCCCCAATCAATCCCCAACCCCTGATCACTCGCCCATTCCGCCCTGCCCCCCACCCCCCGACCCTGACCTCCAGGCTCCCTGACTCCCAATCGATCCCCCTCCCCAGCCCTGACCTCCAGGCCCGACCCTCTATCACTACCCCCACCCTGGCCCTGACCTCCAGGCCTGACCCTCTATCACTGCCCCCACCCTGGCCCTGACCTCCAGGCCTGACCCTCTATCACTGCCCCCACCCTGGCCCTGACCTCCAGGCCTGACCCTCTATCACTGCCCCCACCCTGGCCCTGACCTCCAGGCCTGACCCTCTATCACTGCCCCCACCCTGGCCCTGACCTCCAGGCCTGACCCTCTATCACTGCCCCCACCCTGGCCCTGACCTCCAGGCCTGACCCTCTATCACTGCCCCCACCCTGGCCCTGACCTCCAGGCCTGACCCTCTATCACTGGCCCCACCCTGGCCCTGACCTCCAGGCCTGACCCTCTATCACTGCCCCCACCCTGGCCCTGACCTCCAGGCCTGACCCTCTATCACTGCCCCCACCCTGGCCCTGACCTCCAGGCCTGACCCTCTATCACTGCCCCCACCCTGGCCCTGACCTCCAGGCCTGACCCTCTATCACTGCCCCCACCCTGGCCCTGACCTCCAGGCCTGACCCTCTATCACTGCCCCCACCCTGGCCCTGACCTCCAGGCCTGACCCTCTATCACTGCCCCCACCCTGGCCCTGACCTCCAGGCGCCTCGATCTTCCACCTGCGTGACCTCCTCCCGCAGCAACATCTCTATGTGAATGAAGTCCGAGTCCCAATATCTGGGGATTCTCGTAACTTACCATTCACTCATCCAGAACGGGATGTCGGACAAGCAGTCTGACAATTTAGGGACCGCAGAGGGGTCGAGAGAAGTGGTGGTGAGGCAGAGCTGGGTGTCGTCAGCGTACTGATGCTGTGTTTTCGGATGATTTTGCCAAGGGACAGCCTGTAGATGAGAAATAGGAGGGGCCAGGGATAGATCCTTGGGGGACACCAGAGATAACTGTTACGTCTGTGTATAATAAGATACAGACTGCAGCAGAAACGGTACAACAGGTATTTACTCAACGTGGCTCACAGTTGAACTGACTGTACAGATTACTACTCAGTGCTATATACAGGTGTGGTCACTGCCGGTACTACAGTATACATGAGCTGTAAAAAGTAGTTCCCCCCCTTAAAGGTATATACATTACAATTCCTCCCCTTTTAGATTAACAGTACCATAACGCTCATTTAACAATTAAATATCAAACTAATTACAATGAACACTTTTAACATGCAACATTAGCTGAAAATAGTCTATTTATATATTCAGTCTTTGGGGAGGCCTCCTGATCCTTTCTGGATAGCGCCTTTCCCGAGTGTCTTGCTCTTGGTGCGGAGGCGATTCTGGCCCCCTGTCGTCGGTTGGTTCATCAGCTTCCGATGCTACTGTTTCTGGGGTAGATGCGACCTGTACGTCGGGTTCATCACCAGGTACGTATGGGCGAGGCATGGGGTTGACTTGTTCCTGTGACTCTAGGATCTGGTCAGCATGGCGTCTCACGATGTTCTCCCCAACGTCCACTGTGTACATTAGTGGGCCCTGCCGTGTGCATATCGTTCCTGGCTGCCATTTTTCTGTTCGGTAGTCGCGGGCCAAGACTGGTTGCCCTACATTGAAGCTCCTTGTTGGCTTCTCATGGATGTGCTGGAATTGCTTACTCTCAACATCTCTTCGTACGTTTGGTCTGAGCAAATCCAGGTGAGATCTTAACCTTCGGCTAAAGAACATCATGGCTGGGGCCTGGTTGGTGACTGCATGTGTCGCATTCCGGTAGGCGAACAGGAAATTGTCCACCTTGTGCTGCAGCGGAATGTTGTCATTGTACATAGCCTTTATTGCCTTCTTAAAGGTTTGTGCGAACCTCTCAGCCAATCCATTTGTGGCTGGATGATACGGGGCGGATGTGTAATGCCTTACCCCATTCTTTTTCAAGAACCTCCGGAACTCTTTGGACACAAACTGTGGTCCGTTGTCGGAGCAAATCTGTTCTGGCAAGCCATTCCTGGCAAAAATGGTCCGTAGGACTGCAATAGTTTTCTCCGTGGTGGTGGAGGACATTTTGATGACCTCAGGCCATTTCGAGTGCGCAACCACGGCTATTAAAAACATTGAGTCCATGAATGGACCAGCAAAATCAATATGCACCTGTTGCCATGGAGATGAGGGCCACTCCCATGGGTGTAGAGGGGCCTGTGGTGGTGCATTTTGGACTTTCTGGCATCCTGAGCAGCTCTTGGTCAGGTCCTCGATTTGTTTATCGATTCCCGGCCACCACACATAAGCCCTGGCTAGGCTTTTCATTTTTACCCCTCCCAGATGACCCTCATGAAGCTCATTGAGCACTCTATCCCTTAACTTGGGTGGAATTACCACTCGGGATCCACACATCAAGGTCCCCCGGCACACTGACAGCTGTTCTCTCCTTGTCGAGAATGCTGGCAACAGTGAGTCGCCATGTGCTGGCCATCCCTTCACCGTCAAATCATATACCCGAGACAGTGTCGGGTCATTTCGGGTTTCCTTTTCGATACAAGCGTTAGTTACTGGTAGGTATTCAACTATAGTCGAATGGAATATTTCGATAGGATCCACTGCTGGTGCTTCCTCCGCAGTAGGCAGTGGCAGGCGTGATAGCCCATCAGCATTTCCATGCTGTTTCGTGCCCTTATATTCAATCTCATAGTGGTGCGCCCCTAGAAAAAGTGACCATCTTTGTAGTCGTTGCACAGTCATCACCGGAACGCCCTTCTTCGGATTAAAAATGGAGACAAGAGGCTGGTGATCAGTCAGCAAGGTGAATTTCTGCCCGTGCATAGTGATTGAACTTTTTCACTCCCCACACTAGGCTGAGGGCCTCCCTGTCAATCTGGGCGTAGTTACGCTCAGCTGAGGTTAGTGATCGTGACGCAAAGGCTATTGGCCTCTCTAAGCCATCCGAGAATTTGTGCGACAGCACCGCTCCAATGCTGTAGGGTGACGCATCACATGCCAACCGAATTGGTAATGCTGGGTTGTAATGGGCCAATACCTCTTTCGATGTGATTAGTGTTTTGCTCTTCTGGAAAGCTTGTCTACATTCGTCACTCCACTTCCATGGCACCCCAGTTTGCAGTAGGGTGTTCAGTGGGTGTAGTATTGTAGACAAATTTGGCAAGAACTTATGGTAATAGTTTACCAGCCCGAGGAACGACCTCAGTTGTGACACATTTTCTGGTGCTGGAGCCTTGACTACTGCCTCAATCTTCTCTGGGGACTTATGTAACCCCTCTTTATTGATAACGTGGCCACAATACGAGATCTGTTTTCTAAAAACTCGCATTTGGGGCGGTTAGCTCGGAGCCCATATTCCTGCAATCTAGTGAGCACCTGCTCCAGGTTGGCAAGGTGATCACTGTCATTTTCGCCCGTGACCAGGATGTCGTCCAAATAACACTGGGTCCCTGGGATCCCTTGCAGGACTTGTTCCATTGCCCTCTGCCAAATAGCTGGAGCTGATTCTACCCCAAGTACCAGCCGGTTGTATTGGTAGAGACCTTTATGGGTGTTGATTGTGAGGTATTTTTTTGATGCTTCTTCTACCTCCATTTGCAGATATGCCTGGGCCAGATCAATCTTAGTGAAGCGTTTCCCTCCAGATAGCGAGGCGAAAATACCTTCAATCCGCAGAAGTGGATATTGTACGGTGTGAAGGAACGGGTTCACTGTTACCTTAATGTCCCCACAGATGCGAACCTTCCTTGGTTCCCCAGGCATGCTGCTCAATGACTTTTTTATCACAGGGACGATGGGAGTAGCCCACTCGCTCCAGTCTACCTTGGACAGTACGCCTGAATGTTCCAGACTCTCCAGCTCTGCTTCGACGTCTGGGCGGATCGCATAAGGTACCGGTCTGGCCTTAAAACATTTTGGGCTTGCGTTTTCTTCAATTTTAGTTGTCGCTGTCATGCCTTTTAGTGTTCCGAGTCCTTGCTGGAACACTTCTTTCGCGTCTGTTAGGATCTTTGACAGTCGCCCAGGTGTGACGTCGTCATCCTTTTTGTCAGCCACAGTCAGTGCCTGTATGGAATGCCAATCCAGTTGTATTTTCCGGATCCATTCACGTCCCAGTAATGGTGGTCCTCCATCTTGCAATACATACAGGTCTAGTTTTGGTGTTTCCTTACTGTCATATATAACGGTCACCCTTATTTTTCCTTTGGGGTAGACTTTTTGCCCCGTGTACGTCTTCAAAATAATTTTTGTGTCTCTCAAGGGTATGTGTGAGAATAGCCGCTCGTAGTCCCGTCGGTTTATGACTGTTAGGGCTGATCCTGTGTCCAATTCCATCTTTACCTGGACTCCTGCTATCTTGAGAGTGACCCAAATGGTTCGGTGATCCTCCGTTGTGATCACATTATGTAGTTTCAGACAACTCAGTTCCCTGCTTTCGGAGTCGTTATCACTCTTTTGTTCGTCTGAACTATTCTCCGTCATCTTATGTACCTTCTTGTACTTTCCTTTGGTAGGTTTCTTATTGCTGGTTTTCTTTCCCGACCTGCAGACTCTTGTTATGTGTCCTACTTTTCCACACTGTCTGCATACTTTGTCTTTGAACCAGCAATCATTCTGGTCGTGTGTTTTTCTGCCGCAGCGATAGCACTTCTCTGTTCCATATGACATTTCGTTTGTGCCATATTCTTGCAGTCTCTGTTGTATCTCTGCAGTGCCCCGTGCTGCTGCTTCATATGATACCGCAATGCTGAAAGCCTTTTCCAGCGTAAGGTCCTTTTCAGATAAAAGCCGTTTCTGGGTTCCTTCACTTTGAAGCCCACACACAAACTTATCCCTTAAGGTATCTGCCAGTCCCACTCCAAACTGGCAGTGTTTCGAGAGTTTGCGCAGTTCTGTTAAATAATCAGCATTGCTTTCATCCTTATGCTGGTTCCGTTTGTGAAACTTGAATCTTTCTGCTATCAGCAGCGGTGTGGGGTTTAAATGTTCCTGTAGTATCGTTACTATGTCTTCAAAACTCTTTTCCATTGGCTTTGTTGGGGTTACTAGATTTCGTAATAAACCATACGTCTTTGCACCCATTAAATTTAACAATACCGACGCTTTCTTGTCATCTGACACCTCATTTGCCTTGCAGTATACCTCTATTCATTCGACATATGTAGTCCAATCTTCGACTTCATTGTCAAATGCAGTGATACTGCCACTCTTCGGCATTTTGGGTGTGGTTTAAAATGGCATCTCCCAATGGCTTAAAATGGCATCTCCCGCGCTTTCCTTCCTCCCCCGCTGCTGCCAATGCTGCTCCCGATGGTTCTCGTGGCAATGGCGGCGCCCTATAGGTTTCGCGTGCTTCTCCTGCACTGCTGCCAATGTCGCTCTCGGCGGTCCTCGTGGCAATGGCGGCGCCTCGTGGGTTTCTGCGCGTCTCTCTCTCTCTCTGATCGACGCTGCTCGGCCCCTGAACACCGGCTGCGCCCTGTGCGCTGCTCGGCCCTTTGCTGTGCCGCTCAGTCGGGCTCTAGCCCGCCGCTGTCCGGGAAGGGTCTGCGCACTACCTGCTGCCAGCCCGTTTCGCTGGACCACCTCGACTGGAAAGCCAAGCCTGGCTCTCGACAGCCTCCCCCGCAATTCTCAAGTCTCTGCTGGATGACTGGGCGGTTGCCCGTGGTCGACGCCCGAGTCTCTGGCCTTGACCTCCAATCCACTGATCTCCAGGAACGAATCCCCAGGAGGTGATGCAGAGTTGCAGTTAGGTTCGAACTTGCCTTGTCGCCAATGTTGTGTCCGTGTATAATAAGACACAGACTGATGGAGAAACGGTACAACAGGTGTTTACTAAACGTGGCTCACACTGGAACTGCCTGTACAGATTACTACTCAGTGCTATATACAGGTGTGGTCACTGCCGGTGCTACAGTATAAATGAGCTGTAAAAAGTAGTTCCCCCTTTAAAGGTATATACATTACACCCTCCCTCACCTCTTTTTCCGGTACATCGATGAATGTATCGGTGCCGTTTCCTGCTCTCGCCATGAACTAGATAAGTTCATTCACTTTACTTCCAATTTCCACCCTTCCCTCACCTTCACATGGTCCATCTTCGACTCTTTCCTCCCCTTCCTTGACTTCTCCGTCTCTATTTCTGGTGATTGGCTTTCGACAAACATCCACTACAAGCCTACCGACTCCCACAGCTACCTGGACTACACTTCCTCCCACCCCGCTTCCTGTAAGAACTCTATTCCATTCTCCCAGTTTCTTCATCTCCGCCGCGTCTGTTCTGACGATGCCACCTTCCATACCAGTGCTTCCGACATGTCTTCCTTTATCCTCAACCGAGGATTCCCCTCTACTGTGGTTGAAACGGCCCTTGACCGTGTCCATTCTATTTCCCGCACTTCTGCTCTCACCCCTTCCCCTCCCTCCCAGAACCATGATAGGGTTCCCCTTGTCCTCGCCTTTCACCCCACCAACCTCCACATTCAACGGATCATCCTCCGCCAGTTCCGCCACCTCCAACGTGATTCCACAACCAAACACATCTTCCCCTCACCTCCCCTTTCAGCATTCCAAAGGGACCGCTCCCTCCGCGACACCCTGGTCCACTCCTCAATCACCCCCAACAGCCCTACTCCTTCACCTGGCACCTTCCCGTGCAAGCGCAGGAGATGCAACACATGCCCTTTTACCTCCTCCCTTCCCACTGTCCAGGGCCCCAAACACCCCTTCCAGGTGAAACAGTGATTTACTTGTACTTCTTGTAATTTAATATACTGTATTCGCTGCTCACGATGCGGTCTCCTCTACATTGGGGAGACCAAACGCAGATTGGGTGACCGCTTTGCGGAACACCTCCGTTCAGTCCATAAGGGTGACACTGAGCTTCCGGTCGCCTGTCACTTTAATTCTCCACTTCACTCCCACTCTGATCGCGCAAGGTCCTTTTCAGATAAAATCAGTTTCTGGGTTCCTTCACTTTGAAGCCCACACACAAAAATGACCCTTAAGGTATCTGCCAGTCCCGCTCCAAACTGGCAGTGTTTTGATAGTTTGCGCAGTTCTGTTAAATAATCAGCATTGCTTTCATCCTTATGCTGGTTCCGTTTGTGAAACTTGAATCTTTCTGCTATCAGCAGCGGTGTGGGGTTTAAATGTTCCTTTAGTATCGTTACTATGTCTTCAAAACTCTTTTCCATTGGCTTCGTTGGGGTTACTAGATTTCGTAATAAACCATATGTCTTTGCACCCATTAAATTTAACAATACCGACACTTTCTTGTCATCTGACACCTCATTTGCCTTGCAGTACACCTCTATTCGTTCAACATATGTAGTCCAATCTTCGACTTCATTGTCAAATGCGGTGATACTGCCACTCTTCGGCATTTTGGGTGTGGTTTAAAATGGCATCTCCCAATGGCTTAAAATGGCGTCTCCCGCGCTTTCCTTCCTCCCCCACTCCCGGCGGTTCTCGTGGCAATGGCGGTGCCCTGTAGGTTTCGCGCGCTTCTCCTGCTGTGCCCTGTGAGCTCTGCCCTCTCTCTCTCTCTCCCCCGTCGACGCTGCTCGGCCCTTTGCTGTGCCGCTCGGTCGGGCTCTAGCCCACCGCTGTCCGGGAAGGGTCTGCGCACTACCTGTTGCCAGCCCGTTTCGCTGGACCACCTCGACTGGAAAGCCAAGCCTGGCTCTCGACAGCTTCCCCCGCAATTCTCGAGTCTTTGCTGGATGACTGGGCAGTTGCCCGTGGTCGACGCCCGAGTCTCTGGCCTTGACCTCCAATCCACTGATCTCCAGGAACGAATCCCCGGGAGGTGATGTAGAGTTGCAGGTAGGTTCGAACCTGCCTCGTCGCCGTGTATAATAAGATACAGACTGCAGCAGAAACGGTACAACTGGTGTTTACTCAACGTGGCTCACAGTTGAACTGACTGTACAGATTACTACTCAGTGCTATATACAGGTGTGGTCACTGCTGGTACTACAGTATACATGAGCTGTAAAAAGTAGTTCCCCCCTTAAAGGTATATACATTACACCCTCCCTCACCTCTTTTTCCGGTACATCGATGAATGTATTGGTGCCATTTCCTGCTCTCGCCATGAACTAGATAAGTTCATTCACTTTACTTCCAATTTCCACCCTTCCCTCACCTTCACATGGTCCATCTTCGACTCTTTCCTCCCCTTCCTTGACTTCTCCGTCTCTATTTCTGGTGATTGGCTTTCGACAAACATCCACTACAAGCCTACCGACTCCCACAGCTACCTGGACTACACTTCCTCCCACCCCGCTTCCTGTAAGAACTCTTTTCCATTCTCCCAGTTTTTCCATCTCCGCCGCGTCTGTTCGGACGATGCCACCTTCCATACCAGTGCTTCCGACATGTCTTCCTTTTTCCTCAACCGAGGATTCCCCTCTACTGTGGTTGAAACGGCCCTTGACCGTGTCCGTTCTATTTCCCGCACTTCTGCTCTCACCCCTTCCCCTCCCTCCCAGAACCACGATAGGGTTCCCCTTGTCCTCACCTTTCACCCCACCAACCTCCACATTCAACGGATCATCCTCCGCCATTTCCGCCACCTCCAACGTGATTCCACAACCAAACACATCTTCCCCTCACCTCCCCTTTCAGCATTCCAAAGGGACCGCTCCCTCCGCGACACCCTGGTCCACTCCTCATTCACCCCCAACAGCCCTACTCCTTCACCTGGCACCTTCCCGTGCAAGCGCAGGAGATGCAACACATGCCCTTTTACCTCCTCCCTTCCCACTGTCCAGGGCCCCAAACACCCCTTCCAGGTGAAACAGTGATTTACTTGTACTTCTTGTAATTTAACATACTGTATTCGCTGCTCACGATGCGGTCTCCTCTACATTGGGGAGACCAAACGCAGATTGGGTGACCGCTTTGCGGAACACCTCCGTTCAGTCCATAAGGGTGACCCTGAGCTTCCGGTCGCCTGTCACTTTAATTCTCCACTTCACTCCCACTCTGATTGTGTAAGGTCCTTTTCAGATGAAAGCCGTTTCTGGGTTCCTTCACTTTGAAGCCCACACACAAAAATGACCCTTAAGGTATCTGCCAGTCCCGCTCCAAACTGGCAGTGTTTTGATAATTTGCGCAGTTCTGTTAAATAATCAGCATTGCTTTCATCCTTATGCTGGTTCCGTTTGTGAAACTTGAATCTTTCTGCTATCAGCAGCGGTGTGGGGTTTAAATGTTCCTTTAGTATCGTTACTATGTCTTCAAAACTCTTTTCCATTGGCTTCGTTGGGGTTACTAGATTTCGTAATAAACCATACGTCTTTGCACCCATTAAATTTAACAATACCGACGCTTTCTTGTCATCTGACACCTCATTTGCCTTGCAGTACACCTCTATTCGTTCAACATATGTAGTCCAATCTTCGACTTCATTGTCAAATGCGGTGATGCTGCCACTCTTCGGCATTTTGGGTGTGGTTTAAAATGGCGTCTCCCAATGGCTTAAAATGGTGTCTCCCGCGCTTTCCTTCCTCCCCCACTCCCGGCGGTTCTCATGGCAATGGTGGCGCCCTGTAGGTTTCGCGCGCTTCTCCTGCTGTGCCCTGTGAGCTCTGCCCTCTCTCTCTCTCCCCCGTCGACGCTGCTCGGCTCTTTGCTGTGCCGCTCGGTCGGGCTCTAGCCCACCGCTGTCTGGGAAGGGTCTGCTCACTACCTGTTGCCAGCCCGTTTCGCTGGACCACCTCGACTGGAAAGCCAAGCCTGGCTCTCGACAGCTTCCCCCGCAATTCTCGAGTCTTTGCTGGATGACTGGGCAGTTGCCCGTGGTCGACGCCCGCGTCTCTGGCCTTGACCTCCAATCCACTGATCTCCAGGAACGAATCCCCAGGAGGTGATGTAGAGTTGCAGGTAGGTTCGAACCTGCCTCGTCGCCATGTATAATAAGATACAGACTGCAGCAGAAACTTTACAACAGGTGTTTACTCAACGTGGCTCACAGTTGAACTGACTGTACAGATTACTACTCAGTGCTATATACAGGTGTGGTCACTGCCGGTACTACAGTATACATGAGCTGTAAAAAGTAGTTCCCCCCCCTTAAAGGTATGTACATTACAGTAACAATGCGGGAGTGGGAAGAGAAGCCGTTGCAGGTGATTTTCAGACTACGATTGGATAGATAAGAATGGAACCAGGTGAGTCCAAAGATGTGCAGATTAGGTTGATTTGGCTATGATAAATTGACCCTTAGTGTTAGGGGATTAAATACGTGGGGTTACAGGGATAGGGTGGGATATGTGTCGGTGCAGGCTCGATGGCCCGAAATGGCCTCTATCTGCATTGTAGATTCTGTGATTCTGTGATTCTGAGTACAGTCCCACCCAGCTGGATGTTGGTGGAGAGACATTGGAGAAGGATGGCGTGGTCAACCATGTCAAAGGCTGCAGACGAGTTAAGAAGGACAAGGAGAGATAGTTTACCTTTGTCACAGTCACAAAGAATGTCATTTGTGACTTTGATGAGATCCGTTTCGGTACTATGGCAGGGGCAGAAACCTGATTGGAGGGATTCAAACATGGAGTTGCGGAAAAGATGGGCACGGATTTCGGAGGCAACATCACGTTCAAGGACTTTGGAGAGGAAAGGGAAGTTGGAGATGGGGCGGTAGTTTGCAAGGGCGGAGGGATCAAGGATTGTTTTTTTTTGGAGAGGGGTGATGACGGCAGATTTGAGGGAGAGGGGGACAGTACCTGAGGAGAGAGAACCGTTAACAATATCAGCTAACATGGGAGCCAGAAAAAGAAATCTGGTTGTCAGCAGTTTGGTGAGGATTGGGTCGAGAGAGCAGGAAGTGAGTTTCCTGGACAAGATGAGCGCGAAGAGGTCATGAGGGGAGAGCGGAGAGAAACTGGAGAAAGATGTGAGTTCAGGGCTACGGTAGGGGAGATCTTAGAGGAAGTTTGGCCCGGTGGGCTAGGGGAAGGAAAGGAAGTGGCAGAGGCAGCTGAAGAGATGGCCTCAATCTTAGAGACAAAGAAGTCCATGAGCTCCACTTCCGCTTGTTGTTGGAAGTGAGGGTGGAGGAGACAGGGGAGAGGGGTTTAAGAAGACGGTTAGCAGTGGAGAATAGAAGCCGGGGTTTATCTTTGCATTCCAGAATGTTTCTGGAATTGTGAGCAATTTTGACAGACGAGAGCAGGACCTGATAATGCTTTATGTGGTCCAGCCAGATCTGGCAGTGAATGGCTGAACCAGTCATCCGCCATATCCGTTAAAGTCTGCGTCCCTTGGACTTAAGGGAGTGGAGATTCAATCGTGGCTTTCAAAAGGGAGTTGGATAAGTACCTGAAGGAAAAACATTTGCAGGGCTACAGGGAAAGGGTGGGGGAGTGGGACTAGATGAAGTGCTCCTGCAGAGAGCCGGCACGGGCTCGACGGGCCAAATGGCCTCCTGTGCTGTAGCCATTCTATGATTCTATGATTCCTGTTCCTATGTTCCTATGTGCAGGCGAGATGAGAAGTCGTTGTGAGGGCAGCAGCGGAGCGTTGAGTGTGCTAGTGCCAGCCGAAGGAGACACAGTGAAGCGCCCCAGTGTGATTGGACACGATGCATGGTAAGCAGGGGAGGGAAGAATTGAAGAGTGAGGGAAAGAAATCCAACGGATGGTGCTTGTCGCAAGATGCCCCACTCCGGAAAATTGTGGCTCTGTAACTCTTTTATTTTAAAATGGGTTAACTGCTGGCACACAGGGATGTGGAACGGGCAGATTAAGCAGCACAAACCTTTGAGGCTCCCGCCTGCTTTAGGCGACTGCGTCATCCGCCTTCAAAAACCTTGCAGGTTAAAATGTGAATCGGCCGGGATCTTAGTGGGTAAGTAACTTGCTCCTTTTTAATTGACCCTCCACCTCCCGTGGGACAGCTGTAGGAAGCCCCCACCCCCCCCCGCTTAATAAAAGGAGCAGGAGAGGGAAGGGCTGCAAATACTTGAAATAAACAGCAGGCAGGTCAACAGCTGTAAAGTGACAAGCACAACCACAGCAACAAGGCGGGTTATTGATGTTTGGGTGCACTCCCTTCATCATGAGCTCCAAACATCGTAACTTGTGTTTTCTCTTCACAGGCACAGACACCTGCTGTGTATTTCCAGCATTTTGTGCGGCTACCTCTGTGTCTATGGTGGCTTTAGTTTACTGGAAATTTACTGGCAGCGTCAATAGTCTGGAAACAAAACAGAATTTTCTCAATAACAACAACTCACTCACAGTAGGTGTCGTGTGAAGATTGCTGACAATTTCCCCAGTGTTATTTAGAAGAGCTGGGGTGAAAGAGGGCTTTTTTTGGCACTCATCAAAGATAAGGGGTGTCAGTGGTGAGGGAAATAGAACCCTTTAGTCCAGGATGGCAGGAAGTGCAAAGGGCACCCAGAAACTTCCTCTTAAACTGGAAAAGAAAGTTCACAGGTCAAGTTACCTTGCAGTCCTTGTGCACCTCCTAGGGGCTGAATCCAGCACTGCAGGTGCAGGAGCCTGGTGGGTGTGCTACCTGTTGCCCTCTAGGCTGGGAGAAGGTACATCGCACATGAAAAAATAACTGAAAAGTTGTAAGAGTAAAAGTTTTGTAAAAGGTAGAGTTGAATGTTAGAATGTGTCAATGTGCTTTGGTGCTGAAACGTCACTAATGGGATCTTATTTCTCAGTCAGACAGTCACTGCAGATTTACGTAAAGAGCAGGATTGAGAAAGTCCATTATTCTGTGACTCAGTAATGATTTGCTAATCTGCTGCTCAGGTTGTGCGTCGGGTGGATACTGCTCCCTGGATGCTCAAATATGCCAGTCACACCTGTAATGAACTTTGTCGGTTCTCAGCCAAGAGCTCAAGTTGTGTTCTGGCTTATCTGCCGTGGGACGAATTTGCCTGTAAGTACATTTGTTTACAGTGCATTCCAGCACACCGTGTAATGCAACTAGACCGGACAATTGTTAAGTAGGTACGTGGGGATAGGTACGATGAGGGAGGTGTAAGATGTGATCCTGGCAGTAGAATGACACCAGGCTGCTGCAGTACTGCACTGTCTTATGGGCTGCTCTGTTGGGAATGGAGGTTACATAGAAACATAGAAACATAGAAGATAGGAGCAGGAATAGGCCATTCGGCCCCTCGAGCCTGCTCCGCCATTCAATGCGATCATGGCTGATCATCCAAATTCAGTACCCTGTCCCTGCTTTCTCCCCATATCCCTTGATCCCTTTAGCCTTGAGAAATATATCTAACTCCTTCTTGAATATATTTAATGAGTTGGCCTCAACTGCCTTCTGTGGTAGAGAATTCCACAGGTTCACCACTCTCTGGGTGAAGAAATTCCTCCTCATTTCTGTCCTAAATGGCTTACCCCTTATCCTTAGACTGTGACCCCTGGTTCTGGACTCCCCGACCATCGGGAACATCCTTCCTGCATCTAGTCTGTCCAGTCCTGTTAGAATTTTATAAGTCTCAATGAGATCCCCTCTCATTCTTCTAAACTCCAGCGAGTACAAGCCCAATCGACCCAATCTCTCCTCATACGTCATTCCTTTTACCATTTTCTGAGCCTTAGATCTTAACCACCTTTCCCATTTTCTCAGACAGCTGTTGCTGGTAATGGAGGATGGCTCTGGGAGTGGAGGAGGTGTGTGCTGGTGCTTGGGATAGGGATCCCCTAGGGTCCACCCACCTATCTCCACCACATTCCCAGGCCATGGCAGACCACCCCTCTTTGCCAAATTCTCCATGTTTTCCTCCCCCTCTACTATTGTGCTGTAACAATTTACACCTCCTCTAGACACATCTTTTGTTTCTTTACTTGTCCCATTACCACCCCCTTTTGCCTCGCACCATCATCCCTTTTGTCATTTAATCTCTCCCGCCTTCCACCCTATCACAGACCTTCCCTTCTGTTCTTTTCTCCCCTCCCCCCTTTCCCTGCTCCTGTACCTGCTTAAAAGTGGTTTATCTCTAACTTTTTCCAGTTCTGACGAAGGGTCTCCGACCTGAAACGTTAACTCTGTTTCTCTCTCCACAGATGCTGCCTGACCTGCTGAGTATTTCCAGCAATTTCTGTTTTTATTTTAGATTTTCAGCACCCACGGTATTTTGCTTTAGTTTTAATTTTCTAACGCTTATTTCCAATGTCAGCAGCAGACTGGTGAATACATGGGAAAACATCACTTAAGCCCAGTAAGTGGTGGAGCTGACCCATGTTACTGTGTACTTCAAGAGCCCGCAGAGCTCTTTATAACTCCAGCTCTGAGTTAAACCCCGCAGGATCAGAGCAGCATTGAACTTTGCACTATGCTGGTTGCCATCATCTTTCTCTGAAAAATCTGATTGCCTTGTCCAAGGAATCATCCATGCCATGGTAAAACGTATCATGCTAGCCTGGTTATACTAGGTCATGTATACTCACTCATTTTAGCAACATGGCATCCACTGAACACATTACACAGACTCCTACCTTTTGATTTACTGTATTCAATGAACAATCAGCTACAGTTAAGTCTTTGGACACACCAGCAGTCAATTCCGTTTCCTTAGCTTGCTGCTGCCCTAAACCTATCTCTGAAATAAATGTAACAACAACAATACCATTTATATAGCTAGCGCCTTTAACTTAATAAAACACCCCAAGGTGCTTTACAGAAGCTTTATCAAACAAAATTTGACACCAAGCCACATAAGGAGATATTAGAGAAGGTGACTAGAAGCTTGGTCAAAGAGGTTGGCTTTAAGGAGCGTCTTAAAGGAAGAAAGCGAAGTAGAGAGGCGGAGAGGTTGATGGAGGGAATTCCAGAGCTTAGGGGTACGGTAGCATAGTGGTTATGTTACTGGACTAATAATCCAGAGGCCTGGACTAATAATCCAGTAGACGTGAGTTCAAATCCCACCATGGCAACTGGGGAATTTAAATCCAGTTAATTAAATAAATTTGGAATTAAAAAGAAAAGTTAGTACAGGAAACTTTGTGATATCCGGCACCGACGGGACCGAGCTGTTGCTGATCTATCAAAACTGCCGGACATACAAAGTTAATGTTGAAGCATACGGAGGTTTTCATCTCCGTATCTGACAACAAACACTGTTGCTTAGCAACAGCTTCTAAACAGTTGGCTGCAGCTGCAAGCGTCTCCAGCTGAAGCTGTTGCTATAGCTACAGACCTTGCAGTGCCTGACTGGGAAAAAAAAGCAACGAGAACTAAAAAAAACTTATAGAAAACAGCTCCTGATCTTTGCCGTTAGATCGAGTATTCCAGACATATAACCTCCGGATAAACCAAAGTTTCCTGTATCAGTAATGGTGACCATGAAACTACTGGATTGTCGGAAAAACCCATCTGGTTCACTAATGTCTTTTAGGGAAGGAAATCTGCTGTCCTTGCCCGGTCTGGCCTATATGTGACTCCAGACCCACAGCAATGTGGTTGACTCTTAACTGCCCTCTGAAATGGCACAGCAAGCCACTCAGTTGTACCAAACTGCTATGACCAAGTCAGCACTGTGGGAGTACCTTCACCACAGACACGGCAGGGGTTCAAGAAGGTGGCTGGCCACCACCTTCTCAAGGACAATTAGGGATGGGCAATAAATGCTGGCCTTACCAGCAATGCCCACATCCCGCGAATGAATAAAATATAAAAAAAAGCAGCTGAAGGCACGGCCGCCAATGGTGGAGCGAAGGAAGTGGGGGATGCGCAAGAGGCCAGAATTGGTGGAGCACACATATCTCAGAGGGTTGTAGGACTGGAGGAGGTTGCAGCGATAGGGATGGGCAAGGCCATGGAACAGCGATGAAGGAACGGGATTGTAATGTATACAACATTGAAGGGACTACTTTGTTTTGCGGATGTACATCCTTAGTTGCGAGCGTATATAACAGACGCGTATCGATTTGTACAGTCAGTGCCGAAGTTCCAGTTACCCAGTAAAGATCACTTGAAGTTACTCTCAGTCTCTGCTGCTTTATTATTTTATGTAGTTGTGTGTAGCGGTACAAACACAACAAATTGGCGACGAGAATTATGAACCTACGTCTTCCTATTCTGGCATCGCATCCAGAGGACACCGAAACTTGGAAGAAAGGAGCGAGAAGGTAGAGAAAACGGAGTACGCTTGCTAAGCTAGGCAGGGGATACGTAAGTCAAGTGAAAAGTGCACCGGACTTGCATGACGCTAGCTAACTAGTAAAGAAAGAAAAACGGGTTTGGAAAAAGAAAAAAAATGGCGATGATTGGCATGATTGCAGCATTTGATAGCAGCATTGAAGACTGGGCAACTTACATTGAAAGAGTGGCGTTGTACTGTGAGGCTAACAGAGTGGAGGTAGAAAAGAAAGCCACTGTTTTGCTGTGTGTTATGGGCGCAAAGACATACGGGCTGCTACGTAGTTTAACCCCTGAAAAGCCAGCAAACAAAACATTCAAACAAATAGTGGACACACTCCAAGACCATTTAAGCCCCAGACCACTGCTCATAGCCGAAAGATTTAAATTCCATAAATGGAACCAGAGCAAAAATGAAAGCATTTCTGAATATTTGGCAAAGTTGCGCAAATTATCAGAACATTGCCAATTTGGAGTGGGCTTATCAGACGCATTGAGAGACAGATTTGTGTGTGGCATGCAAAGTGAAAGCACACAAAAGAAGCTCCTGTCTGAAAAAGACCTCACATTGGAGAAGGCTCTATGTATTGCAATTTCAATGGAAGCAGCAGCACGTGGTGCTTTAGAAATTCAACAAAAATCCCTGGAATATTCCATTAACAAAATGTCACTGAAACAAGAAAAGAAGTGCTATCGCTGTGGTAAAATGTCACATGACCACAATGACTGTTGGTTTAAAGACAAAGATTGCAGACAATGTGGCAAACGAGGGCACATTGAAAGGGTCTGCAAAGCAAAGAAGCAGAAAACTGATACAAAGGCACACCAAGTGACTGAAAACAAGAAACCTTTCAAAGATAGATACAAGAAGGTACACTACGTGACTGGAGACAGTTCAGATAAAGAAAAAAGTGACACAGACTCAGAGGAAGAGGATCTGGCTTGTCTAAAACTACACAGTGTGAAAGAAACAGAGGATCACAGAATAATATGGGTTACTCCAGAAGTGGCAGGAGTTAGGCTGAAAATGGAGTTGGACACAGGCTCAGCTTTAACAGTGATCTCTGTACATGACTACAAAGTACTGTTAAAGACATACACAGGACAAAGAGTGTGCCCCAAAGGTAAAATAAAAGTGACAGTGACATACAAAGAAAAAAAAATACCGCAATTGAACCTCAATGTAGTGGAAAATGGAGGACCACCATTGCTGGAACGCGAATGGCTCAGGAAAATACAGTTGGATTGGCACACCATCCAAGCACTGTTTGTGTCAGCAAAGGAGGACAGCAACGCCACTCCTGAGAGACTGTCACAAATACTCTCTGACTCTCAGGAAGTGTTCAAGAAGGGAATAGGAACACTTAAGGGCATGAAAGCAAAAATTAAGATTGAGGAGAACGCAAATCCAAAGTTCCACAAGGCCAGACCAGTGCCTTATGCAATTCGCCCTTCTGTAGAAGCAGAGCTGGAGAACTTGGAGCAGTTAGGGGTCCTGTCCAAGGTGGATTGGAGTGAATGGGCCACACCTATAGTTCCAGTGATGAAGAAAACCTCCAGCACAAAACCAGGAAAGCCAAGAAAAGTGCGCATCTGTGGAGACTTTAAAGTGACTGTTAACCCAGTCCTCCACACAGTACAGTACCCATTGCCTCGCATTGAGGACATCTTTGCTTCCCTGTCAAGAGGGGAACGCTTCACAAAGATTGACTTGGCCCAGGCCTATCTCCAAATGGAAATTGATGATGCATCAAAGAAATACCTGACAATAAATACGCACAAAGGCCTTTACCAGTACAATCGGCTGGTGTTCGGAATAGCATCAGCTCCTGCAATCTGGCAAAGGGCAATGGACCAAGTCCTGCAGGGGATCCCAGGTACTCAGTGTTATCTTGATGACATCATCATTACTGGCAAGAATGACAACGACCACCTTTCCAACCTCAAACAGGTGCTCATCAGGTTATGGGAGTATGGGCTCCGAGTGAACCGAGACAAGTGTGAGTTTTTCAAAAAGGAAATCTCATATTGTGGACATGTGATTGACAAGGACGGTTTACACAAGTCTCCAGACAAGATTGAAGCTGTGATTAATGCACCAACACCTGAAAATGTGTCTCAGTTGAGATCATATCTTGAACTGGTGAACTACTATCACAAGTTCTTGCCCAACCTATCCACAGTGTTACATCCACTAAATGCACTGCTACAGACAGGGTCACAATGGAAGTGGAGTGACAGCTGTGAACAAGCTTTTCAAGAGAGTAAAAGACTCATTACTTCAGAAAAGGTGCTAGCTCACTTTGACCCATCCTTACCTATTCGACTGGCATGTGATGCTTCACCCCATGGCATTGGTGCCGTGTTGTCACATAAGTTCCCAGATGGCTCAGAAAGACCAATAGCCTTTGCGTCAAGATCATTGACTACAGCTGAATGCAATTATGCACAGGTTGACCGAGAGGCCCTCAGCCTTGTGTGGGGAGTCAAGAAATTCAACCGCTACTTGTATGGTCAACAGTTTACACTGTTAACTGACCACCAGCCTCTCGTTTCAATCTTCAACCCAAGGAAGGGTGTTCCAGTGATGACGGCACAACGGTTGTGTGGTGATTATTCTTTATGTTTAATAAGAAGTATTGTGATTGGTTGTTTGTTTCCTGCCTTGGGATATATGCTGTAATCTCATTGGTAGTTGATGTCATGTGATTTGTGGTGGCCATCTTAAATTCAGTTCTTTCCAGCCTTTAGTTGGGACTGGGTGTTGAAAGATGTGCGACAGGATTTTTAAGTTAATAAAGCCTTGATTAGAAAGGCAAATCTATTCTTTAATTCAATTTATTAACTTTATGTCAGAATGGAGCGATATCTTCAACCAGAATGATTCAATGCTGACCCTAATTCTGCAGGAGTGGATGATAAATGGAAACACTGGTATTGTACATTTAAAAACTTTTTGGGCGTGTTGGATCAAGAGTCTCTAAATAAGCTGAATATGCTGATCAACTACATTGCTCCGGATGTGTATAAGTATATTTTGGACTGTAAAACTTACGAAGTGGCTATTTCTACATTGGAAAAGATTTTTGTTAAACCAAAGAATGAGGTATTTGCACGTCACCTTCTATCTGCCCGTAGGCAGCAGGTGGGAGAATCTTTGGATACTTATTTACAAGCACTTCAGTGCCTTAGTGTTAACTGTAATTATAAGGCCGTGACGGCTGAAGAATATAAGGAAGAATCGGTACGGGATGCTTTTATTAATGGATTACTGTCTAGATCAATTCGTCAGCGGTTGTTAGAAAATAAGACTTTGGATCTTAAGAGTGCTTTTGAGCAAGCTTCTACATTGGATGTGGCTCAGAGAAGTTTGGATTCTTATGCTCTTTTTAATCAGCCTGTGACTGTAGTTTCGGCAGTTCCGGATGAAAAGGAATTATGTGGACTTAATAGGAGTGGTTTACTAGATTCTGAAACAGTTTCTACTTCAGCGGCTGTTGCCTCTAGGATTCAGAAGTGTTATTTTTGTGGGAACGTCCGGCACCCTCGTCTGAAGTGTCCTGCTCGGGAGGCTGTGTGTAGTAAATGCGGCAAGAGAGGTCATTACGCACGTGTGTGTAAATCATCAGGTTCAATTACCTCCTCTGTGACTATTCAGCCTTTAGATAGGGCATTTATTGCATCAATTTCTGCTGCATTTGCTCATGGCCTAAACAAAGCTATAGTTACGGCCCAAGTTAATGGGTTGGAAGTGAAGGCCCTTATAGATACGGGCAGTACTGAGAGTTTTATAAGTCTTCAGTTTGCAAAGGAGAAGCATTTGAAAATTTCGCCTGTTTCCTATCAGGTGTGTATGGCTCAGATGACTCTCACTTCACAAGTAGCTGGTTGTTGCCTTGTGAAATTGATTCTTCTAGGTAATACGTATACTGATATATGCCTATCTGTTTTGCCTAATCTCTGTGCGGATATTTTGATTGGTCATGATGTGCTTCAGTTACACGAGTCTCTCAGTCTTTCATTTGGAGGGACTAAGCCACCTTTATCTATTTGTGGATTAACCTCTTTATCCATTTCTCCATTATCACTTTTTTCCAATTTGATGCCGGATTGTAAGCCAATTGCTACCAAGTCAAGAAGGTATAGCAGTCAGGATAGAGAATTTATTAATTCTGAAGTTCAACGTCTCTTATTAGAAGGAATCATTGAACCTAGTTGTTCGCCTTGGCGGGCACAGGTAGTTGTCACGACTAACGAGAGACATAAGAAACGAATGGTGATAGACTATTCCCAAACTATTAATAGGTATACTCAATTAGATGCGTACCCTTTGCCTAAGATTGATGAGCTTATCAATAAAGTATCTCAGTATAAGGTTTTTAGCACTATTGACCTAAAGAGTGCTTATCATCAGATTCCTATTGTTAAGAAGGATCAACCATATACGGCCTTTGAGGCTGGTGGAAAGCTGTATCAGTTTTGCCGAATACCATTTGGTGTTGCTTGTTTTCAACGGGCAATGGATGCTTTTATAAGTGATAACTCTCTCTCTGACACCTTTTCATACTTAGATGACATCACGGTGTGTGGCAAATCAAGGGTGGAGCATGATTCTAATTTAGAAAGATTCCTTCAAGCTGCAGAAAAAGTTGGTTTAACTTTCAATAAAGAGAAGTGTACCTTTTCGACCACTGAGGTAAATCTACTGGGGTACATTATCTCGGGAAACAAGATTAAACCAGACCCAGAACGTCTGCGACCATTGATTGATTTACCTTGCCCTACTAATTCTAAGGCTTTGCAACGAGTTGTTGGACTGTTTTCTTACTATTCTAATTGGATTGCAAATTTTTCACAGAAGATCCGGCCTCTTATTCGGGTTACGACATATCCTCTATCATGGGAGGCCAGGATGTGTTTTGATAATTTTAAAAAGGATATCCTTGGAGCAGTTGTGCATTCTATTGATGAGCAGGTTCCTTTTGTGATTGAGACGGACGCTTCTGATTTTGCAATTGGGGCTACTCTGAACCAAAATGGAAGACCTGTGGCCCTTTTCTCACGTACCTTGAACAATAGTGAAAAAAGGCATTCTTCAATAGAGAAAGAGGCGTATGCAATAGTAGAAGCACTGCGTAAATGGAGACATTATTTATCGGGGCGACATTTTACGTTGGTAACTGATCAAAAGTCTGTGTCCTTTATGTTTGATGTCAAACATTTTGGAAAGATTAAGAATGATAAAATAATGAGGTGGAGGATTGAGTTGGCATGTTACCATTTTGATATAGTTTATCGTCCGGGGAAGGATAATGTTGCTGCTGATGCGCTGTCGAGGGCTTATTGTTCTGTGATTCACGGAGATACACTTATTAATCTTCACAATGCCTTATGCCATCCTGGGGTTACAAGGATGATACACTTCGTACGCAGTAAAAATTTGCCCTTTTCAGTTGAAGATGTCAAGCGGATGACTTCATCATGTTCTATCTGTGCTCGGTGTAAACTGAATTTTTTTAAGCCTCAACGAGCTCATCTTATAAAGGCTACTTCTCCTTTTGAACGTTTGAGTGTCGATTTTAAGGGGCCTCTTCCTTCAACTACTCAAAACCGATATATATTTACTGTTGTGGATGAGTTTTCAAGGTTCCCTTTTGCTTTTCCTTGCGCAGATGTATCAGCTGCTACAGTTATCAAATGTCTGACTCAACTTTTTGTCATCTTTGGGATGCCTGCGTATATCCATTCGGATCAGGGAAGTTCTTTTATGTCTTCCCAGTTGAAGGAATACCTTCAGCGTCGGGGAATTTCTACTAGCAGAACTACCCCGTATAATCCCCAGGGTAATGGACAGTGCGAACGATACAATGGGGTGATCTGGAAGGCAGTTATGTTGGCTTTGACATCCCGGAACCTTAAGAATACACAGTGGGAAATGGTACTGCCTGATGCCCTGCATTCCATTAGATCATTGCTTTCAACGGCTACTAATGTGACCCCCCATGAAAGGCTCTTTAACCATCCACGGAGATCTACTACGGGATATTCGATACCTTCATGGCTTACTATGCAGGGCCCTGTGCTGCTTCGATGCCATGTTAGATTGTCAAAATATGATCCTTTAGTGGAGGAGGTGGAGCTGTTGGAGGCAAATTCCCAATATGCTCATATTCGATTCCAAGATGGGAAATAAAGTACCGTTTCAATTAAAGACTTGGCTCCTTGTGGTGGCCAGCCCTCTTCTGAGGATATTAACAATAGTCATGATTCAGATAATGTGGATGCTGTTACAGATACTATGAATATTTCCAATCCGACTGCAGATAATTATACTTCTATTAGTCAGCCCTCGATGGATGTTCATGACCGTCCCAGTTTACCTCCTGATGGGATTTCTAATCCGGAAACCGTTGAAAATCGGGATATGGATAGCCTTCCTGCAGAAGATACTTCTGTGTCTCCTGGTGTGGGAGGGCAAGGAATTTCACCAAGGTTAAGAAGGTCGACACGAACAAGATATCCGGTCGACCGATTGAAAATGGACTTTTAAATTGATAGTAATGTTTTAAAATTGTTGAAATATTATATTATATTGTTTTAGTTGAGAGATACTTAATACTTGTGTGCAATGTTACTATTTGTTGTTGCTCACTTAGTATTGTGTCATGTTGAATAGTTTTATTTTGTCTGTGCATAGTTTTAGTTGTAAATAATTAATTATAAATTGTAAAGGTTATTTAGGTTGGAGCATATTTTAAAAGGAGGGGTGAATGTGGTGATTATTCTTTATGTTTAGTAAGAAGTATTGTGATTGGTTGTTTGTTTCCTGCCTTGGGATATATGCTGTAATCTCATTGGTAGTTGATGTCATGTGATTTGTGGTGGCCATCTTAAATTCAGTTCTTTCCAGCCTTTAGTTGGGACTGGGTGTTGAAAGATGTGCTACAGGATTTTTAAGTTAATAAAGCCTAGATTAGAAAGGCAAATCTATTCTTTATTTCAGGTTGCAACGATGGTCACTCTTCCTAGGGGCTCACCTGTATGACATTGAATACAAGGGGACCAAGCAACATGGCAACGCCGATGGTTTGTTGCGTTTACCACTGCCGACCTCAGAGAGAACTACAACAGTTGACTCAGCAGAGGTATTTCACACAACAATAGTTGAGCAGCAACCCGAACAGCAGCAGCAGCCACAGCCCGACAAGCCCAAATCCCCCGGGGAGAAGAAAGTCATCGCAACAAAGGTTCTTGGAACAGTAAAGTGGTTCAACGTACGAAATGGCTATGGATTCATCAACAGGAATGATACAAAGGAAGATGTATTTGTACATCAGACTGCCATAAAGAAGAATAACCCACGGAAATATCTACGCAGTGTTGGAGACGGTGAAACTGTGGAATTTGATGTAGTGGAAGGTGAAAAGGGTGCAGAGGCGGCAAACGTCACTGGTCCAGGTGGAGTTCCAGTTCAAGGAAGCCGATATGCCGCGGACCGAAATCGTTACCGCCACTACAACCCTCGCCGCCGAGGGCCACCACGTAATTACCAACAGAACATTGAAGGTGGAGAGAAAAGAGTCTGGAGAGATGTTACCCAGAGAGGCAGAGGAGGCCTCCCCAGAGACTTGACTTGTAAAAGGGCTGTTGACAAAATAAAATGTTATGTTGGAATTTGAATTTTGTTACTTTTAAGAAAACAAAATGTTACTGTAAAGACAGGCTCTGTATGTTAATTATAGAAATTTTGCGTTAATATACTATTAAACTAAAGGGGGAGGAAGTGTAATGTATACAACATTGAGGAGACTACTTTGTATTGCGGATGTATATCCTTAGTTGCGAGCGTATATAACAGACGCGTATCAATTTGTACAGTCAGTGCCGAAGTTCCAATTACCCAGTAAAGATCACTTGAAGTTACTCTCAGTCTCTGCTGTTTTATGGGGCCAGAAATTAGGATCGGGTGCTTGCCGCGCGTGCAAGCCCCCGATGTGCACTTACCCGGTGCGCTGACATTTCAATCCTGGCCCGCATTGCATTTCCTGTCACTGGCCCGCTTCAGGTCCTGCCGCGCTGTGCGTGCGTGATCCAGCGGCGTACTTAGTGCGATGAGCCGGCTGGGATCACGTGAGCACTGGGCAACCAATGGGAGGTTGCAAAAGTTCATTCATGAGTTTGATAGTAAGAACTGTCAAACTCATGAAAACTCCGGGCCCCAAAACACTACTTAAACTTGAAAGAAAATTTAAAAAAACATCGCACTACTTAAATAAACTATAAATAACTGTAAAAAACTATTTTAAACAATAATTTTAAATTTTGAAAAAAATTATTATATAAAAAATCGGGGCTAAAAATAGACTTACCTTACTGTAAAGTCTTCAAAAAAAAAGAACCTGTGGAAAATGTTTCTAATTTTACTTAATAGACCACGTACCTGTTAAAAGTAAGTACTTACGGCTGCTTTTTCCACGCGTAAAAACCGGAGTCTTCTCCCCACGGGCAACTCTTCAAAAAAAAGGCAAGTTCAGCGCGCACACGCTACCTGAAACCTCGTACGCGTTCCGCCTCTTAACCCCTTGGGTCAGAGGAGAGGTGTGGTAAACCACTTTTATCGTTCACTATCGTTACACTGTAGTTATCACTGTTATATCGTTACTCTATGGTTATCACTGTTCACACTGTTGTACCACTATACGAGGTCGCCTCTTGTCACGCTGCTATACCTGGGCTGACCACTGCTGACTCCGCCCATGGCTCCACCTACCTGCCCAGGTATAAAGGTAGTCGACTGGCTGGCATTCCTCCTTGTTGTATCCGATCACCCACGAGGGTGGGCTCTGTTATTTAGCCAATAAAAACCTATAGTTACTTTCTTAACTCGTCGCTTTTCATTGGATGAATTGATAGGTATATCAATTTTATTGGCTAAATTTTAAAATGTCGACACCTGAGCAGTCAAACGACCAGCCAAGCGACCAGCCAGACGCCCAGCTACAACAGCCACAGCAGCCGGCCTGGCTGCGAGCCCTCAGACCACCGTACCTGGATCTAAACCCACAGGCAGCAAACTCAGCCCTCGACTTCGATCACTGGCTGAGCTGCTTCGAAGCCTACCTGGGAGAATCCGGCGTGCCTCAGAAATCCATGCTAAGAGTTCTGAACGCCCAAGTGAGCCCTAAAGTATTCGCACTCATCCGGGACCTTAAAACATACGAGGACGCCATCAACCGGCTGAAAAGACAGTACCAAACCTCGGTAAATTCCATGTATGCCAGACACCTCCTAAGATCCTGCCCGCAACAGCCAGGAGAGCCCGTGGAGGAATTTTTACGGGTGCTACAAGCACTCGGCAGAGACTGTAACTTTAAAGCGGTAACGGCGGCAGAAAATACTGAAGACAATGCCCGCGATGCCTTCGTGAAAGGCCTGCGGTCCGACTACTCACGGCAAAGACTACTGGAAGCAAGGGACCTCGACCTGGACAAAGCTGCAGCCCTCGCTCTCTCTCTAGAGGTGGCCCATCGGGACCTCGAGGCATACTCAAGGTACTGTAACTCGCGACCCTGGGACTTGGGACCGACCCCGACCGCGATACCCCCCGCAGCAACCCCCCTGGGACCTACCTCAGCGTCGGCGTCCCGGACCCGATCGAGACCGCCACCCCCGGTACCGGCTCCGACATCGGACCCCCGCGATCGGGCCGCCGGCTCCTTCTTCTGCGGCCAGGCGAAACACCCGAGGTCGCGCTGCCCAGCCAGGAACTCTACCTGCTCAAACTGCATGAAGAAAGGCCACTTCGCTAAGGCCTGCAGAGGTGGATCATCAGAGGCCAGCAGTGCCTCATGCGAGCTGTGGGGGCGGCCATCTTCCTTCAAGGCAACAGAGGCCAGCATCCCCACATGTGAGTCATGGGGGCGGCCATCTTTGATACAGGCAACCAACACCAGCAGTGCCTCATGTGAGTTATGGGGGCAGCCATCTTCTCCGCCATTTTGTCCAACCTCGTGGGAGACGCCATCTTACCCACCACGCCTGACCGCCACCGTGCCTCTAGATCCGACTGCCGCCTCAACCGCAGACTACAACAACTCGCTCAGCTATACACTAGCCTCCGTCACACTGGACCAGGCCCGCCCGCATCACCTGTCCAAGTCGATGATGGACATCAAAGTAAACGGCCACGCAATGACCTGCCTGTTCGACAGCGGAAGCACGGAGAGCTTCATCCACCCAGACACGGTGAGCCACTACTCCCTCCCTGTCCTGCCAACGCGCAACCGGATCTCGATGGCATCGAGGTCACACGCCACAGACATCAGCGGCTACTGTGTTGTGACCCTGTCAGTTAAGGGTACGGAGTATAAAAATTTTAAACTCCTCGTCCTGCCCCAGCTATGCGCTGCCGTCCTACTAGGCCTAGACTTCCAATCCCACCTCCAAAGCGTCACGCTAGCATACAGCGGACCCCTCCCCCCACTCACAGTCGACAACCAGCAGATTTTAAACCGCCCACCGCGTAACACCTGCGGCCTATCCACCCTCAAGGTCCCGCCACCTTCCCTGTTTGCTAACCTCACCCCCGACTGCAAACCCGTCGCTACCAAGAGCAGGCGGTACAGCACCGGGGACAGAGCTTTCATTAGCTCTGAGGTGCAGCGTCTCCTGAAGGAGGGCATCATCAAGGGGAGCACCAGCCCCTGGCGTGCCCAGGTCGTGGTCGTTAAGACCGGCAATAAAAACCGCCTGGTCATCGACTACAGCCAGACCATAAACAGGTACACCCAGCTGGACGCATACCCCCTTCCCCGCATATCTGATATGGTCAATCAGATTGCGCAGTACCGGGTATTCTCCACCATCGACCTTAAGTCGGCCTATCACCAACTCCCTATCCGCCCTGAGGACCGCCAGTATACAGCCTTCGAGGCGAACGGCCGCCTCTACCACTTCCTTAGGGTTCCCTTCGGCGTAGCCAACGGGGTTTCGGTCTTCCAAAGGGAGATGGACCGGATGGTTGACCAGAACGGGCTGCACGCCACGTTCCCCTATCTAGATAACGTCACCATCTGCGGCCGCGACCGGCAGGACCACGATGTTAATCTGGAGAGATTCCTCCGTACGGCCCAACGGCTGAACCTCACCTACAATAAGGATGAATGTGTGTTTAACACCTCGCGCCTTGCCATCCTCGGCTGTGTAGTAGAGAACGGAGTCATCGGCCCCGACCCCGAAAGAATGCGCCCCCTCATGGAGCTACCCCTCCCCCACTGTCCAAAGGCACTAAAGAGAACCCTGGGGCTCTTCGCCTACTATGCCCAATGGGTGCCCAATTATGCGGACAAAGCCAGACCCCTCATGAAGTCCACATCCTTCCCCCTTACAGAGGAAGCGTGCGCAGCCTTCTCCCTCATTAAGGGAGACATTGCCAAGGCCACTATGCACGCAGTGGATGAGTCCATCCCCTTCCAAGTCGAGAGCGATGCATCCGACTTCGCCCTAGCCGCCACCCTTAACCAGGAGGGGAGACCGGTGGCCTTCTTCTCAAGGACCCTACAGGGCCCTGAGATCTGACACTCGTCGGTCGAGAAGGAGGCCCAGGCGATTGTGGAAGCGGTACGACGCTGGAGGCACTACCTGGCAGGCAAACGATTTACCCTCCTTACCGACCAACGTTCGGTCGCTTTTATGTTTAATAACAAGCTGAGGGGCAAAATCAAGAATGACAAGATCTTGAGGTGGAGAATCGAGCTCTCCACCTACGATTATGATATCTTGTACCGGCCAGGTAAGCTGAACGAACCCCCCGATGCTCTGTCACAAATTACATGCGCCAGCGCGCAAAGTGATAGACTTCAGACCCTCCACAACGACCTCTGCCACCCCGGGGTCACCAGACTTTACCACTTCATTAAGGCCCGCAACCTGCCCTACTCCATCGAGGAGGTCAGGACCAAGACCAGGAACTGCCAGACCTGTGCCGAGTGCAAACCGCACTTCTTTAGGCCGGACAGAGCAAGCCTGATCAAGGCCACCCGCCCCTTCGAGCGCCTGAGCATCGACTTTAAGGGGCCCCTCCCGTCCTCTGACCATAATGTGTACTTCCTCAACATTGTTGATGAGTACTCCCGTTTCCCCTTTGCCTTCCCCTGCCCAGACATGACCAGTACCATGGTCATTAAATGCCTGAATGACCTCTTCGCCTTGTTCGGGTTCCCAAACTATATACATAGTGACCGGGGCTCCTCCTTCATGAGCGAGGAACTCCGTCAGTTCCTACTAGCGAGAGGTATTGCTGCAAGCAGGACCACCAGCTACAACCCCCGAGGGAACGGCCAGGTAGAAAGAGAGAACGCGACGGTATGGAAGGCCGTCCTCTTAGCCTTAAAGTCTAAGGGCCTCCCAACCTCCCACTGGCAGGAAGTCCTCCCGGCAGCACTGCATTCCACCCAGTCACTACTTTGCACTGCCATCAACGCCACCCCCCATGAACGAATGTTTGCTTTCCCCAGGAAGTCGACTACGGGAACCACGCTACCAACCTGGCTGACCTCTCCGGGGCCCGTCTTGCTGCGAAAGCACGTGAGGGCCCATAAAACGGACCCCCTGGTCGAGAAGGTGGACCTCCTGCACGCCAACCCCCAGTGGCATACCCAGACGGGCGGGAGGACACAGTTTCCTTACGAGACCTCGCACCCTCGGGCACTCCGGAGACACCACCTTCACCCCCCCCCACCACCCCCCCAATTCCAGCCCAGGTAGACGGCATGCCAGAAACCCAGGAGCCTTCGCCGACCACGCAGACACCAGCATTAACACCGGATAATGCAACACCGCCGCTGCGACGATCAGAAAGGCTTACGAGGCCTCCAGACAGACTGACATACCAGAACTGGTAGTACACTTCACCCCGTCGGACTCAAATCTAAACAATGGGTGAATGTGGTAAACCACTTTTATCGTTCACTATCGTTACACTATAGTTATCACTGTTAAGAACATAAGAACATAAGAAATAGGAGTAGGAGTAGGCCAATCGGCCCCTCGAGCCTGCTCCACCATTCAATAAGATCATGGCTGATCTGATCCTAACCTCAAATCTTCTATCACTCTGCATCCACCCGAACCCATGTGATCTCCCGGGAGAGGCGAAAAACCAGATAAAGACCCAATGGCCAATTTGGGAGAAAAAAATCTGGGAAATTCCTCTCCGACCCATCTAGGCGATCGAAATTCTTCCAGGAGATCACTCTGTCCCTATATTTTCTACAGTACTTACCTTCTGTAAAGGCGATCTCCAGCCCAGCCAGGAACAGGAATAAAACCATCTCCTGAAATCTAACAGAATTAGAACACAGTAGGAGCAGAACAAGGCTACACGGCCCCTGGGCCCGCTCCACTACCCACAGGGCCATGACCATTCCGAACCCAGACTCATGTCCAATTTCCTGCCCGCTCCCCGTAACCCTTTATTCCCTTTACTTCTAGGAAACTATCTATTTCTGTTTTAAATTTATTTAATGATGTAGCTTCCACAGCTTTCTGGGGCAGCAAATTCCACAAACCTACCACCCTCTGAGTGAAGAAGTTTCTCCTCATCTCAGTTTTGAATGAGCAGCCCCTTATTTTAAGATTATGCCCCCTAGTTCTAGTTTCACCCATCATTGGGAACATCCTCACCGCATCCACCCGATCAAGCCCCTTCACAATCTTATATGTTTCAATAAGATCGCCTCTCATTCTTCTGAACTCCAATGAGTAGAGTCCCAATCTACTCAACCTCTCCTCATATGACCACCCCCTCATCCCCGGGATTAACCGAGTGAACCTTCTTTGTACTGACTCGAGAGCAAGTATGTCTTTTCTTAAGTATGGACACCAAAACTGTATGCAGTATTCCAGGTGCGGCCTCACCAATACCTTGTACAACTGCAGCAATACCTCCCTGTTTTTATATTCCAACCCCCTAGCAATAAAAGCCAACATTCCATTGGCCTTCTTAATCACTTGCTGCACCTGCATACTAACTTTTTGAGTTTCGTGCACCAGGACCCCCAGATCCCTTTGTACTACAGTACTTTCCAGTTTCTTGCCATTAAGATAATAACTTGCTCTATGATTTTTCCTGCCAAAGTGCATAACCTCACACTTTCCAGTATTGTATTCCATCTGCCAAATCTCTGCCCACTTACTTAGCCTGTCTATGTCCCTTTGCAGGTTTTTTATGTCCTCCTCACTCACTACTTTCCGTCCCATCTTTGTATCATCTGCAAACTTTGATATGTTACACTCGGTCCCCTCCTCCAAATCGTTAATATAGATTGTAAAGAGTTGGGGACCCAGCACTGACCCCTGCGGAACACCACTAGTTACTGGTTGCCAATCTGAGAACGAACCATTTATCCCAACTCTCTGCTTTCTGTTAGAGAGCCAATCCTCCACCCACGCCAGAATATTACCCCCAATCCCGTGATTTTTTATCTTGAGCAATAATCTTTTGTGTGGCACCTTGTCAAATGCCTTTTGGAAGTCTAAATACACTACGTCCACTGGTTCCCCTTTATCCACCCTGTATGTTACTTCCTCAAAAAACTCAAGCAAATTTGTTAAACATGACTTCCCCTTCATGAAACCATGCTGAGTTTGCCCTATTAAATTATGTTTATCCAAATGTCCCGTTACTGTCTCCTTAATAATGGACTCTAACATTTTACCAACCACAGATGTTAGGCTAACAGGTCTATAGTTTCCAGCCTTCTGCCTACTACCCTTTTTAAATAAGGGTGTTACATTAGCAGTTTTCCAATCTGCCGGGACCTTTGCTGAGTCCAGTGAGTTTTGGAAAATTATTACCAATGCGTCCACAATCCCTACCGCTACTTCCCTCAAGACCCTGGGATGCAAGCCATCAGGTCCAGGGGATTTATCCGCCTTGAGTCCCATTATTTTACCAAGTACCACTTCCTTAGTGATTTTAATCGTATTTAGTTCCTCCCCCCCTAGAGCCCCCTGTTTGTCCAGTGTTGGGATATTCTTAGTGTCCTCTACTGTAAAGACTGATACAAAATAATTGTTCAGTGTTTTTGCCATCTCCATGTTTCCCACCATTAATTTCCCGGTCTCATCCTCTAAGGGACCAACATTTACTTTAGCCACCCTTTTTCTTTTTATATAACTATAGAAACTTTTACTGTCTGTTTTTATATTTTTTGCTAATTTACTTTCATAATCTATCTTCCCTTTCTTAATCAATCTTTTTGTTATTTTTTGCTGTCTTTTAAAGACTTCCCAATCTTCCATCCTCCCACTAGATTTGGCTACCTTATATGCCCTTGTTTTTAGTCGGATACTATCCTTAATTACTTTACTTAGCCACGGATGGCTATCTTTTCTTTTACACCCTTTTTTCCTCAGTGGAATATATTTTTTTTGGAAGTTGTAAAATAACTCCTTAAATGTACACCACTGGTCATGTACCGTCTTACCCTTTAATCTATTTTCCCAGTCCACTCTAATTAATTCCGCTCTCATACCTTCATAGTCTCCTTTATTCAAGCTCAGCACGCTTGTTTGAGATCCAACCTTCTCACTCTCTAATTGAATATGAAACTCAACCATGTTATGGTCACTCATTCCAAGGGGATCCTTTACTGGGACATTTTTAATTAATCCTGTCTCATTACACAGGACCAAATCTAAGGTTGCTTGCCCCCTGGTCGGTTCAGTTACATACTGCTCAAGAAACCCATCCCTAATACACTCAATGAACTCTTCCTCAAGGCTGCTCTGCCCAATTTGATTTGTCCAGTTAATATGATAATTAAAATCCCCCATAATTATAGCTGTTCCCTTATTACAAGCCTCAACTATTTCCTGATTAATACTCCGTCCAACAGAGTTGCAACTGTTCGGAGGCCTATAGACTACACCCACTAGTGTTTTTTTCCCCTTATTATTCCTTACCTCCACCCAAACTGTTTCACTATCCTGCTCCTTTGACCCAATATCATTTCTCTGTATTATAGTGATTCCTTCCTTTATTAACATAGCCACCCCACCTCCTCTCCCTTCCTGCCTGTCCTTCCTGATTGTTAAATAACCTGGTATGTTTAATTCCCAGTCATGGTCACCCTGCAGCCATGTTTCTGTAATGGCCACAAGATCATACCCATATGTCATTATTTGTGCCGTTAACTCATTCATTTTGTTATGAATGCTACGTGCATTCAGATAAAGAACTTTCAAATATGTTTTGTAACACTTAGTTCCTGTTTTTTCCCTTTTTAGTACTTTACTTTTTACTCCATACCTTCTGTCCCTTCCTGACACATTCTGTTTTTTAATTCCCCCACTGCTACCTAAGTCTATGACCTTCTCTGTTGTCATTTCTATTATTTGTTCTCTAGAAACCTCCCCCCCACTAATTAGTTTAAAGCCCTCTCTACAGCCCTAGTTATATGATTCGCCAGGACTCTAGTCCCAGCACTGGCCAAGTGGAGTCCGTCCCAACAGAACAGCTCCCTCCTGTCCCAGTACTGGTGCCAGTGTCCCAAGAAGCAAAACCCATTTCTCCCACACCAGTCTTTGAGCCACGCATTTAACTCTTTAATTTTATTTATCCTAGCCAAATTCGCTCGTGGCTCAGGTAATAACCCAGAGATTATTACCCTTGAGGTTCTGTTTTTTAATTTGACCCCTAGCTGCTCATACTCCTTTAACAGAACCGTCTTCCTTGTCCTATCTACGTCGTTTGTACCAACATGGACCACGACAACTGGATCCTCCCCCTCCCACTGCAAGTTTCTTTCCAGCCCAGAAGAGATGTCCTTAACCCTGGCACCAGGCAGGCAACACAGCCTTCGGGACTCCCGCTCTTGACTGCAGAGAACCCTATCTATCCCCCTAATGATACTATCCCCTACCACTACAACATTTCTTTTTACTCCCTCCACTTGAATGGCCCCCTGTACCACGGTGCTGTGGCCAGGTTGCTCATCCTCCCTGCAGTCCCCACTCCCGCCCTCACAGGGAGTAAGAACCTCGATCCTGCTGGACAAGAACAAGGGCTGCGTCTCCTTCAACACTACATCCTGGATCCCTGTACCTTCCTCACTCGTAGTCACACCGTCCTGTCCCTGACCACGGACTACATCTGCAGTAATTAACTTCATAGGTGTGACCATCTCCTGAAACATAGAGTCCAGGAACTTCCCCCCCTCCCTGATGTGTCGCAGTGTCCGAAGCTCAGTCTCAAGCTCCATAACATGGAACTTGAGTTCCTCTAGCAGCAAACACTTGTCGCAGATGTAATCACCGTTAGCCTCAATGGGGTTCACCGGCTCCCACATCTCGCAACAGTAACACATCACCTGCTCCATTCTATATAATTAATTAAATTTCTTATTATTAGTTATGAAGACCCTGCCCGGATATATATGATAATATCACACCACTATTCAATAGGACTTACCAACTTAAAGGTATGAAAGAGAAGAGAAGGAAGAAAACCAACCAACCAGCTGATCACCAACCTCCTCCTTGAATACTGTCTGTGGAGCCTGTTTGGTTGACTCGTCTCGCTGCTCCGCCTCCGCAGTGCTGTCTAAGCCTGGGAGTGGGGAATAAAACAGAGCAAAAAACACACCCTCACCTCCCACTTATCCGAACTCTCCCACTTAGCAAAACTCCAACAGCACTCAATGCACAAAGCACTCCGTGCACCGCACTAGCCCCTCCCCTTTTATACCTGGATTCTACTTCCTGTTTAAACTGCCCAAGAGTTTAAAAAACCCTTAAAAAATTAAACTTACTTCAAATAATTAACTTCTTAACACACTAAAATTCACAAAATACACTTAAATGATTTTTCTCCCACTTAGCAAAACTCCAACAGCACTCAATGCACAATGTTATATCGTTACTCTATGGTTATCACTGTTCACACTGTTGTACCACTATACGAGGTCGCCTCTTGTCACGCTGCTATACCTGGGCTGACCACTGCTGACTCCGCCCATGACTCCACCTACCTGCCCAGGTATAAAGGTAGTCGACTGGCTGGCATTCCTCCTTGTTGTATCCGATCACCCACGAGGGTGGGCTCTGTTATTTAGCCAATAAAAACCTATAGTTACTTTCTTAACTCGTCGCTTTTCATTGGATGAATTGATAGGTATATCAAGAGGAAATGCCGGTTTTCCCCGCATGCGCTGTGCATGCTGAAAACTGGCAATTTCTCCGGGCCCACGCGTGAGTGCCCCGTCCGTACTCACGCGTTGGGACAGGAATTAGTGGCCCATTATTTTATGTAGTTGTGTGTAGCGGTACAAACACAACAGGGATGATGTGTGACTTTGAGGTGGTGGTGTTCCCATGCACCCGCTGCCCTTGTCCTTCCAGGTGGTGGAGGTCGGAGTTTGGGGGGTGCTGTCGAATTGTTAATTGTTATTAAAAGGATTGTGACAGAGGTTGGGTTTTCTTTTGATAGTTTTTGATTTAGTAGCTGTTCCAGTTACATTTACAGTACATGAGTAGTTTACAAACCCTCTGCAGTTCACATCCTTGTCCCAAGCTTATTTCCAGGTACTATTGCAATTTTTGTTGGTTACAGGTTAGCGAGATTAATTCAAACGTTGTCAAATGTTGGATTGGCTTAGTTTAGTATACTCGAATGGTTAGATATTCAAAATCTACAAATTCCCACTGACTCTAAAAATGAATTGTTCTGTTCAAACTCTCGAGTCTGTTCAAAAATCTCAGGGGAGGAAGTGATCAGTTTAGATAGAAAAATTGATTTGAATTTGGAAGAAAAGGGTTAATTTAATCGGGCTCCTTCAGTGGTAAGAGAGTCTAGCAAAAAGAAACATGATATTACTTAGAATTTCAAAGGATTAGCCTAGTTCATAAAGTTATGATGCTTTTTGTTTCATCTATTATTTTGTACTCTTGGGGCAGTTGGGTGGAAGGATGTTCATTGTAAATATATAACTGAGTTATATCACTGTTGTAACAACAGAAAATGCTGGAAATACTCAGCAGGCCAGGCAGCATCCGTGGAGAGAGAAACAGAGTTAACGTTTCAGGTCTGGGACCCTTCATCAGAACTGGAAAAAGGTGGAGATGGAACAGATATTAAGCAGGTGCAGAGACAGGGAGTGACGGGGGGTTAGGAGGGGAGGAAGGAATTGAAAGAACATCCTTTGAAAATGTTGCAAATGGGAATGGCAAAATCATACTGCATGAAAAATGGGGGCAGGGATTATTATCTGAAATTGTTGAACTCGATGTTGAGTCCAGAAGGCTGTAAAGTGCCCAATCGAAAGATGAGGTGCTGTTCCTCGAGCTTACATTGAGCTTCATTGGAATAATGCAATAGGCCGAGGACAGAGAGATCAGAGTGGGAGTGAAGTGGAGAATTAAAGTGACAGGCGACCGGAAGCTCAGGGTCACCCTTACGGACTGAACGGGGGTGTTCCGCAAAGCGGTCGCCCAATCTGCGTTTGGTCTCCCCAATGTAGAGGAGACCGCATCGTCAGCAGCGAATACAGTATATTAAATTGCAAGTAGTACCAGTAAATCGCTGTTTCACCTGGAAGGGGTGTTAGGGGCCCTGGACAGTGGGAAGGGAGGAGGTAAAAGGGCATGTGTTGCATCTCCTGCGCTTGCACAGGAAGGTGCCAGGTGAAGGAGTAGGGCTGTTGGGGGTGATTGAGGAGTGGACCAGGGTGTCGCGGAGGGAGCGGTCCCTTCGGAATGCTGAAAGGGGAGGTGAGGGGAAGATGTGTTTGGTGGTGGGATCACGTTGGAGGTGGCGGAAATGGCGGAGGATGATCCGTTGAATGTGGAGGTTGGTGGGGTGAAAGGTGAGGACAAGGGGAACCCTATCATGGTTCTGGGAGGGAGGGGAAGGGTGAGAGCAGAAGTGCGGGAAATAGAACGGACACGGTCAAGGGCCGTTTCAACCACAGTAGAGGGGAATCCTCGGTTGAGGATAAAGGAAGACATGTTGGAAGCACTGGTATGGAAGGTGGCATCGTCAGAACAGACGCGGCGGAGACGGAGAAACTGGGAGAATGGACTAGAGCCCTTACAGGAAGCGGGGTGGGAGGAAGTGTAGTCCAGGTAGCTGTGGGAGTCGGTGGGCTTGTAGCGGATGTTTGTCGAAAGCCAATCACCAGAAATGGAGACAGGGAAGTCAAGGAAGGGAAGGAAAGAGTCGGAGATGGACCAATTGAAGGTGAGGGAAGGGTGGAAATTGGAAGTAAAGTGAATGAACTGATCTAGTTCAGGGCGAGAGCAGGAAACGGCACCGGTACAGTCATCGATGTACCGGAAAAAGAGGTGAGGGAGGGGACCTGAGTAGGACTGGGACAAAGAGTGTTCCACATACCCCATGAACAGGCAGGCATAGCTAGGGCCCATGCGGGTTCCCATAGCAACACCTTTAATTTGGAGGAAGTGAGTGGAGTCAAAGGAGAAGTTGTTCAATGTGAGAACAAGTTCAGCCAGGCGGAGGAGGGTGGTGGTGGATGGGGACTGGTTGGGCCTCTGTTCAAGGAAGAAACGGAGCGCCCGATGGCCATCCTGATGGGGGATGGAGGTGTAGAGGGATTGGATGTCCATAGTGAAAAGGAGACGGTTGGGGCCAGGAAACTGGAAACTGTTAAAGTGACGGAGGGCATCGGAAGAGTCGCGAATGTAGGTGGGAAGAGACTGGACAAGGGGAGAAAAAATAGAGCTGAGATAGGAAGAGATAAGTTCCGTGGGGCAAGAGCAGGCTGAAACGATGGGTCTACCAGGGCAGTCCTGTTTGTGGATCTTGGGAAGGAGGTAGAAGCGGGCTGTGCAGGGCTGGGGGACTATGAGGTTGGCGGCCATGGAGGGAAGATCTCCAGAGGAGATGAGGTCTGCTGAGTATTTCCAGCATTTTTGTTATTTCAGATTTCCAGCATCCGCAGTATTTTGCTATTATATCACTGTTGTATTGTGTTTGTTCATCTTTTCATGTTTTGTTTTGGGGCCTGTGCCAATCCTGGATTTGATCCAACCCTGGATTAGAAGTCTATTGAACGTGAGGCATTTCATCCTGTGATTTTTTTCCTTTCTGTCCTATGAAGCGAAACCCATATTTCAGTCTGTCTCATGGCAAGATGATGCTAAGGGGTACTGGCCCACTTCCTACCATCCTGTGGCACGGCACATTGGAGAAGCAATGCAAAAAATTGGGAATCTAAAACTTAACACAAATGTTTAAAAATCCACTGTTTGTTTTCGGTGTGGGAGGTCTGTAACTTTTATCAATTAAAGGTTGACAGCTGCGCAAGGAACACTGGCTGGAAACAAATCTTTTCACTTTGGGGAAGGGAAGGATGATTGATAGAGATCAGCTCTTTTAAGTCAAGTCATTCGTTGGTCAGGTAAATGTTGATCTAGACTGTTGCAGTTCAGGTTTCCTCCCAACTCTCATCGTCACAACAAAATGGCCGTTTCTCCAGACTGACCCATGTCTCCTGTCAAATGAAATGTGCAGCATTCTACTTGATGTTAATTGAGATAGTATGCCATGGGACCAACATAAACCTTTATTGCAGTATTTTACACCAGAGACTGCGTGGGCCACCCACCGCATTGTTCTATCTAATTCAAAAGGTAGAAAATATTACACCTCTCAGGCAATTTTGTTCCGGCTAAAACTAATAAATAAATTACATATGAAAAGACAAAGTTCACAGGCAGGAAGAGACCAGCTGATCCATCAAGCCTGCCCCACGCTCATGATGCATGGAGCACTCTGACTAGACACTTCCCATCCCCGCCACATCTCCTTGGGAGAGGCAGAAAAACAGAGAAAAACCCAAGGCCAATAAGGGAAAAAATACCCTGAAAAATTCCTCTCTGATCCCCTCAGGCGATCGAAAACAGCCCAGGAGATCACATGGTCAGAGTGCTATCTGTCGAGCCATTTACCTCCTATATGCTGCAATCTCTGCCCCAGCCAAGAACCGATCCAGCTTCCTCTTGAACGCTACAGAGAGTCAGCTCACAGCACACCGGCCGGCAAAGACCCAGGTCCTTAAGCCTATCGGAGTAGCTTAGGTTTTTAAACTAGGCATCATTCTTGTAGGCCCTCTGCACCTTTCCAAGGCCACTCTATCACGCAAACAGGACCAAAACTGGGCACAGTACTCAAGATGCAGTCTAACCAATGACCTGTTTAATGACAGAATGGAGTCCTTTGATTTATATTGAATAGTTCTATTAATACAACCCAATACTTTGTTAGCTTTAGATACAGTTTCTCTGCATTGGTCATGAACCTTCAGTGATCGGTGCACAATAACACCTAGGGGGAGAAATTCAGTAACGCCCCATTTGGGGCGCGATTATCGGCCAGGCGCAAAGTTTAGCGCCTGGCACTAATTATCGCCTCTGACTGCAAACTTGGCTTTTATCGCCCCTGGGGGTGATTGGAACACTAAATCAGGTGCTGCACACCTGTCTTAAGGCGCTAACGCCGAGGAGCGAGGCGCTACCGAGAAGCGCGGGCGAAGCTCATGTGATGTCAGTCAGCGATGGAACACAAACACACTGTCGCCGGCCAGTTCTTAAAGGGGAGGGTCGATCTTGCTCTCCATCCACACCCTGCTCATTGCAGTTTTGAATCTCGGCCTGGAGAGAACTGTACATCAAATCTGTTGGAAAGAACAATGGAGAGGCCCAGGAAAAAGCTCAGAGTGCAGCCCCCACAGTCTCTTCTAAATCGATACAGGGAAGATCAAATAAAAAAGAACCTGCAAAGTGCTGCTCAGTACCCAAAACTCCTCAACACACATTGAATATCTCCTGCAGTCTCTCTCTCTCACTCAGGATGCGTGGTGAAAAAGTTTCGCCAACAAAAAAAGGCAGGAAGCGGTTACCTTTAAATAGCGCTCCCCCAGTCCCTTCCTGACTGCAAAACGCTCCCCTCAACCTGTCGTTGCTAGCGCCACTCAATATCCGGTCTGGGGCGCTACCGAGACATTGCACGCTCAACTGACGTCATGATCTGTGGGCGCAGGAGATCGTGGTGGTGGTGTTTAGCGCCGCCGCAAAATGTCTAGTCAATTTCATGAGCGGCACAAACATCGCCGCGCACAGGCGCTAGCTGCTTTGCGCCACATTAACGCCCTCTTCAGGCGCTAACGGGTGGCGCAAACCAACCGAATTATTCCCCCCCTAGATCTTTTTCTCTCTCAACCTCATTTTCTCTCTCAACCTCTTGTTCCCTGTGTATTCTGTGTTGGCCCTACCAACATGCATGGCACTACATTTATCGAAGTTAAATGTCATTTAACATTGTGTGGACCACACCCTAGTGCGTCTAAATCTCTTTGCATTCGATGGCACTTCTCTACTGTCTTAATCCTTGCACAGATTTTGGTGTCATCTGCAAACTTACTGACCATATTCCCAGTACCACTGACCAAGTCATTAATAAAAACATCACCAGAAACCTGCCTCCAGGCTGATCCACATCCGCTAACTACAACTTTTTGGCTGCAGGATTGACGCAAATTCCTAATCCAGCGTTTCAAATTCCTACTCATTTCATAAGATTCTATTATGAAGTTACCTAATGTAAGGTACCTTAACAAAGGCTTTCTGAAAGTCCAGGTAGACATTGGCTACCGGATTTCCCTCATCAACGACCCTAGTGACTTCCTCCAAAAACGCAATCAAAATTTGTTAGGCATGACCTATTTTTTCGGTAGCTGTGCTGTGCATTTCTAACATCCCTTCCCTTTCCAAGTGATCCTAAATGGCATCTCTTACGATTCCTTACAGCATCTTCCCAATAATGGATACAGGCTAATAGGCTTGTAGTTACTTGGCACTGATTTGTTCCCTTTTCAGAACATAGGAACCACATGAGCTAGCTTCCAGTCTAAGGAAACTTTTCCTGACTCTATTAAACGATTGAAGCTATGGGCAAGGGGCTCACAGAGCCCTTGGATGGTTATTATCCAGACCTGGAGCACAATCAAATTTGAGCTTTCCTAATCTATCCAAGATGGCTTTGCTATCTATTTTATTAATAACGTTATTTAATACTGAGCACCCCTCATCAGGAACATAGGTATCATCTACCAGAGTATAGACTGACGTGAACCAGTCATTTAACAGCTCTACCATAACCTGAGAATCAGCTTGAATCTACCCTACGGTATCCTTTAAGTGGCCCCATATGGTCCTTAATGGTCCTCTGACTTTTGGCATCGATGAAAAAGCTTTTGGCTGTTCCGGCCACAATTACACCCAATCTTCTTTTCCAGAGATCTATTGGCTGTTTATGAACAATGACAGAATGGTAAAGACCCTCGGGTCCATCCAGCCTGTCTCCACCCACCCAAAACCATGTGATCTCCTGGGAGAGGCGAAAAACCAGATAAAAACCCAGGCTAACTTGGGGGAAAAAATCTGGGAAATTCCTCTCCGACCCATCTAGGCAATGGAAACTAGTCCAGGAGATCACTCTGGCCCTGAATTCCCTGCAGTACCCACCTTCTGTAAGAGGCCTTAATTGCTTAAGATACTTGTTCCCTTTCTCCTGTAAGTTAAGTTCCTTAAGTGTGTAGAATGCCTTCTGTTTTAATCTAATTTACCTCCGAACATTCCTTGTCAACCATAATAGTTTTGTTTTTCCATAACAACAACAACTTGCATTTACATAGCTCCTTTAACGTAGTAAAACATCCTAAGGTGCTTCACAGGAGATATGGGCCCTTCTTTTAACTATTGGGGCATGTGTGGCTTCATTCTTTTTGAGAATGGTTTTAAATAGAGCCTATTTATCCTCAGTATTTGATTTCCTATCTAGTAGGCCACTTTTGCCAGATCTACAGCAATTTTTGTAAAATTAGCCCTCTTAAAATCTGGGACCAGCATTAGATTGGCTGCAGCCTTTGATTGGCCAATAAGATTAAACCTAATTATATTATGATCAGAGCTAGCCAGGTGTTCCCCCACATGGAGGTTTGATACAGCATTACATTGAATTACAGAATTTACAGCACAGGCCATTTGGCCCAACTGGTCTATGCCGATATTTATGCTCCACATGAGCCTCCCAACCCTACCTTACTTCATCTAACCCTGTCAGCATATCCTTCTATCCCTTTCTCCTTCATGTACTTATCTATCTTCCCCTTAAATGCATTTATGCTCTTCGCATCAAGTACTCCATGTGGTCACAAGTTGCACATTCCAACCACTCTCTGTGTAAAGAAGTTTCTCCTGAATTCCTTACTGGATTTATTAGAGACTATCTTATATTTACGGCCCATAGTTTTGAACTCGCCCACAAGTGGAAACATCTACGCCTACCCTATCAAACCCCTTCATCATTTTAAAGACCTCTATTTTCTCAAAGCACTGGGCTCATCGCTAAAAAACAGATCTAGAAATTAATTAATTTACCAATGAACTAATTACACAGAGGCAGAAACACACAACAAAAAGCTAGTAGTACAATACTTGACTTATGTAAACTGTTTCAAAATAGTAACACGCTCAAAATTCCAATAGTTATTCCCAGAACTTTGAAAGGGACCATCTGCCAAAACATTACATGGAGCAATAACCCCTACAGAGTTCTTCTTTGTTGTCTTATATGATATAGGCAGCATGAAGCAGGGAAATAAAAGTCCTCGGAAAAAAACACAATTCTTCTTTAGGATTCCAAGGATAGGTTTCAACATCCAAGATCAATGACGCCATACAAACACTGGCATGGAAAAGCAATGGGCTATCTGGCACATGTCAGCTCACACCTGCAAGCTCTTGATGCCAGGACCAATGTGGCTGAAACTCTGCCAGGTTATGTAACTGAAGCTGACTGTGCAAAATCAGACACGGTCAGTAAACTAACGGTGGAGCAGGTGCTCGTAACACACTATCCGACCACTGCCCAACTGGGAAATCTATATTAATGATTTTATTCTCTCTCAGTCTGAAATTATATCAACATTTCAAAAATACGAAGGGGCTAGATAAGCAAACATGACCTGCTCAACATCTGGCAGTAGAACCAACAAGGCCTGGCTACTTCCGAGTGAGATAACTGGGTGTATCCAGACGACTTTGTGTAGCGACACCAAGTCAAAGGAGGTCTTTTAGGATACAGCTGTTGGAAGCCAATCTTTAAACGATATACGATAGCAAAATACTGCAGATGCTGGAAATCCGAAATAACAACAGAAAATGCTGGAAAAACTCAGCAGGGCAGGCAACATCCGTGGAGAGAGAAATAGAGTCAACGTTTCAGGTCGAAACCCGTTGTCAAGACTTTGTCCTGACGAAGGGTTTCGACCTGAAACGTTGACTCTATTTCTCTCTCCACGGATGTTGCCTGCCCTGCTGAGTTTTTCCAGCCTTTTCTGTTGTTACATTAAATGATATATCCTACTTACGGCCTGCTTACGGTCTGATGGAGCTCTGCCACATCACAATTAGCACTAGGCTGACTCCAGAGCTGGACCTTGGTGAAAAGTAGCTCAACCAAGATAGGGAGCAACGTTACCATAACATTATGGCCTAGAAATTGAGCTGACGCCGCGCCAGGGCTTTAGCGCCGGAAATTTAGCGCCGGCGCTAATTCCCTTGCGCGCGCCAAAAATTCAGTAGCGCCGCGCCCAGACGGCTGCCGGCGCTACTGGCGGGCGTGAGCGCCTCCCAATGGGCGCTGAGTGCCGAATTGCGGCGCTAATCCGGCGCTGCGGCACCCGATGCGATGCGGCAGGCTGGGGAAGTGCAGGCCTCCTCCTTCAGTTAAGGAGGAGCTGCCTGCACCCGCCCGCTGTCCGTTCAAATATTGAAAAAATGAGCCCGGCACCTCGGACAAGTGCCGGGCTTGCAGGCCAGACGCATCTGTTCCGCGGGGGGGGGTGGAGGAGTCCGGGGAGGGAGGTGCGGGCAGGCAGCCGACGGGAAAGCGGCCGGCCGCCGCGCGACCTTAATGCGCCGGCGCTAACTCGGGGAAGACTCGGTTGCCAGAGTCTTAGTTGCGGCTGCCACGGGCGAGGCGGCCGCAACTGAATTTCGGCGCTGGGGCCCGTCGGCATGGCAACCGGGACGCTGCGCACACCGATGACGTCATCGGTGCCGGCGCAGCGCTACCGGCTTAACGCCGACGGAAGGGCCCCACTCAATTTCCCAACTGGCCATAACTCCGGCGCTAGGCCCTCTAGCGCCTCAAATGCGGCGCTAAGGCTACTCAATTTCTAGGCCTATGTGTATCAGTAACTTTTCCATTGCTCTTTCTTGCCCTCTAAATATAAGGAGTAACTTGTATATAAGTACAATTTAGCATCACTACAATTACGCAGAGTGACAGACTGCTCCTTGGACTTTATTAAGCATTCACACTCTTGACCTTTGGGAACTCTGTGAACACCCTAGCCTAAGCATTTCTATTTTGATTTTTCTCAATAAATAAAGCTGCCCAGCCCCATAAATCAATGAGCAACATGTCTTCACCAGTTAAAAAGCACCTGCAATTCTCCAGAACACAATTTGATTATAAAAGGCGTCCTTTCATATTTTTGATTTAGCTGGCTCCCATTTATTATGTTGATTCAGCCTAGTTTGATGGGAATGTCCCTCTGAATCTGAGCCTTTTGTTTTGACCTTGGACAGAGTATAGTTGGTCTTATCTGTAGAGATAAAATCGTATTCCAAGACAATCCAAGGAAGTTGATTTTCCTTGTGAGAGTTCAGCAACTTTAAAAGCCACTTCCACTCAGTTTTTAAGTTTCAGTAATTGTAATCACTGTTGCTCTTTAGATTCCGGGTCCCCATTAAACACCTACTCAAAGGAGATGTCTGTTTGACACTGGGGGTCAAAGTCTTGAATTTCGCGGTTGTAAACATTGTAAGAAATATTCAGGAAGCTGTGACTTTCAATGCTCAATGATAGTTATTCTCTCCACTTGTGTCTTCAGTTCCAAGTGACTTTGGTGCACATTTTGCATCAAACGGCTCCAAAGACAACATTTTTCCAAAACCTCATTTTCCAGAACACTTTAAACAGACATATTTCCAAAACTAGCATATTACATAAGAACAGAAGAAATAGGAGCAGGAATAGGCCACTTGGCCCCTCGAGACTGCTCCGCCATTCAATAAGATCATGGCTGATCTAGGACTCAAAGCCACTTCCCCGCCCGCTCCCCATAACCTTTCTTGCAAAAATCTATCTCCACCTTAAATGTATTTAATGACCCAGCCTCCACGGCTCTCTGGGGCAGAAAATTCCACAAACTTACGACCCTCTGAGAGAAGAAATTCCTCCTCATCTCAGTTCTAAAAGGGCGACCCTTTATTCGGAAACTGTGCCCCCGAGTTCTAGATTTCCCCACGAGGAAAAAAATCCTCTCTGCATCTACCTTATCAAGCCCCCTCAGTATCTTATATGTTTCAATAAGGTCACCTCTCATTCTTCTAAACTCCAATGAGTGTAGGCCCAGCCTGCTCAAACTTTCCTCATAAATCAACCCCCTCACCTCTGGAATTAACCGAGTGAATCATCTCTGAACTGTCTCCAATGCAAGTATACCCTTCCTTAAATAAGGAGACCAAAACTGTACGCAGTACTCCAGGTGTGGTCTCACCAATACCCTGTACAGTTGTAGCAGGACTTCCCTGCTTTTATACTCCAACCCCCTTGAAATAAAGGCCAACATTCCATTTCCCTTTTTGATTACTTGCTGTACCTGCATGCTAACTTTTTGTGTTTCATGCACAAGGACCCCCAGGTCCCTCTGTACTGCAGCATTTTGTAATCTCTTTCCATTTAAATAATAATTTGCTTTTTTATTTTTCCTGCCAAAATGTATAACCTCACACTTTCCCACATTTATACTCCATCTGCCAAATGTTTACCCACTCACTTAGCCTGTCTATATCCTTTTGCAGATTCTTTGAGTCCTCTGCACAACTTGCTTTCCCAGCCACCTTTGTATCATCCGCAAACTTGGCTACATTACACTCGGCCCCTTCATCCAAGTCATTAATGTAGATTGTAAATAGTTGAGGCCCCAGCACCGATCCCTGTGGCACCCCGCTAGTTACCTTTTGCCAACCGGAAAATGACCCACTTATCCCGACTCTCTGCTTTCTGTTAGTTAGCCAATTCTCTATCCATGCTAATATATTACCCCCAATTCCGTGAGCTCTTATCTTATGCAGTAACCTTTTTATGTGGCCCCTTATCGAATGCCTTCTGGAAATCCAAATACACCACATCCACTGGTTCACCTTTGTCTACCCTGTTTGTTACCTCCTCAAAGAATTCCAGCAAATTTGTTAAACATGATTTCCCTTTCATAAAACCATGTTGACTCTGCTTGACTGCATTATGATTTTCCAAATGCCCTGCTACTGCTTCCTTAATGAAGGACTCCAGCATTTTCCCAACGACAGATGTTAGGCTAACTGGTCTATAGTTTCCTGCTTTCTGTCTCCCTCCTTTCTTAAATAGGGGTGTTACATTTGCAGTTTTCCAATCCGCTGGGACCTCTCCAGAGTCCAGGGAATTTTGGTATATTGCAACCAATGCACCCACTATCTCTGCAGCCACTTCTTTTAAGACCCTGGGATGCAGGCCATCTGGTTCAGGGGACTTGTCATCTTTTAGTCCCATTATTTTACCAAATACTATTTCCTTAGTGATAGTGATTGTCTTTAGCTCCCCCCTCCCTGTGGCCCCTTGATTATCCATTATTGGGATGTTGTTAATGTCTTCTACCGTGAAGACAGATACTGTGGCGGAGCCACCAAAGGACTCACATCGTTTGTACATAATTCCTTTAACAACATGTTAGCTACAGTCTGAGTCTGTATCTTTATTGATGCTGTTTAACTATACAGAGAGTGGTTGCTTTAACAGCGCGGCTAAAACGTGATGACGTCATGCCGTTCATCATGTGATCCCCCACTGGCGGGAAAACGTGATGACGTCATGACGTCAGCCACAGGACTGCAGGGGCAGTCCTCGTGGAGCCTCCAGAGACAGCAGGCCTACATTCGATGTTATCCTGCAGTTTCTTGTTAAAGCCTGTTTGTTTCATTAAAGTTCATTTTGTTTGATCGCCTGAGTAGAACTCAGTCTTTTAGTTAGGAACCCACTTTCCTACAATACAAAATATTTGTTCAGAGTCTCTGCCATTTCCCCGTTTCCCATTATTAATTCCCCAGTCTCATCCTCTAAGGGACCAACGTTTACTTTAGCTACCCTTTTCCTTTTTATATACGTGTAGAAGCTCTTACTATCTGTTTTAATGTTTCTTGCCAGTTTACTCTCATAATTGATCTTCTCTCTATTATTTTTTTAGTCATCCTTTGCTGGTTTTTAAAAATGTCCCAATCCTCTGGTCTCCCACCAATCTTGGCAACATTGTATGCCTTTGTTTTCAATTTGATACCATTCTTTACTTCCTTAGTTAGCCACGGATGGTGCTCCCTTCTCTTAAAATCTTTCTTTCTCACTGGAATATATTTTTGTTGAGAGTTATGAAATATCTCCTTAAATGTCCGCCACTGCATTTCAACTTTCTTACCCTGTAATTTATTTTTCCAGCCCACTCTAGCCAGTTCTGCCCTCATGCCATTGTAATTGCCTTTGTTTAAGATCAGGACACTGGTTTGAGATACAACTTTCTCACCCTCCAGCTGAATTTGAAATTCAACCATGCTATCACCACTCTTTCCTGGAGGATCCTTAACTATGAGATAATTTATTAATTCTGTCTCATTACACAGTCCCAGATCCAAGATAGTCTAACAGCTTCTGGTGTTGTGTGACTTCTTACATTTGTCCACCCCAGTCCAACTCCGGCATCTCCACACCAAGATAGTCTGCTCCTTGGTTGGTTCCATTACATACTGTACTAGGAAACCATCCCGGATGCACTCTATGAACTCCTCCTCAAGGCTACCATGGCCAATTTGATTTGTCCAATCAATATGGAGATTAAAATCACCCATGATTATTACCGTATCTTTTTTTACAGGCCTCAATTATTTGTTGATTAATACTCTGTCCAACAGTATTGCTACTGTTCGGGGGCCTGTAGACCATGCCCACCAGAGACTTTTTCCCTTTATTATTTTTTTTTATCTCCACCCAAACCGATTCTACATCTTGATCTTCTGAGCCAATATCGCTTCTCACCACTGCACCGATCCCATCCTTTACCAACAAAGCCACCCCACCTCCCTTTCCTTTCTGTCTATCCTTCCGAATTGTCAAATACCCTGGAATATTCAGTTCCCAGCCCAGGTCACCTTGCAACCACGTCTCTGTAATGGCAATCAGACCATACCCATTTGTATGGGATTAATCAGGAAGGGGAAAATAGAATACGAAAGTAAACTTGCAGCAAACATAAAGACAGACTGCAAAAGCTTTTATCGGTATATCAGGAGGAAAAGACTGGTAAAATCCCAAGTCGGTCCCTTGCAGTCCGATTCGGGAGAATATATAATGGAGAATAAGGAAATGGCAGACCAATTAAACTCATACTTTGGTTCTGTATTCACAAAGGAGGACACAAATAACCTCCCAGGAATATCGGCAAACATAGGGACTAATGAGAGGGAGGAGCTGACAGAAATTAGTATCTCTAGGGATATGGTGTTGGGTAAGTTGAGGGGACTGAAGGCCGACAAATCCCCGGGGCCTGATAAACTACATCCTAGGGTACTTAAGGAGGTGGCCCTGGAGATAGCAGATGCTCTAAGGATCATCTTCCGGAACTCCATTGACTCGGGAACAGTACCCGTGGATTGGAGGGTAGCTAATGTTACCCCAATATTTAAAAAGGGGGGTAGAGAGAAAGCAGGGAATTATAGACCAGTAAGCCTTACATCGGTTGTGGGCAAAATGCTAGAGTCCATTATTAAAGATAAAATAGCGGAGCACTTGACAAATGGGGAAAGGATCGGACAGAGTCAACATGGATTTACAAAGGGTAAATCGTGTTTGACTAATCTGCTGGAATTTTTTGAGGAAGTAACTGGTAAAATAGATGGGGGAGAGCCAGTGGATGTGGTGTACCTTGACTTCCAGAAAGCCTTCGATAAGGTTCCACACAAAAGATTATCATGCAAAATTAAGGCTCATGGGATTGGGGGCAAAGTATTAACGTGGATAGAGAACTGGCTGGCGGATAGAAAACAGAGAGTTGGAATAAATGGCTCATTTTCGGAGTGGCAGGCAGTGACCAGCGGGGTGCCGCAAGGATCTGTCCTGGGACCCCAGCTGTTCACAATATATATAAATGATCTGGATCAGGGAATTGGATGCAATATTTCCAAATTCGCTGACGACACTAAACTAGGAGGAGGGGTGGGCTCTGATGAGGATGTCAGGAGGCTACAGTGCGATTTGGACAGGTTGGGGGAATGGGCGGATACGTGGCAGATGCACTATAATGTGGATAAATGCGAGGTTATCCACTTTGGGGGTAAAAACAGGAGGGTAGATTATTATCTAAATGGCAATAGATTGGGAGATGGGGAAGTGCAGAGGGACCTGGGTGTTCTTGTGCACCAGTCACTGAAGGAGAGCATGCAGGTGCAACAGGCGATTAAGAAGGCAAATGGTATGTTGGCCTTCATATCAAGGGGGTTCGAGTATAGGAATAGGGATACCTTACTACAGCTGTACAAGGTGCTGGTGAGACCGCATCTGGAGTATTGTGTACAGTTTTGGTCGCCCCATCTGCGGAAGGATGTTCTTGCCATGGAAAGAGTGCAACGGCGATTCACCAGGCTGATACCTGGAATGGCGGGAATGACCTACGAAGAGAGATTAAATAGTTTGGGCTTGTACTCACTGGAGTTTAGAAGATTGAGAGGGGATCTCATCGAAACATATAAAATTATGGCAGGCCTGGACAGGCTGAATTCAGAGAGAATGTTTCCAATGGCAGGGGAGCACAGAACCAGGGGCCACAGTCTAAAAATAGCGGGCAAATCATTTAAAACAGAGATGAGGAAGAATTTCTTCACTCAAAGAGTGGTGAGCCTGTGGAATTCCCTGCCACAGAGGGCTGTGAAGGCTAATTCAATAAATATTTTCAAGAGAGAATTGGATATATTTCTGAAGGCTAAGGGGATTAAGGGTTACGGAGAAAAGGCGGGGACGGGGTACTGAACTGGTAAGATCAGCTATGATCTCAGACGAAGATCAGCCATGATCTCATTGAATGGCGGAGCAGGCTCGAAGGGCCGAATGGCCTACTCCTGTTCCTATCTCGATGTTTCTATGTTTCTATGTATCTATTTGTGCTGTCAACTTGTTGCGAATGCTGCGTGCATTCAGATATAGAGCTTTTAACTTTGTCTTTTTACCATTTCTCCTTGTTTTGGCCCCATTTTCTGTTGCACTTTTATTTTTAAATGTTCTGTCCCTTCCTGTCACACTCTGGTTATTATTTCCCCCCTCTCTATCCTGCTCTATTGCTTTCTCATTTCTCATTGACTTTTTAAATTCCCGCTCACCTGGATCCTCCCCCCCACTATTTAGTTTAAAGCCCACTCTACAGCCCTAGTTCTTCGATTCGCCAATATCACATATTACCTGAGCCACGAGCAAATTGGCATAGGGTAAATAAAATTAGAGAGATGAATGCGTGGCTCAAAGGCTGGTGTGGGAGAAATGGGTTTCGATTCCTGGAGCACTGGCACCAGTACTGGGGAAAGTTGGGACGGTCACTTGAACCGTGCTGGGACCAGTGTTCTGGCGAGTTATATAACTAGGGCGGTAGAGAGGGCTTTAAACTAAATAGTGGAGGCAAGGGATCAAATTTGGGAAGATGTGGTAAATCAAAGAGTAGAGACAAGGCAATAGAGAAAGGTATTAATATGGAAATGATAAACAGACCGTGACAGGAAGGGATAGTGAGTACAAATTTAAGAGTAAATCAACAGATAAGGCTAGAGGTTACAAAAATAATAAAAGGACTAATCTAAAGGCTCTGCATATGAATGCACGTAGCATTTGAAACAAAACAGATGAACTGATAGCGCAAATAGAAATAAATAAGTACGATCTGATGGCCATTACAGAAACATGGCTGCAGGATAACATAGATTGGGACCTGAATATTGAAAGGTACATGACATTTAGGAAGGACAGAAAGGTGGGAAAAGGTGGAGGGGTGGCTCTGTTAATTAATGATGGTATTAGCACAATAGAGAGGGATGACCTAAGTTCAGGAAACCAGGATGTAGAAGCAGTTTGGGTAGAGATGAGAAATGATAAAGGCAAGAAGTCACTTGTGGGAGTGGTGTACAGGCCCCCTAACAGTAACCACATGGTAGGATGGAGTATAAAGGAAGAAATAATGGGAGCTTGTCAGAAAGATACGGCAATAATCATGGGGGATTTCAATCTACATATAGACTGGAATCAGATGGGCAAAGGGAGCATAGATGAGGAGTTCATAGAATGTTTTCGGGATAGTTTCTTACAACAGCACATTCTGGAGCCAACCAGAGAACAGGCTATACTAGACCTGGTATTGTGCAATGAGATAGGTTTAATTAATGACCTCATAGTGAAGGCGCCCCTAGGTAGCAGCGATCATAATATGATTGAATTTTACATTTAGTTTGAGAGCGAGAAGAGTGGGTCCAAGGCTAGTATTTTAAACTTAACTAAGGGCAATTATGAGGGCATGAAAGCAGAGCTAGCTAAAGTGAGCTGGCAAATTAGGTTAAGGGATAGGTCAATAGAGTTGCAGTGGCAGACATTTAAGGGGATATTTCAAAATACACAGGGCTAGATTTTCAGTATAGACAGTTTTGGGGCGCTAACCTTAGCGCCCGCCCGAAGTTAGCGCCCGCCCCAAAGTAGCGCCCCGTTGCCGGAAATTCAGTGGCTTCGCCCTAAGAGGTTGGTGGAGCGCTAAAAGAGGCGTTCCACTACTATCTTTAGGCGCTAAGCCGGCGGTGCAGAGCACAGCGCCCGAGCTCGGGCGCAGCGCACGGCAGACACTCTGGTGCCAGTGAGCTCTTAAAGGGGAAGGGTGCATGTGTTTTTTTAGGAGGAGGAGGAGGAGGAGGAGGAGGAGGAGGGGGAGGAGGTGGTGGTGGTGGTGGTGGTGGTGGTGGTGGCCGGAAACATAAATACACCGTTCACAACAACACACTGGATCCTTCCACACAACACATGCAGACTGCCGTTTATAGTGCAGGAGGAGTGCCCTTTAATTTGCGCTCCCCAGGGTGTGTTGCGTTCCATTTTACAAACGCTCTGGACGCCAGCCGCAGAATGGGGCGGTCCGACTGAAGTTTGGATTCGGGGCGGCCAAAGGGCGTTGCACGAGGATGTGACGTCATTTTCTGCGCGCGCATCCGGGCAGCCGCTAAACTTTGCGCCGGCGCTAACGGGCAACTTAATTTGGGGCGGGGCGCAAACTGCGCTGCGCCCGGGCGCTACACGAATAGCACCCGAAAATCACTTCTCTTAAGGCGCTAACTGCTGGCGCAAGCAACTGAAAATCTAGCCCACAGAATATATACATTCCAACGAGAAAGAAAAATTCCAAGGGGAGGGCCCGCCATCCGTGGTTAACTAAAAAAGTTAAAGATAGTATTAAACTTAAAGAAAAAGCATATAATTGCACAAAGATGGGTGGCAGGTCAGAAGATTGGACAGAATATAAAAAAAAGCAAAGAATGACTAAAAGATTAATGAGAGAAAAATTAGAGTACGAGAGAAAGCTAGCTAGAAATATAAAAACAGATAGTAAAAGTTTCTATAGATATTTTAAAAAAAAGAGTTAACAAAGTTGGTCCTATAAAAAGTGAGCCTGGGGAATTAATAATGGAAAATAAGGAGATGGCAGTTGAATTGAACAGGTATTTTGCATCGGTCTTCACTTTAGAGGATACAAGTAACATCCCAGAAATAGCTGTAAATCAGGAAATGGAAGGGAGGGAGGAACTCAAGAAAAATACAATCACCAAGGAAGTGGTACTGAGCAAATTGTTGCAGCTGCAGGCTGACAAGTCCCCGGATCCTGATGGACTTCATCCTAGGGTCTTAAAAGAAGTGGCTAGTGAGATAGTTGATGCGTTGGTTTTAATTTTCCAAAATTCCCTAGATTCGGGGAAAGTTCCATTAGATTGGAAAATAGCGAATGTAACTCCTTTATTCAAAATGGGAGGGAGACAGAAAGCAGGAAACTACAGGTCAGTTAGCTTAACATCTGTCATAGGGAAGATGTTAGAAGCTATTATTAAAGACGTTATAGCAGGGCATTTAGAAAAGTTCAAAGTAATCAGGCAGAGTCAACATGGTTTTGCGAAAGGGAAATCATGTTTAACCAATTTATTGAAGTTCTTTGAGGAAGTAACATGTACTGTGGATAAAGGGGAACCGGTGGATGTATTGTACTTAGATTTCCAGAAGGCATTTGATAAGGTGCCACATCAAAGGTTATTGTGGAAAATAAAAGCTCATGGTGTAGGTGGTAACATATTGGAATAGATAGAAGATTGGCTAGCTAACAGGAAACAGAGAGTAGGCATAAATGGGTCATTTTCTGATTGGCAAGATGTAACGAGTGGTGTGCCACAGGGATCAGTGCTGGGGCCTCAACTTTTTGCAATTTATATAAATGACTTAGATGAAGGGACCGAAGGTATGATTGCTAGATTTGCTGATGACGCAAAGGTAGGTAGAAAAGTAAATTGTGAAGAGGACATAAGGAGGCTACAAAGGGATATGGATAGGTTAAGTGAGTGGGCAAAGATCTGGCAAATGGAGTATAATGTGGGAAAATGTGAAGTTGTTCATTTTGGCAGGAAGAATAAAAAAGAAGCATATTATCTAAATGGTGAGAGATTGCAGAGCTCTGAGATGCAGAGGGATCTGGGTGTCCTAGTGCATGAATCACAAAAGGTTAGTATGCAGGTACAGCAAGTAATTAGGAAAGCTAATAGAATGTTATCGTTTATTGCGAGGGGAATTGAATACAAAAGTAGGGAAGTTATGCTTCAGTTATACAGGGCATTGGTGAGACCACATCTGGAGTACTGTGTACAGTATTGGTCTCCTTATTTAAGGAAGGATGTAAATGCGTTGGAAGCAGTTCAGAGAAGGTTTACTAGACTAATACCTGGAATGGGCGGGTTGTCTTATGAGGAAAGGTTGGACAGACTAGGCTTGTATCCGCTGGAGTTTCGAAGAGTAAGAGGTGACTTGATTGAAACATCTAAGATCCTGAGGGGTCTGGACAGGGTGGATGTGGAGAGGATGTTTCCTCTTGTGGGAGAATCTAGAACTAGGGGTCACTGTTTAAAAATAAGGGGTCGCCCATTTAAGGCAGAGATGAGGAGAAATTTTTTCTCACAGAGGGTCGTGAGTCTTTGGAACTCTCTTCCTCAGAGGGCGGTGGAAGCAGAGTCTTTGAATATTTTTAAGGCAGAGGTAGATAGATTCTTGGTGAGCAAGGGGGTGAAAGGTTATCGGGGTAGGCGGGAATGTGGAGTAATCGGATCAGCCATGATCTTATTGAATGGCGGAGCAGGCTCGAGGGGCCGAGTGGCCGACTCCTGCTCCTAATTCGTATGTTCGTATATAATAATATTCATTGTCTATCTATCTATCTATCTATCTATCTATCTACCTGTCTGTCTGTCTATCTATCTCTCTGTCCAGCTATCCATTTACCTGCCTGTCTATCTACGTTTATTGTTAATTTATTTTTTATTTATAGCTGTATTTCTAAATATTTTAAAAACAATTGGAATTGAAAATTTTGGCCTAGAAATTCATTGACGCCACTTTTGGGGCGCTAAAGTGGGGCGTCCGCTAAAGTTTGCGGCCGCCGCCAAATCTAGGCCACTTCTCCGATATTCATTAGCTTCGCCCTACTAGTTCGGGCGAGCGCTAAAACTGCTGCTGGATGCCTCTCTTTGGGCGCTAAGCCGGAGGTGGTGATCGATAGCGCCGAGGCCGGGCGCAGCACAGGTGCGGCCATCTCGTGACTGACAGCAGACACCCTGGCACCGGCCAGCTCTTAAGGGGGAAGGGTCGACTGTGTCTGCTGCCACGCCCTGGATAGTGGAGCCCTCCAGCTAGGCCTGAACACTGCTGCTGGACCCAAATAGCGCCTGAAGACATGGAGAAGGCCCGTGAACGTGCGCAGCGCTTCTCAGAGCGTGATCTGAGTGTGCTGCTTGCTGCTGTGGAGACGAGGCGCCATGTTTTGTACCCGGACAATGGCAAGAAGGCGACGGTCCGCGTCTACAGGAGAGCCTGGAGGCATGTCGCCAGCAAGCTGTCAGCCAACAGCGACGTCCCCAGGACCGGTGCCCAATGCCGCAAAAAGTTAAATGACCTCACACGCATTGTCAGGGTGAGTACCCTTTCCAATGACCTCCTCATCCTTGCATGTGCACCTCACATTATGGGCAAAGGGACCTGAAAGCTCTAATGGCCAGCCTTCATCCAGCAGCTATGGCACAGGCATGAGCATCAATTGCACATTCTGCACTGAACACACTGGCCAAGCTATTCCACCATGGGAGGCATTGCACACCAGATCATGGCGACACACTGGCCAGGCTATTCCACCATGGGAGGCAGTGCACACCAGATCATGGCGACACACTGGCCAGGCTATTCCACCATGGGAGGCAGTGCACACCAGATCATGGCGACACACTGGCCAGGCTATTCCACCATGGGAGGCATTGCACACCAGATCATGGTGACACACTGGCCAGGCTATTCCACCATGGGAGGCAGTGCACACAAGATCACGGCGACACACTGTACTTAGAGGCCGTCCTTTCTCTTGCAGGCCAAGCTGGTGAATAATCGCAAGAGCCGGACTGCGACCGGGGGAGGACGACCCCATATCCAGCCACTCACCGACCTGCAACATCGCGTGGAGCGCCTCATGGGTGGCCGGGTGATTGGGCCCGTTGCATGTGGAGATGCCGACCCTGTTCTGGGCAGCAATGGTAAGGACATCACCTTTTGCACCTCTCTCGTCCCACTTGCGCATCAGATCTACATCCTTTGCCACTGTCCGACCAATGCGCTGAATGCCACCACTCATGCATCCCGCACTGACGCCCTCTCCTCACTCTAAAGCTACTCTTGTGCCTTCCTGCTTTCAGATGGTCAAGAGGAGGTCCCTCAACTTGCCAGTGACAGACCCTCCGAGGAGGAGCAGGAGGAGGAGCAAGAGGAAAGCGGCCCATCAGGGGAACCCTCAGCCGCGGCCACCCAGGCCAATGTAGGGGACACGTCTTCCCTGGAGGGCAGCGTGGCGGAAGTGTCGAAGGGGAGGGGAGCTCCTGGGACCTGCGTGCTGCAGAAAGGCGGGAGGGGGGTGGAAGCTCGGCGGCCTTCTCCCCAGAGGGGGGATGCATCGGAGGGGAGTCCAATTGCTGGGCCCAGCGGCCTCCAGCAACGGAGGAAGGGTCGGCCAGCTCGGCGGCCTTCTCCCCAGAGGGAGAGTCCGGCCTCCAGTCAGGAGATGCTCTTCGCCGAGGAGATGGAACGCCTCGAAGACTTGTCCGCGGACTCGGAGCGCCGGCACACGGAGCTCATGGCGGCAGTGGCACGGTTGCCTGAGTCCATCGATTCGCTCTCTCGGAGTGTGGCCGAGTTCGGGCCCTTAGAGGCCACTAGTCGGGCGGAATACCGGGCAGATCTGTCAGCGACTGGCCAGGTGATTAGTGGTGCCATCCAGTCACTGGCTGCTCTGCTGCGGTCAGTGAACAGGTCAACACGGGCACTCACTGCTGCCACACTCGCGGTGTCAGCCAGGCATCGCCAGGGCACCCGGCGCGCTGCAGCAGCACATCGGTCTGTCCCTCGGCAGATTGGTGCGAATGCTGCAGTGCTGGCCCGGGCGAGTGCCAGTGTCTCAGGCGACCAGCGAGCGCCTGCCATCCGCCAGCTTGCCGCCTATCCTCCAGCCGCCACTGCCACTCCCCCAGTGGAGCTGCCAGGAGCTGCTGCAGCGACTGATGCTGGCCAGCCACAGCTGCAGCAATCAACAGCCGGCCGCTCGACGGCCAGACCTCGACTAGGCCGACCCCCAAGGGCATCTGCTGTCACGACATGTGCCCCTCAGGAGCCTGCCCCCAGCCTTGCAGCAGCCAATGGCCTTACTTTGAGGCGGAGCAGCAGGGCGGGCAGGGGCCACCCAAAGATGGCCAAGGCATCGCCATAGCGGGCCAAATAGTCAAATGTGTGGCCATTTGTGTTTGTTTCTTGAGGCCGAGAATTGGATGTTTGTTTTTTGAAGGCCGATGATGTGATGTTTGTTTTGGACGAAGGCCGAGAATGACGGCCATTTTAGTTGCCCTATTTTGTTAATCCGCCCCAGGTTGTGGGAGCGAGTAATCTGTTTTTGGTTTTCATGTGGGAAGGGCCCAGAGTTTGTACAATAAAGCATTTTATTTATTCACATTGTCCATGTTTGATCTTTGAAGTGTTTGTTGCCTTAACCGGCTGAGGGCTTGCGGAGCGGCTGCAATCATGTTCTATCATTGGCACAAGCCATTCCCTGACAGGGGGCCTAGAAGTGACGTTCAATAAGCCGACGACGGGCGGCCCTTGGACCTTGTGCGTCCCTCCTGGGCTGGTATTCCTCATCCTCGTCGTCCTCATGCTCCTCCTGCTCCTCCTCCTGAGGTGGTGGTCCAACGTGAGGTGGCAGTGCCTGAGTCCTGCGGATAGCCAGGTTGTGCAGCATGCAGCAAACGACGACGAATTGGGAGACTCGATCCTGCGAATACTGGAGGGCTCCCCCGGAGCGGTCGAGACAGCGGAACCGTTGCTTGAGCATGCCGATTGTTTGTTCTATGAGGTTCCTCGTCACTTGATGGCTCTCGTTGTATGCCTCTTCAGCAGGGGTCGTGGGCGCGCGGAGCGGGGTCATGAGCCAGGTACACAAAGGATAGCCTTTGTCCCCGATAAGCCATCCTCTTGGGGGAGGCTGTGCCTGGAACATGTCAGCCACAGTTGTCTGTCGCAGGATAAAGGCATCGTGGCTGCTGCCTGGAAAGCGGGCATTGACAGCTAGGATGCGCTGCCTGTGGTCACACACCAGCTGTACATTGAGGGAATGGTAGCCCTTCCGGTTGCGGTACTCCTCGGCATGCTCAAGAGGTGCCCGCAAAGCCACATGCGTGCAGTCAATGGCGCCCTGCACCATGGGGAAGCCCGCTATTCTTGCAAACCCCACTGCACGCTGCTGCTGCTTGTCCAGGGTCATGGGGAAGGAGATGAATTGATGTCTCCTTCTGAAAAGGGCTTCGGTCACCTGGCGGATGCAGCAATGCACGGCGAACTGGGAGATGTTAGCGATGTCCCCAGTAGCGGATTGGAAGGAGCCGGAGGCATAGAAGTTGAGAGCCACTGTCACCTTCACTGCCACCGACAGAGACGTCCTGCGCATCAGCTGTGGCTGCAGATCTCTCTGAAGCAGCCGGCAGATGTCTGCAACCACCTCCCTTCGGAATCGCAGCCTCCTAACACACATCGCGGCAGACATGGTCAGATAGGAGGTCTGCGGGCGGTATACCCTGCGTGGGTAAGGCCTCAGTTGGCGACGCCTGTTGCCCCCTCTGCGTCTAGCCAGGGCTGCCACTCTCTCACGGCGTCTGTAAGCCCTTCTGGCATAAGGCTGAAATTCTGCGTTGCCACCCAATGCAGCCCCCATTATATGCTGGCAAACACTGAGCTCTGAATGAAGGCAAAGATAATTGGTAAGCTCTGGCCTGAGCCAAAAATACCTGTGCAAGTGTTGGTCCAAAGCAGTAAACTCTCCTCCTTGGTCTCTGTCCAAAAAACCGTTGCACAAGAGTGAATGCTGCAAAATGGCTGGCCTTTATACTGCTGGGTAAGTGCCCTTTAATTAGCGCTCCCCCCGGCCCGGCTGGCCTGTGTACCGTTCCACTTCACAGTCGCTTGGGACGCCCGGCGCACAATGGGCCGGCGCGAGTGAAGTTCCGGTTTGGGGCGCACAAAGGGCGTTGCACTATTAAATGACGTCATGATCTGCGCGCGCAGCAGGGCGCGCGCTAAGACTTTGCGCCGGCGCTAAATGTGTCCTGAAGTTGGGGAGAGGCGCAGATCGCGCTGCGCCCGGGCGATAAGCGCCTAGCGCTCGAGATCTACTCCCCCTAAGGCGCTAACGGCTGGCGCGCCCAACTGAATTTCTAGTCCTTTGTTTTTAAAAATATTCAATTTAAACAGTTAATATCAGATTTTCAGAAAAGAATTATGAATTGTTATGATGATAAAGGTGAGAAGGAAGGTGATTGAGGTGATTCAGAGAACAGCAGCATACTGAATCGATTGGAGACACTATCGAAGGAGAAAATCACAACTGGACAGAAACAAAGGATCCTTCACAGAACTAAAGACAGTCAGCATCTAAGAAAACACTAAAATATACGAAGGGATGCATTGATCTCAAAGGCCGACATCGGGCTCAGAGGTCAAAAGGCCTCAATCACACACCCAGCATTAAGAGCTACCAGGAGTCATAACTCCAATAATGTAGGGTGCAGAATATGTTGCAGATGCTGAATATTCTGTCTCAAACAGTATACAGGAAACTCTTTGGTATCCGGCACCGACGGGACCGGGATGGTGCCAGTTGATTAAAAATTCCGGATGATGGAGAGGGTTATTTACCGAGGCTATTTTTAACAAACAAAATAAAACAAATCAAGAAATGTGCAGTATACAGTAATTGGGTCCTCACCTACAGAATGTTGTGTTAAATGGATGGTGGAAGATGCTTGATTAAGTACAGTACTGCCAGTTGAGGGTAATCCATAACTCTTTAATTACTTAACAGTAATCTCTTGGGAGTACAGCGCCAAGAAGCCGAGTAGTGGCAGTTTGGAGAATTACCCCCACTGACTAGCTCGGCCACCGCGGGAGACTCGGACTCGGACTCGGCAACATTGCCGGTTATTGAGGTGTTGTTTTCGGATTATGAATTTTGCCGGTTAATAGAGAATTCCGGACATTTAGGTGCCGTTTAAACGAGAGTTTCCTGTAATAGTTTAATATCTTTGTCTCAGAAAATACAAGTAGGCAGGACACAGTTTACATGCTGAAATTGAAAGAACCACCTAAACTGCTACTGCGGCTGATGTGCTACTTCAGTGAGTGGCTGATCAATGGAGGATCTACCTCCAAGTTCCCCTCCAAGTCACACACCAACCTGACTTGGACATATACCATCGTCGCTGGGCCCCTACCTAACAGCATTGTTGGAGCACCTTCACCACACGGACTGCAGCGGGTTAAAGAGAAGGTCCACCACCACCTTCTCAAGGGCAATTAGGCATGGACAATAAATGTTAAACCAAGGCTCTCTCAGGTGGGCGTATAAGATCCCATAGCACTATTTTGAAGAAGAGCAGGGGAGTTCCCTCTGGCGTCCTGTCCAATATTTATTCTGCAATCAACATCATTAAAACAGATTATCTAATCATTATCACACTGCTGCTTGTGGGAGCTTGCTGTGTGCCAATTGGCTGCTACCTCCCCTACATTACAACAGCGACTACACTTCAAAAGCACTTCTTTGACTGTAATGTGCTTTGGTATGTCCTGAGGTTATGAAAAGTAAGTTCTTTCTTTCTAATTCTGAAGTACCTTTGAGAGGTGTCAGTGTAAGACAGTGTGAGATATGGAATGTTCCTTCCAAATGAACCTACATAGCAGAATTTCAATGATTTAAGAAAAATTACACAATAATACCCAGTTGAGATTTGCTCATAATGATTATCTTAATTGTTGTTTTAGCCCATTTGTTCTATTGCACTAAAGCCATGTGTAATATTAATTACATTAATATCAGCTTGCATTTCTGCTCATGCTAACTCATCACAACCTCATGGTGGATGATCCAGGCACTGATTCTGAGTGAGTCTCGCTATTTTGGGAATATTATTGGAAGTGCACTGAAAATATTCCATACTCACAGATGTGTTTTAAATTCCTACATTCTGCAAATCATTTATGCCTCTGTGTTTTTATGCTTGATTTTAAGTGTAATTGCATCTCACTGCAGAAATTGCCAAATTATTTCTGTAACAAGCAATTTTAGCTCCTAACAACAAACTCGAGGTAGATGAGGAAAGGAGGTCGGTGTTTAGTCCTTGCTAATCAATTATCTCTGTAATTCCTTAGAGAATTTGGTAGTTGCAATCTCTATTATCTTTTACTTTACCTTCTCTTAATCAATCTCATGAATAGTTACGTGACTGATTGTCACACATATATGTTAATTTTTCAACATCTCTGTTTTCCTTTGGTACGCTGAATAACCTTGCCCATTGTTGTACTTTGTCAGACTAGCTTCATTTCAGCGAGTGATTGAGCTTTCATCTGAGAACGCCTATTTTCGGGTCTCCGTTCTACTGGATGTGCACCTTGAGAGCTGGAATTTGGTGAAACAGTGACGGGAACGGTAGCATAGTGGTTATGTTACTGGGCTAGTAATCCAGAGGCCTGGACTAGTGATCTAGAGACGTGAGTTCAAATCCCACCACGGCAATTTAAATTCAGTTAATTAAATAAATCTGAAACATTAAAAAATAAGCTAATATCAGTAATGGTGACCATGAAACTATCAGATTGTTGTATAAACCCATCCGGTTCACTAATGTCCTTTAGGGGAAGGAAATCTGCCGTCCTTACCCGGTCTGGACTATATGTGACTCCAGACCCACAGCAATGTGGTTGACACTTAACTGCCCTCTGAAATAGCCCAGCAAGCTTATGCAGTTGCAAAAAACTGCTACAATAAGAATAAAGCGGGAAGGAGCACCCGGCATCGACCTCAGCACCAGCTACAGACACAATAACTGCAAAGTCCTCCTCACCAACATCTGGGGACTTGTACTGAAATTGGGAGAGCTGTCCCACAGACTAGTCTGGCAAAGCCATACTCACAGAATCATACCTTTCAGCCAATGTCCCAAACTCCACCATCACCATCCCTGGGTATGTCCTGTCCCACCGGCAAGACAGACCCACCAGAGGTGGCAGCACAGTGGTATACAGTCGGGAAGGAGTGAACCGGGGGGGTCCTCAACATTGACTCTGGTCTCATGGTTTCAGGTCAAGCATGGGCAAGGAAACCTCCTGCTGATTACCACCTACTGCCCTCCCTCAGCAGATGAATCAGTACTCCTCCATGTTGAACACCACTTGGAAGAAGCACTGAGAGGGGCAAGGTCACAGAATATACTCTGGGTGGGGGACTTCAATGTCCATCACCAATAGTGGCTCGGTAGCATCACTACTGGCCGAGTCCCGAAGGACATAACTGCCAGTCTGGGCCGGCAACAGGTGGTGAGAGAACCAACACGAGGGAAAAACATACTTGACCTCATCCTCACCAATCTACCTATCGCAGATGCATCTGTCCATGACAGCATTGGTAGCTGTGACCACTGCACAGTCATTGTGGAGACAAAGTCCCCTCTTCACACTGAGGACATCCTCCATTGAGTTGTGTGGCACTACCACTGTGCTAAATGGGATAGGATAGATTCAGATCAGAACGAGCAGCTCAAAACTAGGCATCCATGAGGCGCTGTGGGCCATCAGCAGCAGAATTGTATTCCACCACAATCTGTAACCTCATGGCCCGGCATATCCCTCACTCTACCATTACCATCAAGCCAGGGGACCAACCCTGGTTCAATAAGGCCTGTAGAAGAGCATGCCAGGAGCAGCTAACAATGCAGTGTCAACCTGGGGAAGCTGCAACACATGTATGCTAAAAAGCAGACGCAGAATGCTATAGACAGAGCTAAGTGATCCCATAATCAATGGATCAGATCAAAGCTCTGCAGTCCTGCCACATCCAGTCATGAATGGTGGTGGACCATTAAACAACTAACAGGAGGAGGAGGCTCCATTAATATCCCCATCCTTAATGATGGTGGAGCCCAGCACATGAGTGCAACAGACAAAGCTGAAGCATTTGCAACCATCTTCAGCCAGAAGTGCCGAGTGGATGATTCATATCGGCCTCCTCCTGAGGTCCCCACCATGACAGAAGCCAGTCTTCAGTCAATTCGATTCACTCCACGTGATATCAAGAAACGGCTGAGCGCACTGGATACAGCAAAGGCTGGGGGCCCTGGCAACATCCCGGCTGTAGTGCTGAAGACTTGAGTTCCAGAACTAGCCACGCCTCTAGCCAAGCTGTTCCAGTACAGCTACAACACTGGCATCTACCCGACAATGTGGAAAACTGCCCAGGTATGTCCTGTCCACAAAAAGCAGGACAAATCCAACCCGGCCAATTACCGCCCCATCAGTCTACTCTCAATCATCAGCAAAGTGATGGAAGGTGTTGTTGACAGTGCTATCAAGCAGCACTTTCTCACCAATAACCTGCTCACTGATGCCCAGTTTGGGTTCCGCCAGGACCACTCGATTCCAGACCTCATTACAGCCTTGGTCCAAACATGGACAAAAGAGCTGAATTCCAGAGGTGAGGTGAGAGTGACTGCCCTTGACATCAAGGCAGCATTTGACTGAGTGTGGCATCAAGGAGCCCTAGTAAAACTGAAGTCAATGGGAATCGGTGGGAAAACGCTCCACGGGCTGGAGTCATAACTAGCACAAAGGAAGATGGTTGTGGTGGTTGGAGGTCAATCATCACAGCCCCAGGACATCGCTGCAGGAGTTCCTCAGGGTAGTGTCCTAGGCCCAACCATCTTCTGCTGCTTCATCAATGACCTTCCCTCCATCATAAGATCAGAAATGGGGATGTTCGCTGATGGCTGCACAAAGTTCAGTGCCACTCGCAACTCCTCAGATAATGGAGCAGTCCATGCCCGCATGCAGCAAGACCTGGACGACATTCAGGCTTGAGCTGATAAGTGGCAAGTGACATTCGCGCCACACAAGTGCCAGGCAATGACCAACTCCAACAAGCAAGTGTCTAACCACCGCCCCTTGACATTTAGCAGCATTACCTTCACCGAATCCCCCACCATCAATATCCTGGGGGGTCACCATTGACCAGAAACTTAACTGGACCAGCCACATAAATACTGTGGTTACAAGAGCAGGTCAGAGGCTGGGTATTCTGCGGCGAGTGTCTTACCTCCTGACTCCCCAAAGCCTTTCCACCATCTACAAGGCACAAGTCAAGAGTGTGATGGAATACTCTCCACTTGCCTGGATGAGTGCAGCTCCAACAACACTCAAGAAGCTCGACACCATCCAAGACAAAGCAGCCCACTTGATTGGCACCCCATCCACCACCTTAAACATTCACTCCCTCCACCACCAGCGTACCGTGGATGCAGTGTGTACCATCTACAAGATGCACTGCAGCAACTCGCCAAGGAATTTAATACAGAGAAGTGTGAGGTGATGCATTTTGGCAGAATGAACAGGGAGAGGCAATATACACTTAATGGCACAGTTTTAAAGAGTGTGCAGGGACAGAGGGATCTGGGAGTTAATGTGCATAGGTTCCTGGAGTTGGCAGGACATATTGAGAGAGTGGTTAGCAAAGCATATGTGATCTTGGACTTCATAAATAGAAGTATTGAGTACAAAAGTAGAGAAGTTATGCTGAACCTTTATAAGGCGCTGGGTAGGCCACAACTGGAGTATTGCGTCCAGTTCTGGTCACCACACTTTAGGAAGAATGTAAAGGCCCTTGAGAGGGTGCAGAGGACATTTACCAGAATGGTTCCAGGGATGGAGGATCTTAGCTACAAGGACAGGTTGGAGAAGCTGGATTTGTTTTCATTAGAGCAAAGGAGGTTGAGGGGTGATTTGATAGGGGTGTACAAGATTATGACGGCTTTTAGATAGTCTAGACGGGGAAAGGCTGTTCCCACTAGTTGATGGTACAAGGACTAGATTTAAGGTTTTGAGTAAGAGATACAGGGGGGGACGTGAGGAAAAACTTTTTTATGCAGCGAGTGGTGAGGACCTGGAACTCGCTGCCGACGGAAGTGGTGGAAGCGGAGACACTCAATGTTTTCAAGGGGAGACTGGATAGGCACTTGAGGGAAATAAACTTGCAGGGCTACGGGGATAGAGCGGGGGAATGGGACTGTCTGGATTGCTCCACAGAGAGCCGGCATGGACTCGATGGGCTGAATGGACTCCTTCTATGCCGTTATGACTCTATGACTCAGGGCTTCTTCGGCAACACCTCCCAAACCCGCGACCTCTACCACCTAGAAGGAAAAGGGCATCAGGCACATGGGAACACCACCACCTCCAAATTCTCCTCCAAGTCACACATCATCCTGACTTGGAAATATATCACCGTTCCTTCATCGTCGCTGGGTCAACATCCTGGAACTCCCTCCCTAACAGCACCGTGGGAGTACCTTCACCACACGGACTGCAGCGGTTCAAGGAGGTGGCTCACCGCCACCTTCTCAAGGGCACGTGGGAATGGACAATAAATGCTGGCCTTGCCAGCAATGCCCACATCCCATGAACGAATAAAAAAAGAACACATTCTCTTCAAGCTCATGGGTTTGATTGAAGAATGCTGATGTTAAATCCATTCATTAACGCTGACAATAACCGACCCTGGATTATGGTGTTACAATAGTGGGGAGTTTTCAAGCCAGTGACTCTCCTCGAACAATCAGCAATCGCCTGCTCCGTGCACTCTACTAACCGCCAACCCGTATTGGTCACCTAGATAAGTGTTTCATCGAATCACACAGCACAGAAGGAGGCCATTCAGCCCGTCATGCCTATGCCAGATCTTTGAACGAGCGATCCAATTGGACTCACTCCTCTGCTCTTTCCCATAGCCCTGCAATTCTTTCCCCTTCAAGTATTTATTCAATTCCCTTTTGAAAGTTATTATTGAATCTGCTTCCACCACCCTTTCAGGCAGTGCAATCCAGATCATTATAGCTTGCTACGTAAAATAATTCTCCTCATCTCCCCTCTGGTTCTTTTGCCAATTACCTTAAATCTGTGTCCTCTGGTTACCGACCCTCCTGCCACTGGAAACAGTTTCTCCTTATTTACTCTATCAAAACCCTTCATAACTTTGAACACCTCAATTAAATCTCCCTTTAACCTTCTCTGCTCTAAGGAGAACAACCCCAGCTTCTTCAGTCTCTCTACACAACTGAAGTCCCTCATCAAATTTTTGTTGTTGCAGGCAAATTATCTGCTGCAGTGCAATTGTTCTTTTTTAATTAATTAAAATTAGTCAGGGCAATGCTTTTCTCTGCAGGGAAGGAAAAAACACACAAACCATGCTTCTCATTAATGAGGACTTAGAAAGGCGTGAAACTATCTTTGGCTCTTGTAAACACAAGTCTATATCAGCAGAGAGCTGGGCAGCTTGTGTAGAAGTAGCCTGGGAAATGATTCAAGTAAGGAGATGGTACAATGACCTCGACAATGTACGAAGTTGGGCCAGGCCCAGGACATCCTGCTGCAGTAGGGTCAGCCCATGCTGCATGGTGGAGTCCGTCCACCTTAAAGAGATTGGGATAAAACTCAACTCTTTCATCTTGCGATCTTGTGTAAATTGATCCTTCACCAGTTTTAATCCATCTGAATCCATCAGATGAAGTGTCATCGACCTGAAACATCTGTTTCTCTCTCCACAGATGCTGCCTGACCTGCTGAGTATTTCCAGCATTTTCTGATTTTATTTCAGATTTCCAGCATCCACAGTATTTTGCTTTTGTCCCCGTATTGTACTCCTGGGTGTCTCCTCAGACGCACGTTTAGTGTCATCTGGCAATTTAACCAGTTGCATTTCTGGAATGATTGGCGTGGGTTGGAAACAATTAGGACCACAGCACCAACCTCGGTATTTCCCCCTCCCCCCACTGACCTCACTTCCCTGACAAGGCTCTACTACGCCCTTCCTTCAGGCAGTTGCTTGTCTTCTTCTTTGCTTTGTCTTGATTTCCCACTGATTTCAGCTCTGTCCTGACCTTTCACCAGGAACTTTATTGAAGAATTTTTTGAACTCTGGATACACCAAGTTATTTGCTTTTCCACAGTCCACTTAGAATGTCAATTCCTCCAGGATGTTGATCAGGCAGGGACCTCTCCTAAAGAATCTGCCGTTCATTTGGTTATTAACATACAGACAATTTTCAAGTTTGTGCCATATAATAAATTCCTTTATTTTACCACTTGTTGATGCAAGATTAATGATTCTATAGTTATCTGGATTAGATGATCCTGTTTTTCAATGTGAGTACTTTTTTTAGTTTGTTGCCAATCCAACAGAATCTCCCTCACTTTCAAGATCTCCCTTATGATGATTATGAGCATTTTACAATTCTCATCCCTAGTCTGATCCCTGTAGGAACGGAGGTTCCTAGCGAAAAGACTGAGTTCGACTCAGGCAATTAAAACAAAGAACTTTAATGAAACAAAACTGGTTTTAACTGGAAACTGCTGGAATACATCGATAGTAGGTCTGTTCTCTCTGAAGGCTCCACAAGGACTGCTGGGCTGGTCCAATGGCTGACGTCATGACATCATCACGTTCTTCCCGCCATTGGGGGATCACGTGACTAACGGCATGACGTCATCACGTTAAAACTGCGCTGTGAAGGTAACTAGACATATTACAGTTAAACAGTGTAATTAAAGGTACAGACACAGGCTGTAACTACAATGCTGTTAAAGGAATTATGTACAACTGCTCTGAGTCCTTTGGTGGCTCTGCCACATGCGCCCCCCCCCAGAATTGTCTTTAACAGAAAAAGTGAGACGAGGAGGCGGTCTGACCAGTCTGTCCGATCGACTTCGATAGCCTGGCAGAGGAAGTTGATGACCGGTGGTCGAGCTAGCTGATGACTGTGGCTGAGCTGGTGCGGCGGGTGTAGTTGAACTGGCAGGCGGATGCGGTCGAAACGGCACTGCGGTTGCGGGCGGGCGACCTCGTTTTGGTGGCTGAGCGATGACGACTGGGCTGTCTAAGTCCAAATGCGCCGGCTTCAAGCGGTCCACCGAGATGTGATCTGGTTTACCTCCGATGTTGACAGCAAAAGACTTGTCTCTTGGTTTGATGACTTGGAAGGGGCCAGTGTAAGGAGGCTTGAGCGGGTCCTGGTGAGCATCATGACGGATGAAGACGTATTCGGTGCTCTTCAGCTCCACCGGTACGTGGGAATTCTGCAGGCTATGGTTGGAAGTAGGCACCGGGATGAAACACTTGGCTGCTTCCTGGTGGCTGACGAGCTGCTGAGAGGCGGACCGTGGCTCCGTGGAAGAAGGAAGAAAATCACCCGGAACTCGGAGTGGCTGGCCGTAAACCAACTCCGCTGAAGAAGATTGGAGGTCGTCCATGGGCGCTGTGCGAAGACCTAACATGACCCAAGGGAGCCTGTCTACCCATCCTGCGCCTTGAAGACTGGCCCGTAAGGCGGCTTTGAGCGACCTGTGGAATCGCTCGCACAGGCCGTTCACCTGTGGATGATAGGCGGTGGTGCGATGAAGTTTGGCGCCGAGCCCCTGAGCTACAGCGTTCCAAAGCTCCGAGGTAAACTGTGGCCCGTGATCGGAGGAGATGTCTGCCGGTACACCGAACCGAGTGACCCAGCAGGAGATGAAGGCTCTAGCGACGTCCGCCGAGGTGGTGGAAACCAAAGGAATTGCCTCTGGCCACCTGGTGGTGCGGTCCACCACAGCGAGGAGATGAGTAAAACCACGGGAAGGTGGCAGCGGCCCAACGAGGTCCACATGAATGTGATCGAAACGACGCTTTGGAACAACGAACGGAGCTATTGGTGCCTTGACATGTCGCTGGACTTTGGCCTTCTGGCAGACCACGCAGGTGTTGGCCCAATCCCGGACATCCCGGTGCATACCTTTCCAGATGAACTTAGTCGACATAAGACGCTGTGAAGTCCACATACCCGGGTGCGACAACCCGTGTATCGCATCGAAAACCGTCCGGTGCCACGCGGTTGGCACGATGGGTCGAGGAACGCCCATGGAGACATCACAAAGGAGCGTGGTGCCTGCGGCCTGAAAGCTGATGTCGGCCAGTTGGAAACTCGACGGGACGGTTCTGTATGCTTGAACCTTTGGGTCTGATACCTGATCCTCAGCCAGGCGAGCGTAATCAATGCCGACATGAACTGCCTGGACCGCCGGGCAGGAGAGACAATCTGCCACCAGGTTGTCCTTACCAGATACATGTTGGATGTCCGTCGTGAACTCCGAAATGTACGTCAGGTGACGTTGCTGACGAGCCGACCACGGTGCTGTGGTCTTTGACATGGCGAAGGTAAGGGGCTTGTGGTCGACAAAAGCCGTGAAGGGACGTCCTTCTAACAAAAACCTGAAATGGCGGATGGCCAGGAAAAGTGCCAGTAGCTCTCGGTCAAAGGTGCTGTATTTGCGTTCGTTTTTTCTCAGCTGATGGCTGAAAAACGCCAGTGGTTGCCACGTTGCTCTTGTACTGCACCAATGGCATAGTCGGACGCGTCCGTAGTAAGGGCAATGGTGGCGCCTGGAAGAGGGTGCGCCAACATGGTTGCATCAGCCAAGGCCCTCTTGGTGTTCCCGAAAGCCTGGTCCATTTCGATTGTCCAGCCGACTGTGTCTTTGCCAGATTTGCCCTTGAGGGCCTCGTACAAAGGTTGCATAAGCAGAGCCGCCTTGGGGACAAAACGGTGGTAGAAATTTACCATTCCCAGGAACTCCTGGAGGGCCCTGATGGTCCGTGGGCACGGAAAAGACATGACAGCTTCCACCTTCATTGCTAGGGGGACAGCGCCATCCGAGGTGATGCGGTGTCCCAGAAAATCGATGGTTTGCAGGCCAAACTGGCACTTGGCCGGGTTGATGATTAAGCCATGCTGGCTAAGGCGTGTGAAGAGAGTACGAAGATGCCCGATGTGCTCCTCCTCGCTAGCACTGGCGATGAGGATGTCGTCAAGATAGACGAAAATGAACGGGAGATCACGGAGCACAGAGTCCATAAGCCGCTGGAAAGCCTGTGCTGCGTTCTTTAAACCGAACGGCATTCGCAGGAACTCGAAAAGCCCGAACGGTGTGATAACAGCGGTTTTTGGAACGTCCTGCGGATGAACGGGGACCTGGTGATACCCGCGGACAAGGTCGACCTTAGAAAAAATGGACTTCCCCGCCAAATGGGCCGAAAAATCTTGTATATGTGGGATCGGGTACCGATCGGGGGTAGTAGCGTTGTTCAGCCGTCGGTAGTCACCGCAGGGGCGCCAACCGCCACTGGGCTTCGGCACGATGTGGAGCAGCGAAGACCAGGGACTATCCGATCGTCGAATAATTCCCAGCCGCTCCATAGTGTCAAACTCTGTCTTTGCCGCCGCGAGCTTGCTGGGTTCCAGCCTTCGGGCCCGTGCGTAAACCAGGGAGCCCGTCGTGGTGATATGGTGCTCCACACCATGCTTAGTGACCGAGGAAGAAAATGTTGGTCTGGTCAGCTCCGGGAACTCCCCAAGGAGATGAGTGAACTTATCTGACAATGGGTACACGCAGGCGACGGACCACGACACGGCGGTGCTGTGGTGGCAGGGGATCGAATTGAATGTGGCCGCGTTGATTAGACGGCAGTGCCGGACGTCGACGAGGAACCCGTTCGCGCACAGAAAATCCGCCCCCAGGATGGCCTGCGAGACCTTGGCCGTGACGAATTCCCAACAGAAGCGCTGACCGCCGAAGCTCAGTTGGACCCGCTGCTTCCCGAAAGTACGAATGGCCGCACCATTAGCCACCTCAAGGGGAAGGCCGTGGGCCCTGGTTTGAAGATCAAGCCTCGACGCGGGCAGGATACTGCACGGCGAGCCGGTGTCACAGAGAAAACGACGACCCGATAGGGAGTCTGTGATGTAAAGAAGCTTCCCTGAAGATCCAACGGACATCGCGGCCACGGGGTGCCCTTTAGACCTGACCCTCCTTCGCGAAAAGCGCTGCGGGAGCTTTGTTGTTGGTTTTTTTTGGGCGAAAAACTGCAGGGAGGCTGGCAGCGTCTGGCTTTCGCGCCAAAACAGGCATGGTAGCAGCACCAGCCCACCGCCTGAGGAGCTGGAGTCACGTCTGAGGGGATTGGGTGCCTCGTGGCTGCGCAGCATTGTTGGGTTACGGTGAATATTTTGTCAGCTTCTGCCGCAAGTTCAGCGCAGTCTGTGATCGCAGAGCTGGCTAAGGCAGTTTGTACCGGTTCTGGAAGCTGACAGAGGAGCAACCCAAGAGCGTGAGCATCTGACTCATGAGCTCAGATGGTTTGGAGTCCCCAAGACCAGGCATCGCGAGAAGTCTGCGAGCGCGCTCCAATTTCGAGAGGCCAAAGACCTGGAGCAACCGTGCCTTTAGAGTATCGTACTTGCCGCCATCCGGTGGGCTACCGAGGAGACTGATGGTCTGCGAGGCTGTGTTGCTGTCGAGGGCGGAGACCACGTACTAATACCGGGTCGAATTCGCGACGATGTTCCGAATTGCAAATTGAGCTTCAGCCTGAATAAACCAGGCGGCTGGCTGCTGCTCCCAGAATTGTGGCAGTTTCAGGGTCACGGCGTTCGTATCCATGACGAAATCTTCCACGAAAAACATTCGTAGAATTCGGGGTCACCAATGTAGGAACGGAGGTTCCTAGCGAAAAGACTGAGTTCGACTCAGGCAATTAAAACAAAGAACTTTAATGAAACAAAATGGTTTTAACTGGAAACTGCTGGAATACATCGACAGTAGGTCAGTTCTCTCTGAAGGCTCCACGAGGACTGCTGGGCTGGTCCGATGGCTGACGTCATCACGTTCTTTCCGCCATTGGGGGATCACGTGACTAACGGCATGACGTCATCACGTTAAAACTGCGCTGTGAAGGTAACTAGACATAGTGCAGTTAAACAGTGTAATTAAAGGTACAGACACAGGCTGTAACTGCAATGCTGTTAAGGAATTATGTACAACTGCTCTGAGACCTTTGGTGGCTCCGCCACAACCCCACTGATTCACTTGTTGTCATCCCTCCAGAACCTTTAAGTCACTGATCTTGAAGTCTGCTTACATTATCTCCATCAATGTTACTATAGGGTTCTCCAGTGAATACCTAAAGGAACTAATCATTGGATGCTCCCCAAACTGCTGTGCATTTCCAGCATTTTCTGTTTTTATTTCAGATTTCCAGCATCCGCAGTATTTTGCTTTTGTAATCTTTGGCTCTATAATCTACTCATCACTTAGCCTCCTTTAAGGTTCTCACCTCTTCCCTGACAGTGTTCGGACTGTTACCCTGTAGCAAGTGTAGGACGCAACAGTGACCACAGTTCAAAAAGCATTTCATCGGCTGTAAAGCACTTTGGGAGGTCCTGAGGACGTGAAAGGCGCTATAGAAATGCAAGATCTTTCTTTCTTTATAGTACTGGAGGAGTTTTTTGTTGTTGTTTTTAGTACCTTCAGGAATGTTAATTTCCAGGTTCCTCTTTTCCATTTTGAACACCCTTCTGAAGTCTGCTGTATTCCTCCAATGGATCCCTCACCTTCCTCCCTGCAGGGCTTGTGAAGTTCATTTTACTGTTTTTTTATTTCACTGTCTTGTTAATCGACTATGGGTGATGTTTTTTACGTCAGCACTTGCTGATCTCGGCTATGTATTCGCCCTGTTGCTCCTCAGCATGCCTCCTAAGGTAGGCCATTTGTCCGCAACTGAAATGCCAAACAATTTCCCGAGTCAACCTATTTTAGTCCCTGCCCCTGAAGGAGACCAATGGCCGGGAATGTCCTTGGAGCTGCTCTCTCTCTGTTGTCATAACTTTATCGGACGTGTGACCTAAACCTCGTTTATACGGGAGCTGCTCCGAGACAATTCCCAGTGTTACCTGTTGTCCCTCTTATTCTGATTCGTGGCTTTTGGCAGATGCTTACTGTTATTTTTGCCCTCTATACATTACAATTAGAATAACTGGGTGGTCATGAACACAGCTTCTTTTTACCTCCCAGGTATCCCTGGCATGAAGCCATGAGGGGTTTTCCTGTGGATTCTCTTCTTCCTGAACGTGCTATGCAATTCCTTGTTGTCTTCATATTCACCGATGAGGCAAGCCACATTGCTGTTTATCCTATTACATTGAAATTGCTTACTTCTACACCTGTCTGAAATCCAGCCATTTTAATATCAACATTTATAGAATATTCCAGTACAGAAACAGACCATTCAGCCCATCAAGTCTGTGCCGATATTTTTTTCTACATGAGCCACCTAGTCTAATCCCACTCTCCTGCTCGCTCCCTCTGACATTTAATATTCCTCTTTTTCAAGTAAGTATTTAATTCCCTTTTAGAAGAATGTATGGACTCTGCTTCAACACCAGTTAGTTGCAGAGAATTCCACATTCTAACCAGCCGGTGTGTAAAAGATTTTTCCCTCACCTTCCCTTTAGCTCATCAATTTGCCTCTCAATGATGGTTGTCCTCCTGCTGGTAATTCCTGTTGCTCAAAGCTGGATTTGATATTGAGTTATTGGCCAAGATTGTCTGATCGTAATGCTTATATAAACTTAATAAAAATGAGCGGGCTGCCATTGGCGTTAGGATCTGAAAACTTAGCCCATTGTTCTCATGATCATTTTTTGGCTAACTTCCACTCTTCTATCTGTCTCGAGTGGGGTCCAGTTACCTCCCTGCCCTTCCCCATCTGCTTTTATATAGAAAGTAATAACTTACATTTATATAGCACTTTTCACGGCCTCAGGACAGCCCAAATTTGCAGCCAATGAAGCACTTTTGAAATGCAGGAAACACAGCAGCACATTTCTGCACAGCAAGGTCCCACAAACAGCAATACAATAATGACCAGATAATCTGTTTTCGTGGTGTTGCTTGAGGGATAAGTATTAGTCAGAACACCGGGGAGAAGTCCCCTGCTCTTCTTCAAATGCTGCAATGTGATCTTTTATGTCTTTCTGAGAGAGCAGACAGTCTAACAGTTCACACAACAGTGCAGCACTGGCTTGTCAACCTGGCATGGGACTTGAGCCCACAACCTTCTGACCCTGAGCCAAGGGTACTACCCACTGAGCCAACACTTAAATCGTTTTGGCACTTGCCTATGTTCTCACTCGTCTCACAGTTCCCAGTCTGCCTATCTTTCCTCGACAAGACACTTTTGTAGTGTATGTAACTGTTCTACCTTTAAGAGAACTATTGTATGTAACCGTCCACCTTTAAGAGAACTATTTTAGGTGTGGCACTACTTTATCCTGGCTGCTGTATACTGTAATACCGACGGTGACCACACCGGTATATAAGTGCTGTGGCAGAATTTATTGGGCAGATTCGCCCTGACCTTCGAATAGTAAAGTCCTGTTTAAGTTACTCTTGTAGTCTGTGTATTACTTCACTATACAACCCACAGACTTTACAGTGGCGACGAGTTCGATCTTACCCTGCGGCAACAATACTTCTGAAGAAGTAAACGAGCGTCGAGAAGAGGCACCCGCCCTCATCGTTTTGCTTAGAGAAAACTCGAGTCTGCAGACCAAGAAAGGAGGAAGATTTCAAACACGAAGTCTTCCATCAGCAACAGGCACGGATTGTCCCTTCTGCCACGGTGGTGAGTGAGCCGATCAACACGAGAAGCAAGTCGGCCACGGTGACTGTGAGTAAAGGGAAAATAGAAACAAATAAACGGAGGATAAGGGCGGTGCACTCGACCACGGTCGAGGGGGAAAGGAGCCGGACAGAAGTCGGGCCCAGAGGCGCTTAGACTGGGGCAGCGTGGAGCAGAAGCCGCGGTACAAGCGGGCTGGGGAGCGTCGTGAGATGACTAGACCGCGACGGCGAAAAAGGCCGGACAAATACCACGACCACGAGGCGCTGCGACCGGGATCGTAAGGCGCAGGAAGATATAAACATAAATAAACCGCGGAGAACGCAGCCGCAGCCGGAGAGGAAGCACCGGACTGCGAGAGGCTGGGAGGAGCGATTGGGTGAAAAAGGTCGGACAGTGACCGAGGCCACGAAGCGCTGCGACCGGGATCGTAAGGCGCGGGAAGAGATAAAATAAATAAATCGCGGAGAACTCAGCCGCAGCCGGGGAGGGAAGCACCGGACTGCGAGAGGGCTGGGAGGCGCGATTGAGAGCCGCGCGAGCGGGAGAGACAGAGCCCGAGCGAGAGCCGCGCGAACGGGAGAGACAGAGCCTGAGAGAGAGCGAGCGAGAGCCGCACGAGCGGGAGAGACAGAGCCCGAGGAAGACCGAGCGAGATCCAGCCCAGCGGCTGAAACTGTTCGCCGTCAACGGGTTGTACCCAGCACCAGAGAGACAGAGCCCGAGCGAGGGAGACTGAGCGAGATCCAGCCAGCGGCTGAGACCGTTCGCCGTCAACGGGTTGTACCCAGAGCCGGTTGCCCGGCCGAGAGAAGGGAACGCGCTGAAGCCGAAGCACAGGCTGCGAACCCCGAAAGCCAGCGGCCGTCGCCCAAGGGAAAAGCTTACCCCTCCCACCAGGGGAAGAAAAGCGGGAACCGCCATCTTGAAAGTGGGCGGGGAAAGAAGATAAGCGCGGGAAACCGCGGGAAGCCGCCAGTAGGCGGAGAAAAAGACAGAAGCGGGAACCGCCATTTTGAAAGGGGCGGGGAAAGAAGATAAGCGTGGGGAAACCGCCATCTTGGAAAAAAATTAAAAATTAAAAAAAAAGAGTTAAAGAAATATTTCGTTGTTGTTTATCAGGGAGGTGAAGATGCCTAAGCGTGGTAACATCAACGATTTCGATTCCGAGGTAGAAGATTGGGCCACGTATGTAGAACGCATTGAGATATATTGTGAGGCCAATAAAATAGAGGATGATGATAAAGCTATAACCTTGCTAAACTCGATGGGGGCGAAGACATACGGGCTATTGAAGCATCTTCTAGCACCAGTTAAACCGGCGGATCAAACCTTCGATATGATTGTTGCTGTTCTGAAGGATCACTTGAACCCCACACCGCTGATGTTGGCGGAACGATTCAAATTTTATGCGAGAACGCAACGGAAAGAGGAAAGCAACGCGGAATACTTAGTCGAACTGCGTAGGCTAGCGAAATACTGCCAGTTTGGAGGAAATCTGACAGAGGCATTGCGAGACAAGTTCGTGTGCGGGTTGTCGAAGGAAGGAACGCAAAAGCGACTGCTCGAAGAGAACGACCTTACACTGGATAGGGCTGTCCTTATTGCAGCATCACACGAAGCCGCAGCGAAAGGAACTGCGGAAATGCAGCTGAAGGCAGCGGTCCTCAGTGTGGATCAAATTACTTCGGGTGCAATGAAATGTTATCGTTGTGGGAAGACAACACATGACCAGAACCAATGCTGGTTTAAAAACCAGGACTGTAGGAAATGTGGCAAACTGGGTCACATAGCCAAAGTATGCCGGTCAGGGAAGAAGACCAACAACCAAAAAAAAAAGCCATCACAGGAAAAGTACAACAAAGTACACAAGGTGGTTGAGAAGAGTTCAGATGAACAGAATTCGGATTCAGACCCAAGCGGCCAGGAACTGGGTAGTCTGAGAATTCATAATGTGAGTAAGGAAGCTGACCTACAAACTATCTGGGTCATGCTAAAAATAGCCGGAGTCCAAGTGAGAATGGAATTGGACACTGGATCAGCCCTATCAGTCATAAATCGAAGGGATTACAACCGGCTATTCTCACATATACCCTTGAGAGATACCAAGTTCGTATTGCAGACATACACGGGGCATAAAGTATACCCCATGGGAAAGATAAGAGTCAAGGTGAGAGACAGGGGCAAAGAACACCCCGGGATGGACTTATACGTACTACCTGAGGGAGGACCACCACTTCTAGGACGGGAGTGGATCAAGAAAATAGACATGGAATGGCACTACCTCAAAGCAATAACGAGTGAGGACTCGGGGCAGACAATCAGCTCAGACTCTGAAACGGATGACGATAAGACCAGCCCAAGCATGAAAGACAAGTCTAAAATGAACTTGCTGACTAAGGTTGGTAGAACGAATGTGGGCATAAAGGCTTATGCTCCAGAGGAGAACAAAGTTTCAGAACAGAATTCCTCTGAACAACAACAACATAGCTTGACAGAGAATTCTGAGTCTGTTCAAGTTACAGACATATATATTACTGAGGAACATCGAGCTCGAATGCAAACTTATTTCAGATTACGACAGCAATTAGAACAATTGAATTGCCATCTCGAGCAAGAGATGAAAGCAATGAAAAAGTTCTATGATACCGAATGGGAGAATCTGGAAAGACAACAGAAGCAGCTGGGGAAGAAAAGGGAGCAGGAGCACACAAACCGTCTGCACGAGGAGGCCAAACGAATCAAAGCTGATTCGGCTTCTGAAGGGGCGTGCTCCAATCCGGTGGAACAAGATGTGCCACAACTGAAGGCGCTGGTTAGCAGGTTGCAGGCAGAAAAAGCTGAGTTGGTCGACATGACTTCCGAGCTCCTACTGAAGTTGGGTGCAGCATCACCGGACGATTCATTTGTGGAAATTCGAATGATGGGGGCTGCGGATGATGGCGAAGTAGAAGCAGCAAAGGAGCCCCAGGACAAGGTTCTAAACAGCCCTGCAGCTAATGGAAAAGGGATGAGGACAGAAGAGTTAACAGTCAGCCAACTCCTCCAGGGCAAGGTTATAAACAGCCCTGTAGTTAATGGAAAAGGGATGATGGCAGAAGAGTTAACAGTCAGCCAACTCATTCATATGCTGAGGGATAAAACTCTAAAATGGGAAAAACTTAAATACGAGCCTCAATCTTCAAAGGGAAGGGAGCTCTCAAAAGTCATTGGAAGAGCTGAGGTGGCAACCCAGACTGAGAAGTCTGCAGCAGAACAGCCCTTGGATGCCAAAAGTACGCTGACGCACGGCAATGTAGAACAACAGAATACTGAAACAGCTACTTCAGTAGAGGGGTTGAATAGTCCGATCAATCAATCTCCGAATGAAATTGAAGTATTGAAATCACAAATGAGGTCATTAGTAAAAGACTTGCAGGAAACCCAGAAAAAGCGGGATGAATCTGAACGCATGATGAAGTCTCTTCAGGACAGATGTCGGGATTTGGAACAAAAGTCGGCTAACGTCCAGCTGGGTAAGGAGGAAATAGAAGACCCTCTCGCTGGCCTAGCTCAGGACGACACCGAATATTACCATGATCTGTTGAGTGACACTGAATATTACGAGGACCTGGTCTGCCCAGCTTGTGCCGAGAACTCCCAAAGTGCCGAAAACAGGATGAATCACTTAAAGTCTAAGGAACATAGGGAGATGGTGGCGTTACAGCTGGCAGCTGACAATGGAGCCCCGAGAGTCTCCAAGAAGCAAAAAAGGAAAAGACGAAGCAGAAGATGATAACCATCTGAACCATTATTACCTCTACCCGATCACACACGTGGTCCCCCGAACGGAGCCAAATCAGTTGGAAAGTAGGAAAATTTCCCAAGGCAATCCAACTGTTTTTTGTTTGTTTTAAAAAGTCAGCAATGCTGGTTCAGAAGTGATGGAAGTAAAGCTGTTAAGTCTAGGGAAGGACTATGGGATGAGTCCCTCTAGCAAGGTGACCCGACTACACCACGGAGGCGTGGTCCGGACCGAGTCAAGAAGATCAGAGACTGAATCTGTGAACTGTTTCCCGCAGAGACTGAATCTGTGAACTGTTTCTGCAGAGACTACCTCTGTGAACTGTTGTAACATGAAGTTGGGTATGTTATGATGTTATGTTAATGGGGAATAAGTATGTTGTAAGCTAAAAAGGGAGGATTGTAGTGTATGTAACTGTTCTACCTTTAAGAGAACTATTGTATGTAACCGCCCACCTTTAAGAGAACTATTTTAGGTGTGGCACTACTTTATCCTGGCTGCTGTATACTGTAATACCGACGGTGACCACACCGGTATATAAGTGCTGTGGCAGAATTTATTGGGCAGATTCGCCCTGACCTTCGAATAGTAAAGTCCTGTTTAAGCTACTCTTGTAGTCTGTGTATTACTTCACTATACAACCCACAGACTTTACAACTTTGTCCTCAAAACAGTCCCAATTATTTATGGCATTATTATTAGTATTGTTGCTACACCAGTTTTCAGCCAATTGTTTACACGTTGCACTCTCCAAATAAACTCATCTGCTTTACCAATAGATCTGCAAACAATACTCCCACTGTCATTAAGCTCCATGCCCATATATCTTTCAGAGCCTCTATTGGATTGCTCTGTGTGTTATTAACTCTTACATGGACTCCCACCACTGATTTTCCATCTGCTTCTACCAATAGTCCCTCGAGTCATTCCTCAATGTGCTGAGGTCTAGTCCCAGATGGGAAATTCACAGTCCTATGGGTTTGTATCTTTGTGCTGCTTGAGGCTATTGACTTTTCTTGGTAACAAATCCCGAACAGCTACAATCACCTTTTGTCTCGCACTCTACTACGTCATCCTATCTATCTCCTCTGGCCTTTTGTCAACTTTTCTCTCTGCATCCTGATCTGCCCTGGCAAAGAGTAACCAGCTGAACTTCTTTCATCTCTTGAAACTCGCTTCCACTTTAACCCACCCATTATCATCATTTTCTTTGTTCCTTTCAGCACTTATCACTTTACCTTGATGACCCTGCAGTTTATTAAATCAATTTCCTCTCCCATCCTCTGATGACTCATGGGATGAATACGAGGCCTTTCACTCCATTGACCTGGAGGTATTTACTATTCATATCTTGTCCGAGTCATTTCACTCGCCCTTCTGCTTCAGTGCTCTGCGATGGTTCACTTACCCAGTTCAATATTAGCATCTCTGCCATCTCTTCCACTTCACTGACCGTTAGTTACTCACTTACCAAACGCAAAGAAAAAACTGTGAATGCTGGAAATCTGAAATCACAGGAAATATGCACATCTGCAAAGAGAAAATACAGATGTGAGCAATAACGCGTGCTGTTACTCTGTCTTTTCTCCTTTACAGAGGTTGTTCGACCTGCTGTACTATCTCTTCCACTTCATAGAACTGTGGTGACCCACTTGTTGAGTTCAATACTAGTCACCCATGAAAATGTCCTCACATTGATATTTTAACGTACATTCAATACGGCCAAATTCAGGTGCGAAACCTGCGCCGAAATTGATGCACGAGTGGACCGCACTGAAGTTGGTGCTCTTGCATCATCACAACGCAACCGACGTGTTAGTGGCACCTGAAGAGGCAGTCAGCCGATCGTAAAGAAGTTTGTCTGCGGGGATTCCAGATCCAGGCCTACGATAAGTCTGGAGTGTTGGAAGTGGGTGGAGGGGGTGTGAGCGGTGGCTGGCCGCGACCTGCAGTTTCAGCATGGAGTCAGGGTCACTCCTGCTTCTTCCTGGCTCCAGATTCAAGCAAGCAGTGAAAATGTTGACGCACCTTTTTGGTGGCAGCCTCCAGTGGTCCCTTTAAGGATCACTATTTTGCCAACAGTTGTGATCCAATTTCGCACAAGGGCCCTAGCCACTCCACTTGCACAGGCAATGAGCCTAACACTAATTTCAGGCAAGCACCCTGTTCAGCTCCAGGGTGCCCTAACCAATTCGGCCAAACCAGAGCGGATCGAATGCACGTACTCCATATTGACCATTTAGCTCCTGTTTTTCAGCTGATCCAATTCCCAATCCCAGGAGTCAGTCACACAGCATAAGGCTTTAAATGGAGCAAACCACTGCTCTGGGCGGTATGATAGGGTACAGAGGGATTGTGCTTTTAGTTTATGCATGTTCTTTACTTTTGTGATAATACAAAAACAGAAACGATACTGATTGTACCAAGTGCCTCTCATCATATTCAATTCTCTGAATGTTTTCCCCACTGTTAAATTACATAGAATTAATCAAGCACCTTACGAATAGAAGCGGACCTGGTCACATCTAGTGCTAACTCGGTCCACCACTGGAGGGATTGAAGGAGTACATGAGTGTAGGACACGGGGATCCGCTCCAGAACACAAGGGAGTTTCATCATCAGACTCCCAGTCCCAAAACTGTGCTAGTAGATGCGGGGCAATGAACTTCCATTAGAAGCAGAGGACCACACCATTTCAGGGAACAATGGGCAGTGCTGAACCTGAGCAGCTAACTGTGCGGCAGACACAAATTCATAACAACAGGTTATGACATCTGGGGTGTGCACCTTCCCTGAGAATAAAAACAGCAACAGCAACTTGCATTTATATAGCGCCTTTAATGTAGTAAAACGTCCCTAGGTGGTTCACCAGAGAGTTATTGAACAAAATTTGACACCGAGCCAAAAGTTTGGTCAAAGAGGTAGGTTTTAAAGAGTATCTTAAAGGAGGAGAGAGAGGTACAGAGGCGGAGAGGTTTAGCGAGGGAATTCCAGAGCTTAGGGCCTAGGTAGTTGAAGGCACGGCCGACAATCATGGAGCAATTAAAATCAGGGATGCGCAAGAGACCAGAATTGGAGGAGTGCAGAGATCTTGAAGGCTTGTAGGGCTGGAGGAATTTAGAGAGATAGGGAGGGCGAGGCCATGGAGGGATTTGAAAACAACAATGAGAATTTTAAAATTGAGGCATTGCCGGACTGGGAGCCAATGTAGGTCAGCGAGCACAAGGGTGATGGGTGAACGGGACTGGGTGTGAGTTAGGACACGGGGCAGTGAGCACAGAGGGTGATGGGTGAACGGGACTCGGTGTGAGTTAGGACACGGGGCAGCGAGCACAGGGGTGATGGGTGAACGGGACTGGGTGTGAGTTAGGACACGGGGCAGTGAGCACAGGGGTGATGGGTGAACGGGACTTGGTGCGAGTTAGGACACGGGGCAGTGAGCACAGGGGTGATGGGTGAACAGGACTTGGTGCGAGTTAGGAGACGGGAAGCAGAGATTTGGATGAGCTTAAGTTTATGTAGGGTGGAAGATGGGAGGCCGGCCAGGGGTGCGTTGGAATAGTCAAGTCTAGAAGTAACAAGGACAAGGATGAGGATTTCAGCAACGGATGAGTTGAGGCAGGGGTGGAGTCGAGCAACATTACAGTGCTGGAAGTAGGATGTCGGAAGACAAATCCGACACCAAGGTTGCAAACAGTGTGGTCCAGCCTCAGTCATTTGCCACCGAGAGGGATGGAGTCGGTGGCTAGGGAACGGAGTTTGTGGCAGGGACTGAAGATAATGGCTTCAGTCTTCCCAATATTTAGTTGGAGGAAATTTCTGCTCATCTAGCATTGGATGTCAAACCAGAGAGAGTGGAGGGGTGGGAGAGGTTGTAGTGAGGTAGAGCTGAGTGTTGTCAGTGTACATGTGGAATCTGATGTTTTTTAAGATGAATTTGCCCAGGGGCAGCATGTAGATGAGAAATAGGAGGGGGGCAAGAATAGATCCTTGGGGGACTCCAGAGGTTATGGTGCGGGAGCGGGAAGAGAAGCCTTTTCAAGTGATTCTCTGGCTACGACTGGATAGATAAGAATGGAAACAGGCAAGTGCAGTCCCACCCAGCTGGACGACGGAGGAGAGGCATTGGAGGAGGATGGAGTGGTCAACCATGTCAAAGGTTGCAGGCAGGTCAAGAAGGAAGAGGTGCGATAGTTTATCATAGTCACAATCACATAAGGTGTCATTTGTGACTTTGATAAGGGCCGTTTCAGTACTGTGGTGGTGGACCTGATTGGAGGGGTTCAAACATGGAATTGTGGGAAAGATGGACACGGGTTTGGGAGGCGACAACACATTCAAGCCCACTGGAGAGGAAAGGGAGGTTCAAGATGGGACAGTATTTCGCAATGACAGAGGGGTGAAGAATGGGATTTTTGATGAGGGGGTGATGACCAATGTTTCCCCTAAGGTGCGCGGGCGCGCATCAATTAGGAGGTCCCGTGCAGGCTGCTCACAAGCTGTTGCCACTGGAAGATATGACACAGCAAATTTAAAGGGACCGCACACAAAAAATAAATTAGAGGGAACATTGGTGATGACGGCAGATTTGAAGGGGAGGGGGTCAGTACCTAAGGAGAGGGAACCGTTAACAACATCAGCTAACATGGGGGCCAGGAAGGGAAGTTGGGCCATCAGCAGTCTGGTGGGAATAAGTGTTGGGCATCCTGGAGAGTTGTATGTTGGACATCTTGGGGAGTTAAGGGTTAATAGTCAAACTTCTTTATATCTTGGAGCAACAGGTTTTTGAAAAACAGGATGGCTTTGAAGTGTCGTGAGAGGAATGCATGGCTCGTCTTCTGATACGAAAAGTGCTTGTGTAAGGAAATATGTGACAATAATGACATCAGCCATGAGTGATTAAAGTGTAACTTTAGTGGCTAGGGTAATAAACACAGGTGGAGGGATCCATTAACTATAGTATAGAAAGATAACGGTTAATAAAGCCTGTTCTTCAAAGAGTTGAGAACAATTCGGTCAGGAAGTCTTATTTGAGGGAAGTAGGTTTGGATTAAACAACTACAACTGTTTATATGAATGGACTGTCTTCAAAGGATTTGGGAATAGAAAAACATGAGGTCTTATCTGTGGCATGTACCTTTGATGTAGGCAAAATATCGTGTATGAAGGAACATGGTTTTCAACAGTTCTTCAGAGGAATTGAAAGATAGAACTTGAAGCCAAAGAGCTGCTCTCTGATCCAGGTTGGGTTGATCCCGCATCCTAGGTGTCAATATAGTCTGTTCCGTATACTCCACCATCAAGTGTCTCGTGCTTACTCGAAACATGTTGACCAGAGAAGGAAGGAGGTTGAATGTTAACAATAGGACCTAGGGAACAAGAGGTGGGTCTCAGGGACAAGATGAGCTTGGAGAGGGCATGACAAGTGATAGGAGAAAAACTGGAGAAAGATGCAAGTTCAGGGCTAGGGCAGGGCGGAACCTTTGGGGAAATTTTGCCCGGTGTGCTAGGGAGGGGAGGGAAGTGATAGAGGCAGTTGAATTGAAAGGGTTTACGAAGATGGTTTGGAGAAGAAAAGCTGGTGGTTAACTTTGCATTCCAAGATGATCCAGAAATGCCAAATGTCATGACCTATCTCCTCTCTCTATAGATGCTGACTGCCCTGCTATCTAGTTACAGTATTTACTCTATTGACATGATATATTTTAAAATCTCAGATCTTAAAAATTAAACCAAATTGTGCACTGATTCTTTTCCAGGGCTTATTATTTCAGTATCTTTTCTTATCGTAATATAGCAAGAATGTATTTTTTAAAGAAAGTTAGCCAAAGTCTGTGCAGCATGCTGAGCCCGCTGCAGAATAAATACCAATGACAGCTTTTATCAGACGCACATGCTTTCTATCACATCACTTCTGGGAATGTTTCCTGCTGATTATAAACTGGGATTAAAGAACTGTAGGGAGCCAGAGATCATTTCAAGTTCTTTTTTCAAATTCATCTTATTCATTTTGGAAAAATAAGCTAAAATGTTTATTGAGGTATTTAACATTTAATCCAACGCATAAATGGTGCACAAAGGATAACATTCGCTGGATGGGGTCTTCAGAGGAGAGCATACGTCCGTTGTCACACATTTAAGAAAATAAAACAAAGAAGTAAATCCTTTGAATGGCTGTGAGGACCAAGAGAAAGAAGAGAACAATCAAACAAGGCAATGAAGCCAAGTTGTCCGCTTAATCCCCTTATCCAGGGACCCCATGTTACTTTCTGCCATAATAGCTATTCCTTCTGCTGGGAGGAAAACTGTATCATGGAATTCTCCGTAAATTTACTGATCCCATGTTGCCAGCGGGGAGCCATGCTTAAGAGGAGCACAAGGCAGACATAGGGCTACAACTCTGCAATGCACATTCTCCAACCCATGCTGCCCTTGGTGTGTCTCAGCCCTGGGAGTGCAGCTTCGTAGAAGTCATAAGGGGAGAAATTCGGTGGGCTGCGCCACCATTAGCGCCTAAAGAGGGCACTCAGTGGCTTTAGCGCCACTGGCCATGCCTCCCACGATATTTAGCTGGGGCGCTAATGGCGGCGTTAGCCTGTAGCGCTGCGCTTCCACCGATGATGTCATCGGTGTGCGCAGCGCCCCGCTGCCGCCCCGATCGCGATATTTGGCAGCGACCGCCTCTGTAGCGCTGCTCGCTAATCGCGCCCGGTTCACGGGGCCTACCTGTGGAGGCAGTGGCACAAATTAAGGTGGAGGTGCGGGGCGGCCGTTTATTTCGGCGGCTGCCTGCCAGCACCTCCGTCCCCGGCCTCCTGATCTCCCCCCGCGGCAGTGCCGACTGTTTTCCGAGAGCCCGGCACTTCTCCTCGGTGCCGGGCTCTTTTGCCGGCACTCGCGATCACTCATCGCGCTGTGCAGGCCCCTCCCCCTTAAGAATGGGAGGAAGGCCTGCAGTACCGCAGCGCGCCGTGCCACAGCGTGTGGCGCTGCGGCACGTTGCGCTGCGATATTCAGTTTCAGCGCCCTAAGAGGGACGCGGAGCGCCTCGAGCCTCGCCCCGTGTCCCTCTTGGGGCACTCAAGCTGAATTTCCAGCGATCGCTGCTGCTCCAATCGCAGCGCCAAATCTGGCGCCCAGGCGAGCTTGGCGCCCCGTTTGCGGCTCCCCCCAATTTCTCCCCCATAGAGTCATAGTCATAGAGTCAAGGGCCTAGAAATTGGGTTGGTAGCGCCGGCGCTGAGCGCCTAAAGAGACCTAGAATTGGGGCGAAGCCCTATGTTGGGGCGAACGCTATGAGGATAGCGCCGACTCAGAAATTGACTATACATTTAGCGCCTGCGCTAAGTGTTCGCGCTCGCACGCGAGCGCAAGCAGCTCATGATGTCATTTCAGTGTGCAACGCCTTTTAGGAGCGCCTGAGCGCATATTGGGTGGCGCCCGGAGCCTTAGCGCCCAGCGCTATTAGTGACAGTTCAAGGGAGGGCTAACAGGCCCTTCTCGGAGTAGGGGGGTGCTATTTAAAGGGGACAGCTTCAGTGCAGAATCTTCTGCCACTTGGCCTGCTCATTGCGCTCGCTGCTAGAGAGAGTTGGCAAGCTAAAGTGGAGCGGTGGTCTGGGATTTGAGCTTTACAGTACTTGGGACCTTCAACCCTGTCCGAAGCACTTGCACCACTACACCTAAAAGCCTTTTGACCAACTGGCATCGGAATGGGAGCTTGTTTGGAGGGCGACGGCCTCATCGCCCAACACTGTGAAGGGGCAGAGAGACGGCGGGAGAGAGGGCCGGGGTTGGCAAGAAGGAGGAGGGGCAATGGAGGTCGGCCAATCCGACGGGATGCTGCGAGGGTCTTTAGGCAGCAGGTGGCAAGCCTTGACATGTCGGAGGAGCAGTGTTTGGGAAGGCTCCGAATCTGGAGGGACATTGTTACTGATCTGTGCCACCTGCTTGGTCAGGATCTGCAGCCGCGTGAACGCTGCAGAACCTCTCTGTCCGTGATGGCTAAACTGACTGATGGCCTCCATTTTTATGCCAACGGATCCTTTCAGTCAGCCATTGGGGACAATGCGACTGTCGCTCAGGCTGCAGTCCGCTGTTGCATCCGGCAAGTGACAGATGCCCTTTATAGGCATACGCGTTCATTCATTACCTTCCCTCGGACCCTGCACAAGCAGGCGCAGGAGGAGGAGTATGAGGAGGAGGAGGAGGAGGAGGAGGAAGAGCAGGCGGAGGAGGAGGAGGAGGAGGAGGAAGATGGAAGGGCTGCTGAAAGTGGAAGGTCCATACGTCAGAGGCTCCTCTGGACTCGTATCGACACCCCTGTGGCGGAATGATGAGAGTCTTAACTCATGCGCACTTTGGATGTTTGAGGGCCTCTGCATGCCAGCATCACTGAAAGTAGTCACATGCACCAAGCAACATTGAAACTTCTGTTTATTGACACAAAAGTCTTTAATTACAGCTAAACAACGTAATGTGAGCAGAAACCATAACTTTCAAAATAACTGTGACATCTTCGGCAAAGCCGCAAAACTCAACAAACCTTCTGCAACTATAACAGCAGGTGAGGGTGTCTTTGAATTTGGACAAACAAACGTCTCAGCGCCTCCCTCTACAACTGGCCCCTTGAGGGAGAACGACTTCTCTTTCGCGCCCGGCCCCTTCCCTCCCTGCTGCTCCTACGTAATTGCACCCCAGTGGCGGGCTCAAGGCTGGGGGACGCTTGCTGACTGTCTGGAAGCACAGAAGCCCCTGAGGTATGGCCTGGCCGACCTCTGGGCTTGGAGGGTGCGGACGCAGGATGCTTGCTGTGAGCATGGCTGGAAGCAGTGTGGCCTGCAGGTGGTGGCAGCTGCAATGCAGGCATCCCAGCGCTGGCATGTGCAATGGTCTCCTGCCGAGAGACGACACCTGCACCATGGTCGGATGACACACTGGCTATCTGAGGGGAGCAGCTTGGCTCATCCACCACAATCGCAGGCTCCATGGATTCCTGGCCTTGTACGGGAGTGGAAGGGCCCGGGGTGATCCTATCTGATGCACAGAGGGTGGCTGCAGTGAGAGATCGCGTTGCGTCAATCTGGCTGTGGAGGAGCCCAGCAAGTGACTGCGTGGCAACAGTGAGGACCTGTGTGCCAGGTGCCAGTGCCTCGGAGAATGCCTGGACAGTTCTTCCCATGGCTTCGGACAAGGCAGGAGCCGACCGCTCCACTGCCTCGGACAAGCCCTGCACAGACCTTTCCAGGGATTGTCTGAAGCCCTGAACCGTCCTTTCCATTGCCGACTCAAAGCCGTGGACAGTCCTCTCCATTGTTGGGCCGAAGCCCTGGATAGTCCTGTCCATTGTGGCCCCGAAGCCCTGGATAGACCTGTCCATTGTTTCCCCGAACACCTGGAGAGTCCTCTCCATTGTTGTCCCAAAGCCCTGCAGAGTCCTCTCCATTGTTGCCCCGAAGTCCAACATACTCCTAGCCAATGAATCTATTGACTCAGGCATCTTCTCCACTGCAGCCATCAGCTCCGTGTGTCTGACCCGGGCCTGTTTGTTCATCTCTGCCAGGCGACAGACCTCATCTGCACTCTGTGCAGCAGTCATGACGACCTGCCTTGCCCTGCGGGGAGCCGGTGGCCGAACTTGCCTATCCCCCCTGCGTTGCTCCATGCCGCTTGGTCCGGCAACTGGTTCATCCTCAGAGCCACCCCCCCTCCCCTCCAGGGGACTACTATCCCCAGTCTGCAGATGTCTCCGCTCCCTGGATTCTGCAACGGCTGGTCCAGATTCCTCCTGGTCCTCGCCTCCGGTGGCACTGGCACTGGCAGCTTCAGCGCATTGAGCCCGAGTTGGTGCTGCTTCATCTGAAAGTGGGAGGTGGAAGAGTGGCTTTAGCAAAAGGACAGGTTTGCTGAAAGGCATGCCAGATTGCGGCAAGGCTCTGACATGGCTGCACACTGAGGATGCATGCTGGTGGGGGGACCAAGTGGAAGGCAACAGGTGGAAAAGGTGAGAGTCTTACCCTCGCTGTCGGTAATGGGGTCGGCAGATGCAGTGGTCACAGGACCAGACAGACATCCTCCAAGTATCTGGTGCACTCTCTCCGCCAGATCCGTTAGAGTGACCACTTGTGCAGGTCTGCCACCGGTTCGACGCTGCTCCTTTCTAATCTGCGCCATCTTCGACTGCAGGGGAAAGAAGGGGAGGTTCTGTTACATGAGGCCTTGAGACCTCATCGCATGCCCCCCATGGTGCAAGAGCCCTTACATGAGGCCTTGAGACATCATCGCATGCCCCCCATGTTGCAAGAGCCCTTACATGAGGCCTTGAGACATCTGTCCATGTGTGTGGCCAGAAAGGGCCATGGGTGCATACTGACAGATGGCCATTGGCGCATCATTGCAGCAGGGTGCCCGAAGTCAGCTGCAGATGGAGGGAAGCACAAGTTTGGTAAACCACCACTCACCCTAACGATCTGTGTGAGGTCGTTGAATTTCTTCCTGCACTGAACAGGGGTCCTGGTCGCCATGCTGCTGGAGTTCACCCTCACAGCAACCTCCCTCCAAGATCGTCGATAAGCCTTCTGATTCGGCCTCTTGCCATTATCCGGATACAGGACCTCTCGACGGTGTTCAACTGCAGCCACCAAGTGGTCCAGAGCCTCAGTGCTGAAGCGCTCTGCTCTCTGCTTAACCTTCTCCATAATGAACAAGTTTCTAACGCCAGACAAGGGCGAGCGCCGAATCTGAGGCCTACAGGGTGTTGAAGCTCAGTCTGACTGACCCACCCCTTTAAGAGCCGGCCGGCACCTGTAGGTCTCGTGCTTTCCCGTAATTGAGTTCACCTGCGCTGCGCCCGTCCACGTCGAAATTGAGTAGCGCCTGACCTTTTGTGCCTTAAGAGCACCGTGCAACGGCTGATTTAGCGCCTCAATCCCCTTTGGGGGGCGATGCAACCCAATATCGCGCCAGGTGGCGATAAGTTTCGTCTGGCTATAAACTTTGCGCATTGCCAGTTCTAACTCCTCAAGCGGGGCTATACCCAATTTCTAGGCCTTAGAGTTATACAGCACAGAAAGAGGCCCTTCAGCCCATCATGTCCGTGCCGGCCATCAAGCCCTGTCTATTCTAATCCCATTTTCCAGCACTTGGTCCGTAGCCTTGTATGCTATGGCGTTTCAAGTGCTCATCTAAATGCTTTTTGAATGTTGTGAGGGTTCCTGCCTCTACCACCCTTTCAGGCAGTGAGTTCCAGATTCCAACCACCCTCAGGATGAAAAAGTTTTTCCTCAAATCCCCTCTAAACCTCCTGCCCCTTACCTTGAAACTATGCCCCTGGTTATTGATTATTATCACCCTCATTAGTCCCATTCACACTATTGACTGGGACACTGAAATTACTGTTGTATTGAAATGAGCTAATTCAGGAGTACGTCAATAAAGGGATTAGGCTCTGGAATCTGAGTTCAGGCTCAATGAGCTTTGCTATCCCTGAAATTGGTTCTGCCAGTTTCCCTTCCTTCCCAGTACCTGACATGAAATGCTATGTTAACTAGTAACCTGAAAAGCAACTGGGAATCCCTAAGTAAGGGGGGAGGGCGAGGTGTGTGATGCAGTTATCCATTTCTTGTTTTGTATTAGCTCCATTCATTCCACTCACTGCCTTGTGATAAATCCGTGCCTTGTTTTGTGGTAGACTGTGATTGACACAAGTGTTTATCAGGTAGAGGATGAGGTCGGAACACCTGGGTCATGGAGATTAACTAAACACGGGGAGGAATGGCATACCGGGATTTTCAACAGTTGCTTGTTTTGACACGGATGCTGACCCAAATTCACTTGGACTTAACTCGTAGAAGTGGATTTAAAGATCTGAGTCAAAGATTGTAGAAGATGAAAGGATGCAAATCCTGAAGAAAGGTATCTTGAGTGGTCGGCCATGGAGCAGGAGAGCTTCCAGCCCGTGTCATTCCACATCTTAGACTTTACAAACTAGTTCAGGATACGGAAAAAAATCCTACTGAGGGGCAAATGAGCAAAAATCCAGAAAATATAGAGAAAGGGCATGCTGGTGCACATCCATTCTTCCCACATTGAATGAGAGGATTGCTTGAGAAAAGTGCGTAAATGTGTCCAATGGCAAGGATAACTGTGGGATGAATGAAGAGAAGTGACGTGTGCTGAATAATAGATATCAGACGGTGTAGGGGGTGGCGGGTGGCGGGTGCGCCCAGTCAGTTATGCCCCTGACTGCCTGTGAGCGGTTCGAATCGCTCCCACGCCCCTGGGTTCTAGACACCGGACTTAGGTGCAGGCGGCGATACAGAAAAATCGAGTAGACAAGCGGTTTGGTGTAAGAAAACCAAGATTTTATTAAAACAGAATAACAACACAGTCTTATGAGAGATTACTGGTAAACAATTACAGGCATAAACAAAACAGCTATACTTATACAGGGAATGGGGAACACACGGCACATCGAGGGAAAACAAACTACATTAACAATCCCCTTATCCTTATCCCACCCCCTATACCTAACTAGATTAAGCTATGAGGGGCCAGGAATTCATGCTCACCAATCCAAGGCCTGTTGCTTTAACAGTTGCGAGTTTTGAGGTTTGGCCTCCTGTCCTTTGGGGTACTCCGTCGCCACGTGGTCTCAGGGCGCGGTGCTGGAGTTGTTGCTGTGGCACACCTTTCCTCTCCTCAACTACCGTCGTCGTCTCGTCGCGATGGGTTCTCTTCTTCTTCTCCCTCGGGCAGTCGTTGGTGGTAACGTCGCGTTTATGGGACGGTTGGGAGTTTTCACTGCTTAGATTTCTCTACCCATTCTTGGAACGCCGGTATTTATTCATCTAAACTCTTCGCCAAACGCCAGCTTATAACTAGGCGTTTGGCTTTTATCAATGCATCTTTGCTGCCCTTCTCTGCTCTTGTCGGGTCTCTACCTTGTTCTTCGTCTTGTTTCATAGAAGAAACATAGAAGATAGGAGCAGGAGTAGGCCATTCGGCCCTTCGAGCCTGCTCCGCCTCATTCGTTTTGCCTCGTTTCCTCTGCCCTCTTTCGTGGTCTGGGTGTCCTGGGTGACTTTGGACTCGGGTCTCGTTCCCCTCTCTGCGATTGGTATGGATGTCCTTGGTTGTTAAAACAAAGCGGCGAGCGAGAAGAGAACCCGCCACGAGGCCAGGGCATCAGAGTCAAGAGAAGAGTCAAGAGAGTAAGAGAGCGATTGGTACTGAGGGCCTACAGTTATACTCCTTTCGATGGCCCTTAATCTGCGCGCCAAATCAGGTCAGTCTATTGTTTGACTTTTGGCGGGCTGTTTTAAATGATTATACTAATCTAAACTAACTGGCTTTAGATGGCCGTTTATCGCACCTGATGGCCTGATGTCCGAGCTGTATTGTCATTAATGCATTTTAATCAGCCTGTCCAACCTTGGTGGCTTCCTTAAGCTGTTTCCGATTATTTATGCAGACAAACTAATGGCTTTATGCTTAGGCCTAACTGAGTTGATCTGTTCCAATCTGACGAAATGCATATTCAGTGTTTGCCTAGCTGTCTGGTTTTTCAAACGCAAAGTCCTTTTCACAGGAATGCATTTTAAGTTTCGATTTCCCGAAACTGCCTGTTCTGTGCTGCAGAGTCCAAGCTTTTAAAATCTTACAGGCTTTTGGTCACGAGGTGCGGATGCCATCTTTTTGGGTACTCTTTTAAAATTGTCCATGCAGTGTCCTTTTTATTAATAACCTTGGTGGAATGGGGGAATTTTGTGAATCTTACAACAGTAAAAGGAATTGGTGACATCCCAAAAATACCTGACCTCCTCTGGTCAAAAATTTGAATTGACTTCCTGTTCTGGAATGGTAATGACTATCTGATCACCGCTAATTACCATTCAAATTAATGAGAAATTGACTATTTGGATGCCACTATAACAAAGACCAAAATAAGAGAACTCAAAGGTCAAGTTGGAAGACATGCCATAGCAGGTGTCTGTTTTTCAATGATGGGCCACAGTTTACCTCTGAAGAATTGAAGAAGTTCTCCAAAGGGTGGAATTTTAAGAATCTTACTTCATTGTTGAGGTATCCATGGAGCAATAGAAAAGTGGGATAAGTAGTCCGAGCCGCAGCATCCCTAATGAGATAAACAGAACAGCTGGGCCAGACAGAACCTGTCCCACAAGCGATGAATCAAAATCACAGGGAATAGTAACAAGCTCTGGAGGGAATGTTCAGAAAGCAGCTACTTGATTTTTAGTTTACAGAGTTGCTAAAAATATCTATTTGTTGATTGATTCGAGCTAAGATTGTAAAGTTTGGAAATTAAACAAACATTTAACGCCTTCATATCAAATTCCTCTTTTTCCTAATTTAACAGAGGTGTGAATTTCAAATGTACAAAGTGTTTTGCCGATAACGTCGGTGAAAGTAGATTCCAGGCTAATATATTTCATTAAATATTAGTCGTCTGTTCTCATAAAAGGGAATTGGCCTCCATGCGCTGAACATTTGAAACGCAAACGTTCACTTAAACTAGACTGAATAATAAACAAAAGGGAAAGGATGTAGCAAGGGTGAAATGCTGAAGTAGCAAACAGGGCACTTAGATACAGATTTGTAAGATTGCATCCCCACCCCTCCTCTGGTGTTCGGGCTGAGCAATTACCTGCATCTATATATATAAAGCGGTTCTTCTGTCTGTCATTCCGTCTGTCTGTCTGTATTGAATAAACTCGAAAGTTATAGAGCGTACCTACACGTGTGTTACATCAAAAGAAAGCTTACAATTCCAGAACCGTTATAAGCATATTTACTTTTCGGTCGGACAAAAATTGTTCGTGCGTTATGCAAAAAACCTTCAAAATTAAACTCATTATCTGCTAAGTAGCATTGATTGACTGACATCAAGGTCGACCAATCCTGTGCCGGCACGATTGACCAATCCTACAGTTCAGTCACCTGATGGTTGGCCAATCACTGCGTCTGTGGGCGGGACTAATGCTTTTCAACTCAGGCATCGGGCAGCCATTGCTTCACTACTTCCAGCTCAAAATCTGCTAATCCATCTTCGAAAAAGTTAGTATCTCTTTTAAAAATGACATAACATTTACCAAAAATGTTTTATAAGTACTTTCACTTTCATCTTTGAAGCTATTAAAAGGTACAAATGTTGCCTGGCAGCAGATTCACACAGGGACAGACAGACAGGCCCCAAAGCCTGGGACTCGATTTAAACCGCCCGGCCCAAAACAGCCCTGGCAAAGCCGGGCTCCCCCAGCTAGTGTATGTATATAGCACTGGTCATTGTGACAGCATGGGTTTAATGCCAAAGCAAGTAAATGTACAAGGTGACTCGTGATCCAGCATCACAGTTTGCACAGTTGTTAGTGTCTGGGCTCACGCACTCTGCCAGAGCAGAAACGGAGAGGGTAGAGGTCAAGCTTTTTCAGCACGCTGTCAGCAGACCACCGATTAAGAAATGCTGCAAATTCATCCAAACCAGTAAGAGTGCTTGGTGCACAAACTGGCCTGCAGCCAATCCATCGTTGACAATGGACCAAGAGAGAGGACCAGATTTCAAAGGCTGGAATTTTGCGGGGGGTCAGCGGGTGCGATCGGTGGTGGGTCAGGTGGGAAAGTGTTTTTTTTTTCACAGTGCGTCGGGACCCCGCTGAGAACCCGCCGCCATGCGCCTTTCCCACTGCCGGTCTGTCTGTGCTGAGTAAACCCAACAGGCAGCGGCGGGGCACCCAATTCAGGTAATTAGCGCCTTGTTTCGAGCCACTTAAGAATGATTTTCAGCTCACCTTCTGCATTTGACAGCTCGCCCATGGGGTCCACGCTGGTCATGGACCGCGTCTGTCAAGCTAAGGTGGGAGGTCAGTGGCCATTGAATCAGCTGTTGTGTTGACAGCTTCAAATGTCAAGTAAAAGCTCCCACCTTACAGAGATATCTTCCCTCAGCCACAAGCTCTTCCTCACTGCATTTCCAGAACAGATTCAGCATGCTGCATGTCTTTACACAAGTCTCCATCCAGTCTGACCTCATTACCTCTCCCACCATTGACAGATCGCTTCTGTCATCTCTACTTCACCTGCCATCTATTCCATCAGCATGGGTGCCTTTTATACCCTCTCACCTTGGTCCTCAGAATCCCACCACGATCAGTCCCAACACCAGCAGCACCAGGCACACCAGCAGCACCAACAACAACACCAAACTTATCCGCAATCAACCTGATGCTGCACAGGACACAGGGCATCAGCACCCGACCACATTGCTGCCTGGGAGGCCAGGGACGGCCTCACCATGGTCAGATTTACTTCACTTGATGCTGTACACCCTGGCTGCCACATGATGCGCCAGCTTGGCACCACCCCACACCAACACCATAAAGCATCCCTACAATGCCCAAGCCATTCCTTTCACACTCACCACCATTGCGGGGGTACAGTTATGTCTCACCATTCACTGCAAATCACGAAGCCACTTCCAAAGGTGCACAAAAATCTGTCCAAGAATGAAAAGTGTTGAAAATAAAGGTTTCAATGTTTGACACCACATTAACAGAAGCTTTAAATGAACATTGCGTAAAACACCCAAGTGTCTACCCTTGTGTGTTGTTTGTTGATATGATTGCACTAGGCTGAGGGTGAGTGTCAGGGGTGGCTAGTGAGATGGGGAAGTGATAATATAGACAGAGAGGGATGGGTGGAGGTGCAAGGTAAGTTGGTGTGAGTAAGGATGTGCAAGAGTAGGGTTAGGGAAGGCAGAGTGATGGGGATGTGATGAGAGGCACATCAGTATGAGGTTGAGTGTGGCTTTGTACTAACGTTTCGTGATCTACTGAGATCATTAAACGTTTGCGGCACTGCACCCAGGTCCTCCTGACCACATCCCTGCTTTTGTGCCCTCCTCTGCAATGTGCAACCAGGCTGTGTTGGTCTCCTGGGGAGGTCTCTTCCACCCATCGAAAGAGAAGGGGACCTCCCTGTGTGTTGTGACTCCCTCCATAAGCATATGGAGGGAGTCATGGGAGAGCGTGGGTGCAGCCCTGTGCCTTTGTGCAGTCATTGTCAGTGTTTGCAGCACCTCAGTGCTGTAGAACACTGACAGCACAAATGTCAAAATAAAGTTGGACATGGTCCCTTTAAGGAAACCGGCTGATGACGCGCCATCAAATGACGTCACCGGACCTGCTTCCTCTAATTGGCTGGGAAACACGCTGGGCGGGCTTAACAAGCCCTATCAACGGAAATTCATTTCACAGAGCAGGCTGGAGCCAGCAGCAGGGTCAGGACCTGCCACCGAAGTCGCCCACCATGGACCCGCAGTTGTCAGCAAAATCGCGGCCAAAGATTTTCTCCTGGTTTAGGCCCAGTTTTTCTCGGACTGGGCTACCTTCTGTAATGCTTCAATCCACATTGACCTGGTGGGAGGGGAAGGTCCTGCTGTGGTCAAGGGGGTCGCTGAGATTCACACTGCAGCAATATGCTGGATCCGCTTCATTGCTGGTATTGTGTGTGTCCTGCAGCATCGTCAATCGGTAAGGCCCTTAGCCACATCCATAGATGTGGAGGATTGTGTTCTCCTGATCATATCCTCTCCAAACCTCTCCTGTTCCACCTGGGCAGGTGGGCAGGGGTCTGGTATGTCCTGTAGTGCAATTTTAATTTACTCTCCTTTTAACTTATGTCTGGTTGCGGCCCAGTCAACTGCTTTGAAGATCATAAGGGTTCACTCCAAGTCTCTTTTCCGGGGTAATTTTCCTGTATTTGCACTTTGCAGGCAGATGGAAGTGAAGATTGCATATACTCTCAAACTTAATATTGCTTATACCTTTGTTGGGTGGGGAGAAGGGTTTTGGGGCTGGGAGTGCCTGGCACAGACCCCTGATTAACTTTGCTTTGGAGTGATAAACCTACTCCAGTATGGTACACATAGGAACAGGAGGAGGCCATTCAGCTCCTGGAGCCTCTTTCACCATTCAATTAGATCCTGACTGATCCGTACCTGAACTTCATTTACCTGCCTTGGTTCTGTAACCCTTAATACCCTTCCCCCACTGACGTGATTAATACTCAGTGTTTAAATAAAAGTCTATCTACGTACACATTTTGAGAGCATGCAGCCCATTTCAGACATTACACTATAATCAGAACTTCGGGTCTCCACGGGTGAGTACGCACGGGGTACTCACCCATAGGCCCAATGGAAGTGCCGGTTTCCTGCATGCACTGCGCATGCGCGGGAAACCGGCACTTCCATTCCCCGGCGAGCAAGGGTTAAGAGGTCGAACGCGTGCGCGGGAGAGGCTGCGCGTGCACATCGAACTTACGTTTTTTTTGCAGGTTTTCCCGGGAAGGTAAGTCTGCAGGAGTTAGACATTTAAAAAGCAGTCATAAGGCCTGCTTTTTACAAAGTAAGGGGTGAATTAATTAAAATTAAAACATTTTTCCCACAGGTTTATTATTTTTAAATACTTTAAAGAAAGGTAAGTTTATTTTTAGCCCCATTAGAAAATAAAATTATTTTTTTCAAAAATTTAAATTATTGTTTAAAATAGTTAATTCATGTAATTTATACTTTACTAGCTGGAGTGCCCGGTGGTGCCAAGGGTTTTTTGAGGGCTTGTTGTTGTTGGAAGAGAGAGAGAGAGAGAGACTGGGGGGAGAAGAGAGAGCGACTGGGGGGAGAAGAGAGAAACGGGGGGGAAGAGAGAGAGAGACTGCTGGATTTAGTTCAGGATTAGCCTGGAGAGAGAGGGGGGAAAGGAACGCCTCAGGCCTGGCCCGATCGACCCCTGCGAAGGAAAGAAGGAAGGAAGAAGGCGAGCTCTCCCTCCTTGTCCCACCCCCTCACTCATTCCCTCCCTCACCCTCTCTCTCTCCCTCCCCCTGACTCTCCCTGCTTTACACTCTCTCCCTCCCTCCCCTCTCCTCTCCCTCCCTGCCCCTCTCCACTCCCTCCCTCCTCCTCTCCCTCCCTCCCCCTCTCCTCTCCCTCCCTCCCCCTCTCCCTCCCTCCCCCTCTCCTCTCCCTCCCCCCTCTCCGCTCCCTCCCCCTCCTCTCCCTCCCTCCCCCTCTCCTCTCCCTCCCTCCCCCTCTCCCTCCCTCCCCCTCTCCTCTCCCTCCCCCCTCTCCGCTCCCTCCCCCCCTCCTCTCCCTCCCCCCCTCTCCTCTCCCTCCCTCCCCCTCTCCCCCTCTCCTCTCCCTCCCCCTCCTCTCCCTCCCCCTCCTCTCCCTCCACCCCTCCTCTGCTCTCCCTCCCCCTCCTCTACTCTCCCTCCCCCTCCTCTCCCTCCCCCCTCCTCTCCTCTCCCTCCCCCCTCCTCTCCTCTCCCTCCCCCTCCTCTCCTCTCCTCTCCCCCCTCTCCTCTCCTCACCCACCCTCCTCTCCCTCCCCCTCTCCTCTCCCTCCGCCTCTCCTCTCCCTCCCCCTGTCTCTCCCTGATTTCCTCTCTGTCCCTCCCTCCCCCTCTCTCTCTGCCTTTCCTCAGAGCCCGGACACAGTGAGCCGAAGCCTCCGTGTGCTGATCAGCGCCTCAGGGCCGGCCGGTGTGCGGCCTAGCGCATGAGGTCCGGCTGGACTCACCTTAGCTCAGGTCGCGCTCCGGGCCGACGTTGACGCGCGTGCTGACTCCCGCCCCGCCAGCCTTTTCTAAGATGGTGGCGATGGCTACGCTCAGCTCAGTCCCGTGCCACCAGCCTTTACCAAGACGGTGGCGATCGCGGAGCGGGACGGGCGGTGCCTAGCTCGGGCGTGGCTGGCGAGGAGGGGCCGAGGCTTCGAGGCCTGAGGCCTGCAGGCAGCTCATCCACCGCCGAGGGGGGGAAAGCCCGAGTCCCCTTTGCAAAAGGATTTTTTTTCTTTTAAAAGCAACTTTTTTTTTGCTGGAATTCTATATTTCAAAATAAACACGCAGAAAGTGGGAAAAAGAAATCAATAGTTAGGAATTAAGATGGCGGCCACTCACCTAGGCTCAGAAGGATTAGGCCCGCCCACACACGCAATGAAACGCCCCCCATGATGCACCGATTGGTCAACCATCAGGTTAATCCGCTGTACGATTGGTCAACCATCACGTCACTCAATGCTAATGAGCGGAATGTTGCCGTTTTTTGAAACTTTTTTGTATACTGTCTGAACAATTTTTGTCTGACCAAAAAGTAAATACACCTATTAGACTCCCCTAATGATAAGCTTTCTTTTGATATAACATATGTGTAGGTACGCTCTATAACTTTTGATTGTATAGCCGGACAGACAGACAGAAAGACAAACAGAAAGACAGAAAGACAGAAAGACACAGACCAACCGTTTTATATATATAGATTTTTTTAAATGTGATTTAAAAAAAAAATTATTTGAAGATTTAGTGATGTTTTGGGGCTTGTAGTATTTCTAAGTTTGACAGCCCTTCCTGTCAAACTTATGAATGAAGCATTCCCTGCTCCGATTGGCTCTCCATGGCCCACGTGATCCCAGTGGACGCTTCGAACTAACTGCGCCCCTGGGATACGCAAGCACTGTGCGCCGGCAGTTGGAGCAGGCCCAGGATCGGAATCCCACGTGGGCCCACAGCTCAACGGCCGGCGCGCTAGGTAAGTGCAGGTCGGGGGCTTGCACCCGCGGGAAGCCCCCGACCCAAATTTCTGGGCCAATGTGTTGAAGGCATTTTTAAAAGTGAAAAGGAAAGACAATCACGACTTGCTGTTTTTTCCTCTGATCTGGAGCAAGAAATTTCCAAGCACTTTTTAATCTACAACTGTACCTCCGTATACAACAACTGAACTCTGCTTGACCTTATGTTGTGCTTATTTACAGTAATCACATGTTGCGGCCTTAAAGGGGCAGGCCATCTTAGAAGTCACACAACACCAGGTTATAGTCCAACAGCTTTATTTGAACTCACAAGCTTTTGGAGCGCTGCTCCTTCGTCAGGTCTACGTCAACACATTGGCCCAGAAATTCGGGTCGGGGGCTTCCCGTGGGTGCAAGCCTCCGACCTGCACTTACCTAGCGCGCCGGCCGTTGAGCTGTGGGCCTGCGTGGGATTCCGATCCTGGGCCTGCTCCACCTTCACCTGACGAAGGAGCAGCGCTCCGAAAGCTTGTGATTTCAAATAAAGCTGTTGGACTATAACCTGGTGTTGTGTGACTTCTCACATTTGTCCACCCCAGTCCAACATTGGCATCTCCACATCATGCCATCTTAGCCGCAGAATAATATACTGGTTATTAACTGGTATTAAACTCCTGCCATAATAAAGCAGTGCATCATTCGACATACAGTTAGCAATGCCCTGGAACACCCAGTGCGATTCCAAAAGATTTGAATTATAATTTGACAGAGCACTTTTAATTTTAAAGCTTTCACAATAAGAATCTCATGTACACAGGGTGACAACAAGAATAAACGGTATCCAAGGGATGTGTCGAAAATAGAAAATTCATCACCTGACAGTCAGTGTGACACTGGCCCGTGGTGCTGGGGTGGAGGCAGTGAATGAGATGTGTTCACTGGGAATTAGATTGAAACTGGCTCAATGGCAGCCAGAGCTCAGTGGGTAGCACTCTCATCTCTGAGTCAGAAGGTCGTGAGATTCAAGTCCCACTCCAAGGACTTGACCGCAAAATCTAGGCTGACACTCCCAGCGCAGTACTGAGGGAGTGCCACACTGTCACAGCTGTCGTCTTTCAGATGAGAAATTAAAAGGTGGGTGTGAAAGATCCCACAACACAATTGCAATGTGCAGGGGAACTCGTCCCGGTGTCCAGGCCTAAATTTATCCCTCAACCAACATTACTAAAACAGGTTATCTGGTCATTATCGCATTGCTGTTTATGGGAGCTTGCAGTGTGCAAATTGCATTTCCTATATTTACAACTGTGACTGCATTTCAAACGTACTTAATTGGCTGTAAAGCACTTGGGGAGTCCTGAGGCCGTGAACAGTCGCTAAATAATGGCAAATGATTTCACTTCTGTGATATCCGAGTGGTAAGGTCAGAAACTGAGATAAGCGAGATCTTAAGGAACAAAACCCAACTGTTTATTACATGGTGTAGCAGAGAGACATAGAAACACATTATTTCTAACTGCACGAGCCAAGATGGAGGATTCACCTCTGAGTCATACCCATAATGCAATGCCACATTACCATACTAACTGGTGTACCAGGACATTACCTTAAACACTGGTGAATATGATCCCTTAATCTTTGGCTCCATCTGGTGGATAACTTAAACATTACATCCCAGATTACTATAACTTCCAACCTATCATAGCCATCAGAAGGATGAGACTTTCATCCCATCTGTTTTTGGTTGGATTCAAAGCCAGGTAGCCAAAGTGAAAAGCTGGTGTTCTTCTGCATTGTACCAGCAGTCACCTCGGGTTGAGCTTTTGTCCCCACTGAATAAAACCAAATTTTGAATTTGTAAAGAAATACAAGGAGGGCTCCTACAAAGTAACAGATCCCGGATGGCTAATTAAAACAATATAAATGGGAACCCCAGTGGGACTGTGCGTTATCAGCTGAGGCTGTGTTCCAAGCTCTGGTCGTGGCGAAGTTATTAAAGGAAAAAGATGAAACAAAAGAACAAAATGAAGTAACTGTAATCAACTCCAGGCCACAGTAACACCCACTGACCTCCTCCTGCTTTCATAGACTTATTAAAATCCCAGATGCTGCTGTTGCCTCCTTTTTGATTTTTATGACTCCGAACCGAACTTCAAAAGAAAAGAAGTTGATCCTCTGTGGAGCTTAAATATGCGATTTTGTGCGGATCATTCTCTACTTTGTTTCATATTTTTCACACCCATAATCGTGGACCAGAGAGACCGGCAGACGCACAGACTGAGGTGTCGCAAGCCAGCACCCACAGCAAGCCAGGATCCCCCCTCACTGCCATATTCCATTAGAGAGTACAGATAACACTTTTAAAAATACCCATCGCCACCTACCAGGCCTGCATCTCTGCATGAGTTCACCTGAAAAAGGACAGCCAAGTCATGTCTGCTATACGGTTATTACCTCGCCTCCACCAATCCAAAGTAAAAATGAACATTTGCAGCTTTCTGATCCCATATTGGATTTTGCTCAGCTTCTATTAGATCCTGCGTGTTTGCACACACTGAACTAATGTGTAGTTCTAGGTTATTTGGATTATTGACCTTCCTCTTGTACAACTGCAGTGTATTACAGCAGCAACACCTCTCAAGGGTTGTAGCTGTTTCTGGACATCAAAAAATGCACCTGTATTTTCAGGGATGTCCTGCAATTGAGCTCTCCACTCCCACTCAGAAGCAGCGAGTTCGTGTCCCATGATTGGCAACTGATACGTTGGGAATAATTTTAACCCCAAAAGTTGGTGGGTTTGGTTTGGGTGGGAAGTTAAAGGCCGAGAAATTCAGTTGTTAGCGCCAACCGCTAGCGCCTTAGGAGGAGGAGAAGTGGGGCGCTAAGCGGCTAGCGCCCGGGCGCGGCGCGATCTGCGCCTCTCGCGAACTTCACTTAAGATTTAGCGGCGGCGCAAAACCGCAGTGCCCACTCAGCTGCGCGCGCAGATCCTGACGTCATTTCATGGTGCAACGCCCTTGGTGAGTCCCGAACCGGAACTTCAGTGGCGCTGCCCTTATGTGCGCCTGGCGCCCCCAGCGACTGGTAGAGGGGAACAGTTCCCAGTCGCTGCGGGGCACGGGGGGCTCTAATTAAAGGGGACTCCTCCTGCATTATAAGTGGCAGCCATTTTGCTCCACTCCTTCTTTGTGAGAGACAGATATTTGGAGAGAGACAAAGGGAGAGAGCTTTCTGGTTTGACTCAGCGCTCGCACAGGTACTTCTGGCTTCAGGCCAGAGCTTTGCACTTGGATTTAACTTATAGCCTTGATTCGAAACATATAATGGGGGCAGCAATGGGTGGAAACGTTGGCTTACTGCATTGCATTCAAAGGGCTCAGAGACGCCGTGAGAGAGTGCCAGTCATGGCCAGATGGAGAAGGGCCAACAGGCATCAGCACAGGAGGCCTTACCCACCCAGGGTTTACCACCAGCAGTTCTCATGTCTGAACATGTCTGAGGAGCAGTGTGTTCGGAGGCTGCGATTCAGAAGGGAGGTGGTCAATGAGATCTGCCACCTGCTTCGTAGAGATCTGCAGCCACAGCTGAGGAGCAGGACGTCTCTGTCGGTGGCAGTGAAGGTGACGGTGGCTCTCAACTTCTATGCCACCGTCTCCTTCCAATCCACTACTGGGGACATTGCCAACATCTCCCAGTTCGCGGTACATTGCTGCATCCGCCAGGTGACCAATGCCCTTTTCAGAAGGAGACGTCAGTTCATCTCCTTCCCCATGAGCCTGGACAAGCAGCAAGAGCGTGCAATGGGATTTGCAGCATTAGCGGGCTTCCCCATGGTGCAGGGCGCCATTGACTGCATGCATGTGGCTTTGCGGGCACCTCTAGAGAATGCCGATGATTACTGCAACTGGAAGGGCTACCATTCGCTCAACGTGCAGTTGGTGTGTGACCACAGGCAGCTCATACTAGCTGTCAATGCCCGCTTTCCAGACAGCAGCCACGATGCCTTCATCCTGCGCCAGACTTCTGTGGCAGACATTTTCAAAGCCCAGCCTCACCCACGAGGATGGCTTCTCGGGGACAACGGCTATCCTTTGTGCACCTGGCTGCTGACCCCGCTCCATGCGCCCAGCACCCCTGCTGAAGAGCGATACAATGACAGCCATCAAGCAACCAGGAACATCATTGAGCACACAATCGGCGTGCTCAAGCAACGTTTCCGCTGTCTGGCTCGTTCTGGCGGAGCCCTACAGTACTCGCCTGAGCGAGTCTCCCATTTCATTGTAGTGTGCTACATGCTGCACAACCTGGCTATCCGCAGGACTCAGCCACTGCCAGCAGACATTGGAGGACCACCAGAGGAGGAGGAGGAGGAGGAGGAGGAGCACCAGCATGGGAGGGAGGCACAAAGTGCAAGGGCCGTCCATCGGCGGCTTATTGCAACTCGGTTCTAGGCCCCCTCTCAGAGAATGGCTTGTGCCAATAAAAGAACATGAATGGAGCCGCTCCGCAAACCCTCAGCCGGTCAAGGCAACAAATAGTTCAAAGTGCAAACATGGATAATCTGAATAAATAAAATGTTTTATTTGACAAACTCTGTGCCCTTCCTGCATGACAAACAAATTCAGAGAAACCCCCCAAAAAACAGTCAGACACATAACTGGCTCTCACAACCTTGAGAAAATGAAAAAAACAGTTAAACAAAAATGACCATGATTCTCGGCCTTCTTATAAAAAACAAACACAACATTCTCGGCCTTCATATATAAAAGAACAAAACAGCCTCGGCCTTCATATATAAAAGAACACAGCAGTCTCGGCTTCATATATAAAAAAATCATTTGGCCACACCTTCTACTTTTTCCCCTGCGAGGGTGATCTGTCTTGTTTCCGTGACTGGCCCCTTCCCGCCCTGCAACTCCTCCTCAGTGGGACCCCAGTGGCTGCAGCAAGGCTGGGGGAAGGCTGCTGAGGGTCAGATGGTGAGACGGCAGATGCCCTTGGGGGTTGACCTGGACCAGCTCTGGGCCTGGAGGGGCCAGCTGCTGACTGCTCCAACTCTGCTTGGGCGGCAGCAGTCTGTCCTACGGGTGGTGGCAGCTGCAGTGGAGGAGTGACAGTGTTGGCTGCAGGAATGCTGCCAACCTGACAGAGCACAGGCACTCCCTGGTCGGTTGATACACTGGCACTCGCATGGGCCAGCACTGCAGCATGCGCAGCAATCTGCTGAAGCACAGACTGCTGGGCTGCTGCGGCATGGCGAGTGCCCCGGCGATGCCTGGCCGATCCAGCGAGGGTGGCAGCAGTTAATGCCCGTGTGGCCCTGGTCTGTGTCTGCATGACACCAGCCAGTGAATGCACGGCACAACTGAGCACTTGGCTGGAAGCCGCCTGTGATGCAGCGAAGTCCTGCAGACTCCAAGCCTGTGCTGCCGTGAAGTCCTGCAGACTCCCGGCCTGTGCTGCCCCAAATTCCTGTACATGCCTTGCCAGTGACTCTATGGAGTAAAGGCATCCTTGCCACTGCAGCCATGAGCTCAGTGTGCCTGTGCTCAGCCTGGTTGCCCATTTCCGCAAGGAGCCGCACCTCCTCTGCGCTCACCGTAGCAGGACTGGAGGCCGCACTAACCCTCCGGGGAGAAGGCCGCCGAGCTTCCCCACCCCTCCCGCGTTGCTGCAGCCCGCTGGGCCCTGGAGCTTAACTCTCCTCCGACCCTTCCCCCCTGCTCCCCTCCAGGGAAGACGTGAATGTGATGAGATATGCCATTCATCAGGCACTCTGTATTCTCTGTGTTTGATTGTGCCTGTGGCTGTGACAAGCAGGGGAGTTTAGTTTCAGTTTCATTTCCTTACCTGTATTGTATTGTGTGTAGGGCTCCACCCATACCTGGCCCCTACCTAAGCAGGCCCCAGCGTGTCTCACAGGCAGTACAGCAGATCTCTGGATGAGAGACACTTCTCCTCTGTGTATTACTTTCTGAGTTAATAAACGCCTTGCTTTGCTCCGTTAACGTCGAGTCTCGGATTCATTGAGGCACATCAATTTTATTAACTCAATTTTCAACGCAATGGATCAACTCTTGAAACCCGAACGTTTGGATTTGGACCCGCATGCTTCGGACGCATCAGCACGATTCGGACACTGGTTTAAGTGTATGGAATTCTTCCTGGACAATTCCGCAGCCATCACAGACGCTACGGACGCTGAAAGTATGAAACTCGGAATCCTGCGGAATTGGGTAAGCCACCAGGTTTACCCCCTCATCCAAGACGCCGACACGTACCCGGCCGCCTGCGACATCCTAAAGGCCCATTACCAGCAGCCTACGAACGAGGTGTACGCTAGGCATCTGCTCGCTACTCGCACACAGCGGCCTGGGGAATCGCTGGATGAGTTCCTAGTCACCCTGAAAACGCTTGGCAAAGACTGCAAGTGCCAAGATGTAAAAGCCGCAGTGTACACTGACGAGCTTGTTCGTGATGCCTTTATCACAGGCCTCAGCTCCACTTACATCCGGCAGAGACTACTGGAAAAAACGGGATTGGACCTGAAACAGGCTGTGGACACAGCGCGATCCCTGGATGTGGCCCAGAGAAACTCGGACGCCTACTCTTCAGCCCGCGCCGCCCACGCCGCCACGTGTGCACCAAGGGCGCCGCCATCTTGGAAGGCATCTTCCCCGCCCAGCAGCCCGACACTGTCGGGGCCCCGCTCTCCCCCCAGAAGCCCTACGACAGCCGCGATGCATCGGGGCCCCAACTGCTACTTCTGCGGGCAGCCGAAGCACACCAGAAACCTGTGCCCGGCGAAAGGCACCACCTGCTTTAAGTGCGGTAAGAAGGGGCACTTCGGGAAGGTGTGCAGAGGGAACCCCGCTGGAAAACCCGCCACCGCCGCGTGTGCGCCGTGGGAGCGGCCATCTTGGACACCATCTTGCCCGACCTCGTGGGGTCCGCCATCTTGTGAGCAGACAGCGTGGACGCCATCTTGTCTCGATCAGGGCCCTACAGTGGCATCGGTCACAGTGGACCAGACCAGACCGCACCCGCTATCCAAATCAATGGTGGACATCGAGGTAAACGGGTGCGGGGTTAAATGTTTAATTGACAGTGGAAGCACGGAGAGTTTTATCCACCCTGAACTAGCACAACAACTCTCTCTAACGGTGGTCCCGGCTCGGGGCACCATCTCTATGGCTGATAAAACCCAGACATCGACCATTATGGGTTACTGCGCGGTACAATTGTCCGTTAATGGAACTGTATACGATAATTTTAAATTACTAATCATGAAGAGTCTATGTGCGAGCGTGATCTTGGGCCTGGATTTCCAGTGCCACCACCAAAGCATCACGCTCAATTACGGTGGGTCCCAGCCGCCCCTCACAGTGTGCGGTCTGGCTACCCTGAAGGTAAAGCCGCCTTCGCTATTCGCGAACCTTACTCCCAACTGCCGGCCAATAGCGACCAAAAGCAGGAGGTACAGCTGGGAGGACAGGCGGTTTATCGCGACCGAGATGGACAGGCTGCTGAGGGAGTGCATTATTGAACGCAGCAACAGCCCGTGGCGCGCCCAAGTGGTGGTGGTGAGGGGTAGCGAGAAGAAACGGATGGTGATCGACTATAGCCAAACGATCAACATGTACACCCAACTAGACGCCTAGCCGCTACCCCGCATATCAGAAATGGTGAACCAAATTGCCCAATACCGGGTGTTCTCCACCATCGACCTCAAGTCAGTGTACCACCAGCTCCCTATCAGACCAGAGGACCGCCCGTACACCGCCTTCGAGGCGAACGGACGCCTCTACCAATTCCTCAGAGTCCCCTTTGGGGTGACGAATGGGGTCTCGGTCTTCCAGAGGGAGATGGACCGCATGGTCGATGACCACCACTTGCAGGCAACCTTCCCCTACCTCGACAACGTCACCATCTGCGGTCACAACCAGCAGGATCACGACTCGAACCTCGAGAGGTTCCTGAAAACCGCACAAAAACTCAACCTCACTTACAACGAGGACAAGTGCATTTTCAACACCACGCGCCTTTGCATACTAGGCAGCGTGGTGGAGAATGGGGAAATCGGACCAGACCCCGACTGACTGCGCCCCCTATGGGAGCTGCCCCTGCCCAACACTCCCAAAGCCCTGAAAAGGTGCCTGGGGTTATTTTCTTATTATGCCCAATGGGCCCCCAACTACTCCGACAAAGCCCACCCCCTCTTGAAAGCATCCTCTTTTCCGCTCTCTGCTGAGGCCCACGCCGCCTTCAAAAGCATTAAGTGGGATATCGAGCGGGCCACGCTACAGGCAGTGGACGAGAACACTCCCTTTCAAGTGGAAAGTGATGCGTCTGACTTTGCCTTGGCGGCCACCCTCAACCAGGCGGGGCGGCCCGTAGCTTTCTTCTCGAGGACCCTCCAAGGGCCCGAGATCAGACACTCCTCCGTGGAAAAGGAGGCCCAAGCCATCGTGGAGGCAGTGCGCCACTGGCGCCACTACCTAGCCGGCAAACGCTTCACCCTACTTACCGACCAGCGGTCGGTAGCGTTTATGTTTAATAATAAACAGAAGGGGAAGATTAAAAATGATAAGATTCTCAGGTGGCGGATCGAGCTCTCCACCTTCGAGTATGACATCATTTACCAGCCGGGGCCCTTAACGAATCCCCCGACGCCCTCTCACGAGGGATGTGTGCCAGCGCCACCGGGGATCGGCTACAGACCCTCCACAACGACCTCTGCCACCCAGGGGTCACACGGCTGTTCCACTTCATAAAGTCCCGCAACTTACCCTACTCGATTGAGGAAGTTCGGTCTCTGACCAGGAACTGCCGCACTTGCGCTGAGTGCAAGCCTCGGTTCTACCGCCCAGATAGAGCCCACTTAATCAAAGCTACACGGCCCTTTGAGCGGCTCAGCTTAGATTTCAAGGGCCCCCTCCCGTCAGTCGACCGCAATGTTTACTTCCTGAACATTGTGGACGAATACTCCCGTTTCCCATTCGCCTTCCCCTGCCCAGACATGACCAGCGCCACGGTCATTAAATGCCTCAACAGCCTGTTCTGCCTGTTCGGTATGCCGAGCTACATCCATACGGATAGGGGGGCGTCCTTCATGAGTGAAGAGCTACGCCAGTACATGCTGTCCAGGGGGATCGCCACGAGCCGTACCACCAGCTACAACCCCCAGGGTAACGGCCAGGTGGAGCGAGAGAACGGGACAGTATGGAAAGCAGTCACTCTAGCTCTAAGGACCAAGGGCCTCCCTATCTCCCGCTGGCAGGAAGTCCTCCCAGATGTGCTCCATTCGATACGGTCGCTATTGTGTACTGCCACTAATGCCACGCCTCATGAACGAATGTTTGTCTTTCCCCGGAAATCCACCTCAGGCGTATCCATGCCGTCATGGCTCTCCACCCCAGGTCCGGTATTTGTATGAAGGCATGTGAGGGGCCACAAGACGGACCCTCTCGTGGAGTCAGTGCACCTACTCCACGCCAACCCCCAATACGCATATGTCCGGCACGCCGATGGAAGGGAGGACACCGTGTCCATAAAAGACGTCGCCCCAGCCAGTAACGACAACAACCACGACAACAACAGCAACAACGATCACAGCAACTCTTACCCACCCACTATCCTTTCATCACCCCCGGAAGAACATCGACCAACGGTGCCCCCATCAACTACCCCTTCAACAACCCTGGCGGCGCCACCGGCAGAGACCCAGGAGGCCACCGGGGACACCCAGCCAACACCCGCGGCACCACAACAGCTACGTCGGTCACAGAGGACTTTCAAACCCCCGAACAGACTAAATCTGTAGAAGGGGTGAATGTGATGAAATATGCCATTCATCAGGCACTCTGTATTCTCTGTGTTTGATTGTGCCTGTAGCTGTGACAAGCAGGGGAGTTTAGTTTCAGTTTCATTTCCTTACCTGTATTGTATTGTGTGTAGGGCTCCGCCCATACCTGGCCCCTACTTAAGCAGGCCCCAGCGTGTCTCACAGGCAGTACAGCAGATCTCTGGATGAGAGACACTTCTCCACTGTGTATTACTTTCTGAGTTAATAAAAGCCTTGCCTTGCTCCGTTAACGTTGAGTCTCGGATTCATTGAGGCACATCAGTGTCCCCACCATGGCCATGGGCTGCCTCGGCTGAGGGTGGCACTGATGGGCCGGTTTCCTCTTCCTCCTCCTTGATTTCTGATTCAGACACAGTGCCAGTTTGAGTGCCCGCCTCCTCACCTGACGATTCACCAGCTGAAAGCAGGGAGGCACAAGAGTTGCTTTAGAGTGAGGACAGGGTGGCAGCGAGGGAGGCATGAGCGCTGCTATGCACTGCATTGGTTCGATAGTGGCAAAGGATGCTGGTGTGAGGTGCAACTGGAAAGAGGTCAAAAAGGTGATGCCCTTACCATTGGGGCCCAGAACAGGGTCGGCATCTCCACTGGCGACGGGGCCAATCAGCCGGCCTGACATAATGCGTTCCACCTGCTGCTCCAGGTCGCTGAGCTGTTTGAGGTCAGGACGGCCTCCCCTGGTCTGTCGCTGCTGCCTTCGGTTGAGCGCCAGCTTGCCCTGCAAGAGAAAGGATGGCCTCTAAGTACAGTGTGAAGCCCTGATCTTGCCTGCACTGCCTCCCATGGTGGAATAGCCCTGACAGTGTCAAGCCCTGATCTTGCCTGCACTGCCTCCCATGGTGGAATAGCCCTGACAGTGTCAAGCCCTGATCTTGTCTGCACTGCCTGCCAGGGTGGAATAGCCCTGACAGTGTCAAGCCCTCATCTTGCCTGCACTGCCTCCCTGATGCGCTATCAATAACTCAAAAGACTGAGATTAAGCGCCCTCGGGGGTAATGCCCCGGCTCGCCGGCTTAGCACCTTAGGATAGTCGTGCATCACTTGCTTTAGCGCAGCAGCAACCTCTTGGGGCGAAGCAACTGAATATCGGCGAAGGTGGCGCTAAGTTGCGCCGGGCGCAAAATTTAGCGAACGCCCGGTTGTAGCAGCCCAAACGTGGCTATACTGAATTTCTAGGCCAAAATGTTAAAAATCTGAAACAGGAACTCAACCTGTCCACTTCTGGTGTCAACAGAGGCAGAACGAGGGGCGGGCCTCAGGAAATCCGGCAGGTAAAAGGAGGCGAGAAGTCTGGGTCCATAAGGTAAGTGCCTTTATAGCCCTGCTTGTGGGCCAGGAGGAGCAGGAATGTTTCCCCCCGGTATAACAAGCTAACCTGTAAAATCCCCCCACCTCCACAATCTCCCCCAACACCCACCATCTCCAACCCTCCCCATCACTGACCCCCCGTGATCACCAACCCCCATCTCTGAGTCTCCTATCTCCGACCCCCTTCAGATCGTTCCCCAACCCCGCCCCCCGATCTCCAACTCTCCCCGACCCCCAATCGCTGACTCCCTTTTGATCTCTCCCCTAAGCCACCCGTGATCTTCCACCCCTCCACGATCACCCCGACCCTCCCAACCATGCTGTAAGCACCCCACCTACCACCCCCCCCGCCCACCACCCCGCAATCTCTACCCCCAACAATCACTAAACCTACCTGCTCCTGAGGTGTGACCTTCTCTGAAACATTTCCCGCCCTACAAGGAGCCGAGCCTGTCAATCAGGCTGGCTTCCGGGCAGGGAACCTGTTTAAAAAAAAACTCGCACACCCTGGAGTTAAAACTCTATGGGGGAAAAATTCAATATCGCCCTGTTTGGGGCGCCATTATCGGCCGTGCGCAAAGATTAGTGCCTGGCGCTAATTATCGTCTCCGACAGCAAACTTGGCTTTTATCGCCCCTGGAGGTGATTGGAGCACTAAATCAGGCGCTTCACACCTGTCTTAAGGTGCAAAGGCCGAGGAGCTTGGCGCTGCCTCAGAGCGCTGGCGAAGCTCATGTGATGTCAGTCAGCAATGGAACACAGACACACTGGTGCCAGCCAGTTCTTAAAGGGGAGGGTCGATCTTGTTCTCCATCCACATCCTGCTCATTGCAGCCTTGAATCTCGGCCTGGAGAGACCTGTACATCAAATCTGCTGGAAAGAACAATGGAGAGACCCAGGGAAAGAGCTCCGAGTGCAGCCCCCACAGTCTCTTCTAAATCGATACAAGGAAGGGCAAATCAAAATGAACCTGCAAAGTGCTGCTTGGTACCCAAAACTCCTTCACACAGCGTTGAATCTCTCCAGAAGTCTCTCTCTCTCTCTCTCAGAATGTGTGGTGCAAAAATGTCACCAGCAAAAAAAGGCAGGAAGCGGTCGCCTTTAAATAGCGCTCCCCCAGTCCCTTCCTGACTGCAAAATGCTCCCCTCAACCCGTCGTTGCTAGCGGCAGGCGGTAAGTCAGGGGGCGCCACTCAATATCCGGTCCGGGGTGCTACCGGGGCATTGCGCACTCGACTGACATCACGATCTGCCGGCGCAGGAGATCGTGGCGGTAGTGTTTAGCGCCGCCGCAAAATGTCTAGTTAATTTCATGAGCGGCACAAACACGCCACGCCCGGGCGCTAGTTGCTTTGTGCCCCATTAGCGCCCTCTTAAGGCACTAACGGGAGGTGCAAACCAACTGAATTTTTCACCCTATGTCATTCCAGGAAACCCGGACTTCTGGGAGCCTGATGACTCCCACTAGTTCAGGGCTAGTATAATTCCTTTCTGGTTCTTTGTCTCCCTCGCTCACTTACTGACTCACCTAAACACAGGCATACACTCAAGTACAACATGGTGCCATAGAGTATATTGCCTTGTAAGCAGTTTCTCAAGGGGTGCGTCGCGGACAGCGTTCTAGCATGTCTCTGTTCTGTTTCTATACGCCTCCCCTAGAAATCAGGCAGAACCCCCAGTGCCCCAGAGGAAACCAGCAGCTCACAACACCCTGTGACACACATCCTACCTGGCACAAGTGTCAGTAAAGACGCATCCATCCCAGGGAATTTAAATAGTAATTTTGAGGATGGAATAAAAGGTGAAGCACAGAGCGAGTCGAAGCCTGTGTTGGTGACAGTGTGGGAGCAGTAACGTGCTGGCTGGAGGGCCAGCTCAGGCCCTTCCTCCATCCTGCAGAGCCTCAGGGTTTGTTCCCATGGCCTGCACATTAAACAAACTCAGGGTGCTACCTGAGTGCAGGTATGGTCTGTTGACAGCACTGTGCGAGGTCTGGCAGCACCTATCACAGCTCCTTTACACATACCTGTACACCAGGGCTTGGTGGAACTGCACGTGTTGGATCCCCAAGGGCTTCTGCTCCCAGAGGCAGATGTCCTTCACAGGGCAGAAGCATCTCCCGTGAATGCCATGTGCCAAGACTCTATGCTGGAGATTGGATTCAGAGTTCCATGAAGCATGAGTTTCACAAGCCTCAATGCTGCAGGTGAGTAGACACGATGAGGGAGTGGGCAGCCAGAGGGGCAATGGCTGGATCTGGTATGGTTGAGGCTGCTTCGTCTGAGAGTGATGTCACTTCTAGTCCATCCAGCACCCCCACCCCTCCTCCAAAGAAACAGATATGTGCCAGCGAGGAAACATACAAATTTCTTACAGGGCTTGACAGGGTAGATGCAGGGAGGATGTTTCCCCTGGCTGGGGAGTCTAGAACCAGGGGTCAAAGGCTCAGAATAAGGAGTCGGCCATTTAGGACTGAGATGAGGAGAAATTTCTTCACACAGAGGGTGGTGAATCTTTGGAATTCTCTGCCCCAGAGGGCAGTGGGGGCTCAGTCGTTGAGTCTATTCAAGACAGAGATTGATAGATTTTTGAATGTTAAGGGAATCAAGGGATATGGGGATAGTGCAGGAACGTGGAGATGAGGTAAAAGATCAGCCATGATCTTACTGAATGGCGGAGTAGGCTCAAAGGGCCAAATGGCCGACTCCTGCTCCTATTTCTTATGTTCTTATGTCCAGCAGCAGCTGCAGGGTGGTGCCATGGCCTAATATAAGGGCATACAGGGCCATCTCAATCCCAAGGAACTCCCACTGACAACTGGCAGTGGACCGTCTCGCCTACTCCTGTCACCTAGAAGGAACAATAGGAGAGATTCAGCAAGACTTATGAGAGGGAAGTCATGGGGTAAAACATGCTGGTCGCATACATTTATCATTCTTCAGCATTAAAACTGGTTTCATTTTATTTCAACTTTATCCAGAGAATATCCTTGTGATGGTGCCGAATAAGGTATCAGCAGCTCGAAGGACATCTATGGTCGTGCTTTTACAACCTCAGGACATCCCAAAGCGCTCTAGTAATCCAGGGGCCTGGACTAATAATAATCGAGAGAACGTGAGTTGAAATCTCACCAGGGCAGTTTGAGAATTTGAATTCTGTTCAAAAATGATGCTGGAAATTAAAAAGCTGGTATCAGTAAACAAGACACCATGAAGCTGCCGAATAGTTCTAAAAACCCAACTGGCTCACTAATGTCCGGTAAAGAAAGAAATCTGCCGTCCTTACACGGGCTGGCCGAGATGTGACTCCAGTCCCACACCAATGTGGTTGACTCTTAATTGCCCCCTAAAGTGGCCTAACAATCCATTCGCAGTTGTATCAGGGCAGCTAAAGGTGGGCAATAAATGCCAACCCAGCCAGCGACACCCACATCCCAAGAATGAATAAGCAAACTGTCTCATCCACAAGAAGATGGCCTCCTTCAGTTTAGCAACCTTTCAGTACTGCATTGAAGTGTCAGCCTAGATTATGTGCTCAAGTCTCTGGAGTGAGGCTTGAAGTATGAACTTCTAGCTCAGAGGCAGGAGCGCTGTCACTGAGCCAAGGCTAACGCCATGTAAATCAGTTTGACCCTGGGGTCAACAATAGATCAATTGGGTGGATGGAAAACCCGACCCACTGCACGCCCCATGGCAAACCCGCTGGTGAGTAAAATCCGGGCTAGGTGTCTTGATGAAATGCACGTCCTCTCCAAAAACTGGATTGTGTCCATAACTTCTAAATGTATCTCAGAAAGAAACGACAGCAAATTGACATTTTAAATTGTTCGTCTGAGGAAATTGGGCAATCTGAGCTGAGAGGCAGTTTGCTGAATGAGGTAAGGGGGCTAGATATTAAATTACAATAACATATTAAGAGAATAGAGCACATTGATTAATGAAGGATTTGGCAAGTTGGAACACCCAGAGAAATCTAAGGCTGAGAGCGTAATCGAAGGAAACAGAATGAGTCATAAAAGTCAACTGTCGAAAATGTAAAGGAAGCACTCAGCTGAAATAATTCCCCTAATTGCCCCGAAAAAAAAACGAATGAAATGATCAAAAGACCCACCAAAAGGAACTGTTTGAAAGAGATTCAGTTTCGATTCAAAGTCAGGGCTTGAAGCGGAAATGAAAGTGGGTTTAAAACAGAGCGTACCTGAAGGAGAGGTAGAAGCAATGCTCAGGGAAATGCTCACCCAGAGATACTGACTGAAAATAAAGAGATAGAGAGCACAGAATGGCACAAAAGCACGAGCCCTGAAATGGGGACGTCGGAGGCTTAACCTGTTTGTTCGTAATTCCTCTCCTCATTATTTTGTGAAGACATTAACATGCTTACAATAAGCGGGCTAACAACATCACTAAAATATCAGACAGAGGAATGTCAGATCTGTTCGTACAGCTACAGGTAGTATCCTACTCAGGGCCGTGGAGAAGAATTTAGCAATAGCTGACCCCCGGAACTACATACTTGTATCCCGAAGTGTATCCTTCATTTTCCAGGGTGAAAACTGGAAGGGTTGCATTCCCGACCCTCAAAAGTTAGTGGTGGAACTCATTTGGATTGTACTATTACAGAGGGGTTCGGGAGGGGTGGGGCCGAATCATTTCATACATTTCTAGGGGACGAGTCAGCTTTGATCCCACAGCATCCATCCTTCCACATGGAAAAGGAATAAAGTCAGCAATTTTCCATCATTTAATGGAAAATGTATCTAAAACTAATAAACTTTGAGAACAGCAATTCCAAAAGATTCAAGGCTCCCAAAGGCTTTAGCTTCAATTTCCTTAAGTATTTACCTTATCCCTCATTTTGAGTTGGGAAGGAAATGGTTCCTTTAACCTTTTTACACCATGTGAGGCCATTTCCTCCATGTAATTTAATCATTCTAAAGTATTTAAATCAGGAGAAACACATGGTGGATGTGGAAATGACTTTTCAGAGCTGGTAGAATTCCTGGAAGATTTAACAGGAGTTCGCTGGCTAGGGTGTAACTTGAATCAGCAACCTGAGCGAAGATTGTTGTTGCTGGTTATTTAGGCAGCTGTCTTTGTGCCAGGTTATCAGATTTGGCTGAGGTGTATTTTGTTGCCGTAATTATAATTTTCAAATGGCTGTTGCTGTTGGAATGTCATTTTTCGACGGGCCGAATGGCCTTCTTCCGTGCTGTAACCATTCCTCTAATCCTTCTTCTTAGGCAGTCCCTCGGAACCGAGGATGACTTGCTTCCCATTAAAAATGAGTTCGCAGGTGATTGATGAGTCCAATGCGGGACCGACAGTCTCTGGCACAGGTGGGGCAGCCGGTGGTTGAAGGGGCGGGTGGGTGGGGTGCTTGGGTTGATGTGCGCTGCCTGCACTTGGCTTCCGCTTGCTCCCGGCGAAGAGACTCGAGGTGTTCGGCGCCTTCCCGGATGCTTCTCCTCCACTTTGTGCGGTCTTGGGCCAGGGATTCCCAGGTGTCGGTGGGGATGTTACACTTTTTCAAGGAGGCTTTGAGGGTGTCCTTGAAGCGTTTCCTCTGCCCACCTGGGGCTCTCTTGCCGTGCCGGAGCTCCGAGTAGAGCGTTTGTTTTGGGAGTCTCGTATCGGGCATGCGGACAATGTTAGAGGCAGAAGGGGCAGAAAGGAAGGTGTCACCTTTCTCGACATTTTGACCATTGTTTTCATGGCAAGCAAGTTATTTTAAAATGTGCTTGCAAATTAAATGTTGCTTTAAAAGGGATTGAATTCACATGACAGTAAGTCTTTCAGGTGTGTACTGGGCTTCACACTGAGCTTCTGAAACCAGCTTCATGGCAACAATGAAAGATCATTTGACATTACAGTGGCCCCTTCGCACTCAGTGCTCCTGCACAATCCATTCATTTGAAATCAGCAGGGGTCATTGCCAAGTTGGGCTGGTGAGCTCTGCTCTGTGGGGGGTGCTGGGGAGGGGGGCGGGGCGGCGGTGGGTTGGGGTCAGTTTTGACTAAAAGCTGATGCTGCAGTCAGACTTTTAAAAGGACATGAGGATCCGATCCAGATTGTAAGGGGTGCTAATATACTCCTAAGAAGTAATATTGGGCCTACAGGGCAACATCTATAAAAGTAATATGTTCGGTCCACTTAAGGAAGCGGCTGATGTTTCCGCAGGCGGCACTTCACTCAAGAGGCAGTGATAGGGCAGCACCATCTCCGAAGCTGACATCCTGCCAAGTGGCTGTCATGGTCAGTACAGGACAGGGCCCATCAGTAACATCATAGAAACATAGAAACATAGAAGATAGGAGCAGGAGTAGGCCATTCGGCCCCTTGAGCCTGCTCCGCCATTCAATGAGATCATGGCTGATCATCCAAATTCAGTACCCTGTCCCTGCTTTCTCCCCATATCCCTTGATCCCTTTAGCCTTAAGAAATATATCTAACTCCTTCTTGAGTATATTTAATGAATTGGCATCAACTGTCTTCTGTGGTAGAGAATTCCACAGGTTCACCACTCTCTGGGTGAAGAAATTCCTCCTCATCTCTGTCCTAAATGGCTTATCCCTTATCCTTAGACTGTGACCCCTGGTTCTGGACTCCCCGGCCATCGGGAACATCCTTCCTGTATCTAGTCCTGTTAGAATTTTATAAGTTTCAATGAGATCCCCTCTCATTCTTCTAAACTCCAGCGAATAAAAGCCTAATCGACCCAATCTCTCTTCATATGTCATTCCTGCCATCCCAGGTATCAGTCTGGTGAATCTTCGCTGCACTCCCTCCATGGCAAGAACATCCTTCCTCAGATAAGTTGACCAAAACTGCCCACAATACTCAAGATGTGGTCTCACCAAGGCCCTGTACAACTGCAGCAAGACATCCTTGTTCCTGTACTCGAATCCTCTCGCTATGAAGGCCAACATACCATTTGCATCAGTCAATCTTCAGCTCATTCATATATCAAGCAGGTGACTGACGTGTTGTTCACTAGGGTGAGCAGTTTTATCCAGGGTTGTTAGCCACTAGGAAAGCTGGAAGTAAATTTAAAGGGACCATGGAAGGTACTGTAAAAAAGCCTTGTAACATCTTTATTTTTTTAACCATTTTTCAAATGTTTGTGCTTTTTTTAGCTGCTGACTAATTCTACCTTTGTTCCTTCTACTGTTGAACTTTAGGGCTGGATTTTCCAAGACCCGAGGAGGCGGGCATGGAGGCGGGCCAGCCGGTAAACTCGGAGAAAGTGGGGGCGGATTGCAAACTTGCCCCCATCCCGCCTCCGTGCCCTTTTGCCAGGGGGTGGGAAGATGTGCAGCTTCGGGTCCCGTCTCCTGGAGGCGGGAAAGGCATTTAATCCTTTTAACTGCCTGTTAACAGACAGTTAACAGGCAGAAGAAAAGATTAGTGCCATTTTACCTTCACAGGTGAAGGCTTCCCGACCTCAGAGAACCCCGCCAGGTTGGAGGTCTGCGGAGGTCGGAGCCACCTGGAAGTAAGGTATAGAGGTGAGTGATGAGTGCAAGTGTGGAGTGGTAAGTATGCAAGGTGAGTGATAAGTTTAAAAAAGTGTGCACTTACCCTTGTTTTCTTCATTTAGCCTTTAGCCGCGGTGGATCGGGAGAGCTGACATTCTCCTTGTCAATTTCACGGAATGGCACAGAACCTCCGTTCCTACAGACATGTGAAATTTACAAATTTGAAAGGTTTGATGAGTCCTGAACACAAGGACTCATCAAACTAAAGAGAATGTCGGTGTTTGACAGCTTCACAGAGCTGTCAAACGCTGTCATTTCTTCTTTCAAGAAGTCTTGACAGATAGCACGTCTGACGTTGATGTGATCTGTCAGTGACTTCCTCCCTAACTGGCCTGCTGAGCCCGTAGGGCGGGCTTAACAAGGTCAATCAGGGGAAAATCCCTCTGGTTGGTCAGGCGAGGATGGAGGCGGGACATTGACATGACAAGCAGCAGTCCCGCCTCCAACTTGCCTCCATTCACAAAATCCAGCCCTTAATATTTGCCTGCTCCCATATCCTTTCGATGCCACAATGGGTTTTCCATTGGGAACGCCTCAGTACCTGTATGTTTTAAGAGGAAGAAGAGGAGGAAGAAGAGATTTAGCACAGGCTGATCAGGCAACACAGGAAGAAGATAGCAATTATGTACCAATAACCCCACTTCTGAATAGAGAGACCACAGCCCTCCAATCTCCATCTGACTCAGGACCAATGCTTGCAGAGGCTGTGCTTTACAATGGAGGTCACCAGTGAATTGTGCCATATTCTGCAGCCTGACCTCCACCACAGGAACTGCACTGCCAGTCACCACCATCTTGAGTTGTATGCCACGGGGTCATTCTATGCGACCTGTAGGACATCAGCAACATCAATCAATTGCTTATGCCTCAATTGTCACATTTGTTCTGATGAAAGATCACCGACTTGAAATGTTAACTCTGTTTCTCGCTCCAACAGATACTGCCTGACCTGCTGAGTATTTCCAGCATTTTCTGTTTTTATTTCAGATTCCCAGCATCCGCTTTTGTCACAGAAGTACTGTGACCTTCTCTGGGCCCTTCATTATCTGCATCAACAGGAAGGATTGCACTCGCTCAGTGCCCAGCTCATTTGTGACTCGCAGTATCATATGCGAGTAAATGCCTCCTGCCATGTGGTGAGCTCCCAATTACGGTGCCCTGAAATACTTACTGGGGTGAGTTTGTGAGCTTTGTCTGGTACAGCAGCAACAGGAACTGAGAATAATTGTTGCTCCAAATATTGGAACTGTTGATGTCAAAGGATCTAAGAACTGATAACACAGTCACCTAGAATAGACAGCCCTTTATGTCGTTGACTTTGACAAGACATAGTCACCTGGGGGAAAACAGCTTGTTTTTTTTCATCAGATAAATTTGGGTTTCTTGATCAAGAGACAAACTTCTATTTCTGGAAGAATTCTGAACTGAGCAGAATAATAATGTTTTAAGGACTAGCTGTCATTTTGGGAAAGGGTGAGTTCAGTAACGTCACCCCACAATGCTTAAGCTCCTGAAATTGAAATGTTCAAGTGATTCAGCTGTGGAGACAATTCAAGTTGAAAACCAATGGGAGATTGAGCCTGACAAAACCCCTGTTCTTGGGGCAAAGTAGATTTTTCCTTCACTCTTCAGTTGACAAAATTGAAGAGATGTGTTAAAACGCATCTTCAAACCATTTATGTTGGAGCAGCTTCAACTTTTTACCCTTTGTTAACATGTTCACTTTGACCAAAAGCCTTTGTGGGCTCCATGTATGGTATACTGGGATAAGACAGACAACCTGCTCATGTCTACCACCTCATCGCACACAGTGCGTATATCTCTGTGTCAGTTGCTGCATGCACATGCCATAAGATGGGTCGGCTGCACGCCTGCTGATGTAAAAAGAGTACTGCGTGCTTGGTTTGAGTATAAAACAAGGCTTTAACAACTGTTTCAAAACCATGAGATTCTAGTTACATCACTAGTTCCTGGTTACAGAAACATCCTGAGCAAGCTGGGCCAACGCCCAAGTATTTATACTCCTTGGACGGCGCCACCAGCTGGCCGCCCAGTGTTACTTCATGAGTCATGATAAGATTCATGACACCTGCCATACCAGAGAAGCTGTTATTTAAGAGCAGGTCAAGCTTTGGTGAAGAAGGTGGAGCCATTGGTCTAGTGCTTGGTATAGAGCAGCATTTAAAGAGCTGATACACCCCATATAAACAAGGCACGTCTGCCTCTGGGTGCATGCATGCGGTGTGAACTATCTTTGCTGACATTGGGCACTGTGTGTAATTCAACAATTAAAATGAAAGAAAGAAGGAAGCACTTGCATTAGGTGTCAGCCTTGGCCGTGTGCTAGTACTCTTGCCTGTGAGTCAGTAGTTCATGGACTCAGGCCACACTCCAGAAACACGTCATCTAAGCTGGAGCTTCAGTGCAATACTGAGGGAGTGCAGCACTGTCGTAGGCTCCACAAGATTTGGTTGAGATGTTAAACTAAGCCTGTCTTCTCAGGGTGGTGTAAAAGATCCCAGGGCACTATTCGAAGTAGAACAGAGTTCTCCCTGTGCCTTGGCCAACATTCATCCCTCAACCAACACCTAAAAAACATGATCTGGTCATTTATCTCGATGGGCCAGAAATTCGTGAACGGGGCTTGCCGCGCGTGCAAGCCCCGTATATGCACTTACCCGACGCTCCTGCCGATCACCTCCAGGGACGCCTGGAATTGGTGTTTCAAAAAGAAGAATCCCGGGCAGCGTATGACGTCACGCCGCCCAGGAGTGCAGCCAGCGCGAAGCCTGGAGCGTGCAGTGCAAGTGAGACACACCCCTTAAGGTCTCATTGTAGCAGGACACGCCCCCAATCTCTCCAAGCAGCTGCAGAGGACTTTGTAGTTACACAGCTGCAGGGAAAGTAAGTTATCTGCTATTTTAAGAATGTTTTGTGAACTTTTATAAAATTTTTAAAACGTTTACATTATTTTGAAGAATCTGAAGTAGTTTTAAACAGAATTAAAGCAATTTAAAGACTTTTAAAAGCCCTAAAAGAATTTTTTTAATTCCATGTATTTATTTAGCAATGTCGTCGTCATACGTGTCTTCACACTGTTCCCTTTGGGGAACTGTATGAAGTGGTGGAAGGATTTATGGCCATGATTAACGCTCATTCCGTGACCGTAACCATCTTTGAACCAGCCATTAGGGTGGTTAGTCCTATGGCGGGAGGGTTTTACGGGCTCCCACAAGCTATACAAGGAGGGGGGGCCACACACACCCACGGACGCAAATATCCCACTGGATGTCAACCCAGAATTTAGAGCTGGAGCTCCGACTCCACTTGCCGGGACTGTCTGGAGTGGGATTCGAAACCCTACCCTGATCTGGCCCAGCGGCGGGGATCCTACCGCTATGCCAAAGGCCCAATCCGATTAGCAACGTGAAATGGCTGGAATGAGCACAATTCACGGCATTAAAAGAACTCACAATTGAACTGATGATGACCTCAGCAATCTCCTCAAGGAGGTGGAGGCGCAGCGCCTGCTCATCATTGGTAATGAGAAGTCAAAGGCGCCGCAAAAAGGGCAGATGATAGCTTGGTCTTTCAAGTGGCAGCATAGGGCTCCAGTCACGGGGAGGGAAAAGGCGCAGGAAACGTATGGGTGTCACCTTTTGTGCGGAGTGGGCCTTTTGCGTAGCAGTAAGCATCCCCGCCGCTGGGCCAGAAGGAGTAGGGTTTCGAACCCCACTCCAGACAGTCCCGGCAAGTGGAGTCGGAGCTCCAACTATAAATTCTGGGTGGACATCCAGCGGGATACTTGCGTCCATGGGTGTGGGCGGCCCCCCCCCCCCCCTCAGATGGGTTGTGGGAGCCCGTAAAACCCTCACGCCATAGGACTAACCACCCTAATGGCTGGTTCAAAGATGGTTACGGTCACGGAATGAGCGTTAATCACGGCCATAAATCCTTCCACCACTTCATACAGTTCCCGAAAGGGAACAGTGTGAGGATACGTACGACGATGACCTCTTGCGCAATGCACCTCCTTGGACCCTCAGTCGCAGATGCGAGGGGGCAAATCGTGCAATTGTTAAATTTTTCATTTTTTTTACATGTAAAATGTTGGCCCAGTAATTCCCTTCCAAATGCGCGAGTACGGTCGGGGTACTTACGCGTCTGGCCGGAGGAAATGCCGGTTTTCAGCATGCACAGCGCATGCGGGGAAAACCGGCATTTCCTGTCCTCTGAACGAAGGGGTTCAGAGGCAAAACGCATGCGCAGTAAAGTTCGCCGCTTTCATTCATGATTTCAGTGAGGTCAAGTCCTTACAACTTACACATGAAAAAAGCATGGGTACAGTTGCTCCAGAGGCTGCGGAGGAAGATATTTCTTATCGTGGAGCTTCTGAAAGTATGTATGTCTGTATATATTCCTTTGCGTGTTATGTATATATTCCTTTACTTATGTGTATGAATGTATTATTTAATTATGACTTTCAGAGAAAGTAACTTATTGGAAAATCATAATTAAAAACATACATTCATACACATTAGTAAAGGAATATAAAACATACATACATATACGTAAAGGAATATATGCGGACATACAATTACTTATTACTGATGAAAAGTTTCTTTCTTAAAAGTGCTGGAAATGGTACATTATTCATTTTAGAACACTCATTTTCACATTCCATTCACACAGCCACAATTGCTCCTTCTACCTACCGTTCTGAAAACCCGTTTAAAAAAAAAAATTTAAACTTTAAAACTTACTTAAAATTTCTTAAAATAACTTCCCTCCCTTTCCCAAACAAAAATATTGCCTTTCAGAAGCTCCACGATAAAATATATCTTCCTCCGCAGCCTTGGAACAACTTTACACCTGCTTTTTTCAAGTGTAACTTGTAAGGACTTACCCTCACTGAATCCATGAATGAAATCTACGAAGTTCACTGCGCAAGCGCTGCCTGTGCAGTCGCACGCGCTGTGCCTATGAACCCCTTCGTTCCGAGGTCTGGAAATGCCGGCGTTCCCCGCATGCGCTGTTCATGCTGAACGCCGGCATTTCCAATGGCCAGATGCGTGAGTACCCCGACCGTACTCACGCCTTTGGTCACGAATTTCTGGCCCATTGTTTTTTTGTGGGAGCTTGTTGTGTACAAATTGGCTGCCAATTTTCCTACATTTCAACAGTCACTACACTTTAACAAAAATACTTCATTGGCTGTAAAGCACTTTGAAACATCCTGAGGTGATGAAAGGTGCTATATAAATGCAACTTCTTTCTTTCTATTTAAATAGCACCTTTCATGCCCCCAGGATATCTCAATCAAATCAAATCAAATCAAATCAAATCAACTTTTATTGTCATTGTTAGTGCACAAGTGCAGTACAACGAAATGCTTCACAGACAGTTAAATATTTTTGAAGTGTAGTCATTATTTTTTTTAATGTAGACAAGCAAGGTGGCCATTTTGTGCACAGCAAGGTCCCACAAACAGCCAGATAATCTGATGTTTTGGTGGGGTTGGCTGAGGAATAAATATTGTTCAGGACATGGGACTTTTTCAATCCACATGTGCAAGCATAGAAACATAGTCACCTAAGAACTGGAGGAGGCCATTCAACCCCTTAAGCCTGTTCTGCCATTCAGTTAGATCATGGTTGGTCTGTATCTCAACTCCACTTACCCGCCTTTGCTCCATATTGCTTGATACCCTGACCTTGATTGATCTTAGTCTTGAAAAATACAATTGATCCAGCATCCACAGTCTTTTGGGGAAGAGTGGACCAGATTTCCACTATCTTTTGTGTGATAAAGTGCTTCCTGATTCCACTCCTAAAAGGGCTAGCTCTAATTTTAAGATTATGCCCTCTAGTTCTAGATTTCCCCATCAGAGGAAAGAGTTTCCCTATATCCAAGCTATCCAGTCCCTTTATCATTTTAAACACCTTGATTAAATCATCCCTTAACTTTCTAAACTCAAGGGAATACAATCCAAGTTTATGCAACCTGTCCTCATAAGTTAACCCTTTAATCCCTTGTATCATTCTGGTGAAGCTGCGCTGTACCCTCCAAGGGCAAAATATCTTTCCTGAGGTGTGGTGACCAGAACTGAATGCAGTGCTCCAGATGTGGTCTGACCAAACCTCTATACAACTGAAGCATCATTTCCTCACTGTTGTATTCTAACCCCCTGAGACAAAGGCCAGCATTCTATGAGTCTTTTTGATTACTTTTTGTGCCTGTGCATTAGCTTTTAGTGATTTGTGTAGATGGACACCTAAATCCATTTGCTTCTCCACAGCTCTTAGTCTCTCGCTTCTATTAAAGATAGAATCATAGAGTCTTACAGATCAGAAGGAGGCCATTCAGCCCATCATGTCATGTGCTTGCTCTTTGAAAGAGCTGTCCAATTAGTCCCACTTCCCTGCTCAATATTAAGAAAATATTTTGTTTTGTCATTCTAGATCGAAAGTGGATGACCTCACACTTCCCCACGTTGAATTCCATCTACCACATTTTTGCTCACTCACTTAACCTGTCTGTGTCCCTTTGCAACTTCCTGCTCCCATCTACAACTTACTGTGCCTCCTAACTTAGTGTCATCTGCAAACTCGGATATAAAACTCTCTATACCTTCATCCAAGTCATTGATATATATGGTGAAAAGCTGAGGCCCCAGTGCAGATCCATGGGGAACATCACTTGCCATATCCTGCCGATCAGAGTGCATTCTCTTTATCCCCACGCTCTGTCTCCTAACTCCCAGCCAATTACCGGTCCATGTCATTAGGTTACCTCTAATTCTGTGCGCTCTCATTTTTGCTAATAATCTCTTGTGCAGAAACTTATCAAATGTTTTCTGGAAGTCCCTGTAGACAACATCCATAGACACTCCCCTATCCACCATGCTAGTGACCTCCTGAAAAAAATTAAACTGCTGACTGCAAGAGAAAAAATGTGTAAATTGCAATGTCCTGAGTCTTCTAATCAAGAACAATTAAGTCCTAGTGATGGGCTTCAACCCAAATGAACACAATTAAAGCACAAATCGAACCTGAACAGTAACTTCACAGTTAACAAAGAACTAGAAAGACTTCATTACATTCAAAGGTCTTGTGTGTGAAAGCAATTCACTGGGTGGATATTAAAAACTGAAAATCTGATTCATATGGAGGTCAAAGGGTGAGGAAAAAAATAGTCACCAGTTAAAGATGTGAGAGATTAAATACTCTGAAGATTCGCAGCATTGTAATTTGAGAAACTGGGGCTCAGCAAACCAATTTGAGCTTCAAAGGAATTTGAAACCTGTCCCAATTCCAGTAATTCTGTTTTTAAAATAGACTGTGTGGTCTAGTGGGAAAACCGAGTTACATAAAGGCACAGTTTAGAATATGTACAAGACAAAGAGAAGTAAAAGGAATTAGGTCCAGCTTGTAGAAGGGTGGTGGGGATGGTGTGGGTGGGGTTGGGGTGGGCAATGAGATAATGTTAGAACGCTCCAGTACTAGTGGAAACTGAAACATGACCAAGCACAACATTTACAGCAGTGTGAAGTTAAATCTTCAAAAAATAGCCTGGATATTGATAGTGCTTGAGCTATGATATAACCCGTTATTGTGACTCAATAAATCGCATTGATGTAAGGTAGAGCAGGTGAACCGGACACTGGAGAAAGTATTTCATCAGACAGTTCAAACTTTTGTTCTAACTAAGAGATTGGATATTCAAACCTAATCTACCCAATCAAATGGCCAGACTTTTGCATAACTATTGGCAGGATATAGGACACTTTTAAAGGCTTTCGCTTCCATCACTGCCCTCTCATTTATATTAAACCATTACCACTTGTTCAGGGAAAACTGCTCTTCTTTAATTCTTCCTCCATTCCTGTGCCGTGTTCCCTGATCAGTGGCTAGGCTGGCACTGCCAGGCCTCCTCCAGTGCTACGCTATTGGTGCATTAAAGGGAGAGCGGCCATTGATCTGCCCTCCTTTCCTTCATGTGGCAAAGCTCTTCCATGATATCCAGTGCGTCCCCTAGTTAAACATCACAGTAGGAGAGATTTAACAAGGAGTGGTGCCAGAAATCATGCCTACCTCTGTCTGAGCTCACAGTGGAATGGGGGCTCAATGCCAGGTCAATGGCGACTTACGTCAACCTAGACGTTTTGGTAGGACTAGTGGTGTGGGGTGTGGGTGGGCACAAGGCCGCTGTGTACCATTCCTACCACTGGTGGAAATTACAACACAGTATTGTGAGTCTTCAGCACTGAGTTGGCTGTCGCTGTGCCAGCATTAGATCATGGCTGATGTTCTATCCGGTTGCTGCACTGCTAGGAAGCAACATATTCAACCATTTGAGTGTTATCCCAAGGGCTCAGCCAGATTATTTAGTGAGTAACTGAGCATTACAGACGTGAAGCTGCAGTTTGATCCTGGTCCTGTGCATAGTGAGAGAACCAGAACTGGTCTTCGGGCCCATGGGTTAAAAAGAAGAAAAGCAGCCAGGGTTCCTACTCCTGCACACTGGTGGCATTGCCACAATTGTGCTACAGAAAGACTGCCATCCCAAGGACTTAGAGAAAATGGTTGTATTTAGCATTTTGCCTAACATGCACTGTACATGAAGAGTTACAACATAGGTTGGAGTGGCTTGGAATGCCGTGGAAATGCTTCGAGTGGCAGGGTCCTTCAAGTTAATCAATGCCAGTGCTGCTCTCACCTTCTGAATGCTTTCAAAATTCAGAGGAATCGTGGGCACCAGGCAACCATCAATGTGCAAAGTGTATTTTCAAGTCACTGATACTTGGCATCAAAAGACCCACACGCCACCCCCAAACACTCCAGCACAGCTACCCAACCACAACACAGCACCAGACGGAGCCAAAAAGGGTTTCTTTATGAATTGCTTACTCAGTATTTCGAGTCCTATTGACCCCTACCCACATACTGACCTCTGCCTCTGCTCTGAATTAATGCATCTACTTTAATAACGCAGGAATCAAATCGATAAGTGTACAGGAGGCGTGGGATCTCACGAACCTCGACTCAACTGTGTTTGCCAATTATCCAGGCTCCAGCAATGACTCTTTTATCCTTGCAAATTCTGCACTAGGCAGGTGCTTTCATGAATCAGAACGGATTGTTAGGTGAGCAACTACCTTGCAGATTTCTGTATTATTACTTTGCCTGTACTCTGGGAACGTCCTGCTATTCTCTCTTTATCAACTGAATGTACGCATCCACTAAAATAGCAACAAAGCACACACTTAGCATCCTGAACATGTAGCTCATTGCTTAGCTGTTGTGGGAGATAGTTTACATGCTTAGGGAAGTCTGCAAATATTTTCTTCTCTTTTGCAACCTGCACAAATATGGCAAGAGTACAGAATATTATGTCGGACTTGGCACAAGGTGATAATGATAGACATCTAGTGGAAAGTCATTGCTAGCACAAGGGGAGTTTGTAAGCCTTCTTCATGCAGTTTCCGAGGTCCCATTCTCCTGTTCCTATCAATTCTTATATTGTTCTGAATAGGGCAATATGCAGAAGTACTTGAGCAAAACTACAGGGGACGTTGATAGCACTGTGATGGGCCATTGAGGGCACAAAATACAGACTCAATTTGAAAAGGGAAAGGTAAAACAGTTTGCATGAGTTTACTGTGACCCTTGCAAAACAATATTTCAGCCTTTCTGAACAACCTCACATGGGTACAGACAAGGGCAATTGAGACTGTCACCTCACAACTAATGAAAGCAAATACAATCCCTCTGCATGTGCAACCGCCATTTTAAACAGCTCGGTACATTGAAATCTATATTCATAATATTCACACTAAAGTTGCTCATTCCTCTTACATGCACATTGTCTTTACATACCCGCCATCATTCTAATAATCAGTAATAATGCTGCGTACTTCACACCTCTATTAGGTCACATTGTTGATGGGTTAGGACACTCGTTATGGAACATGCCTTGCTATATGCTTTTGGTATTGATAATGTGCTTCCAGTACGATATTCCCACCACCTATAGAAACATAGAGAAATAGGAGCAGGAGTCGGCCATTTGGCTCTTCGAGCCTGCTCCGCCATTCAATATGATCATGGCTGATCCTCTATCTCAATACCATATTCCCACTCTCACCCCATACCCCTTGATGCCTTTTGTGTCTAGAAATCTACCTATCTCATTCTTAAATATATTCAGTGACTTGGCCTCCACAGCCTCCTGTGGTAGAGAATTCCACAGGTTCACCATCCTGAGTGAAGAAATTTCTCCTCATCACAGTCCTAAATGTCCTACCCCTTATCCTGAGACTGACTCCTCATTCTAGACCCCCCAGTCAGGGGAAACATCCTCCCTGCATCCAGTCTGTCTAGCCCGGTCAGAAGTTTATACATTTCAATGAGATCCCCTCTCATTCTTCTAAACTCTAGTGAATACAGGCCTAGTCGACCCAATCTCTCCTCATATGACAGTCCTGCCATCCCAGGAATCAGTCTGGTGAACCTTCGCTGCACTCCCTCTATGGCAAGTATATTGTTTCTTAGGTAAGGAGACCAAAACTGCACACAGTAATCCAGGTATGATCTCACCAAGGCTCTGTACAACTGTAGTAAGACATCCTTGCTCCTGTACTCAAATCCATTTGTAATGAGGGCCAACATTTGCTTTCCTAACTGCTTGCTGCACCTGCATGTTTGCTTTCAGTGACTGGTGTACAAGGACACCCAGGTCCCTTTGTACATCAACATTTCCCAATCTATCACCATTTAAATAATACGCTGCCTTTCTGTTTTTCCTACCGAAGTGGATAACTTCACATTTATCCACGTTATACTGCACCTGCCATGTATTTGCCCACTCACTCAACTTGTCTAAATCGCCTTGAAGCCTCTTTGCATCCTCCTCACAACTCACAATCCCACCTAGTTTCGTGTTGTCAAATATTACATTTGGTTCCCTCATCCAAATCATTGATATGTATTGTGAATAGCTGGGGCCCAAGCACTGATCCCTGCGGTGCCTCACCAGTCACTGCCTGCCACCCCAAAAAAGACCCATTTATTCCTACTCTCTGTTTCCTGTCTGTTAGCCAATTTTCAATCCATGCCAGTATATTACCCCCAATCCCATGCGCTTTTTAATTTTGCACACTAACCTCTTATGTGGGACTTTATCAAATATATCACCCAGCAATATAAAAGAGAACTCTGCACGTCCGACAGGGTCCAAGACACAAATGTTTATGGGTCCCATGGTCTGCCCAACCTAACGGCCCTGTTACACACTACAAAAGGATCAAGGAGATTGGTGCTTGCAAGTCTCAACTCTTCACTCACACTCAGCACTCCCACTACACAATGGATCATTTAAAAATGCTACAATACTTGACTCCTTGGAGAGCTGTGTTGTAAGGTGGCCAGGGAGTTAATACAATGCTATTTCTTACTCTAAGGTTGTACAACAATAAATAATATGTAACATGCTAACTGGGGGGGGGGGGACAGATCAATAGGAGAAATTGCTTTGCAAAAATGTTGTGTTAATTAAATCTCAAAGCACCTGCACCTGTGTTGAACCTTGAATAATATCAGGTTTCCCAGCAACCAAGTCTTTGAAAGTAGCTGTCGTTAGTGAAATAATGCAGGACCTCAAGTATCCCTTTTGAGTTCAAATGAGAGAGGAATGAAAAAGAATCCAATCCCCGAGCAGGAGTTGGAAGCATTCTCACCTTTGATGTGAAAATCTTCAGGAAATCCCTGATGTAATCACAAGGAAGAGAAGCTTTTTTTTTTGGAAAGAAAGGCTGCGTTGTGGCACAGAAACATGTTGATATTTGTTTACAGCCACCAGGCATGCAGCAAATGCAAATGCACAACGGTTAAAATATGGGAAAGTCAGCAACAATATTTATCTGTCGGATTCTCTTCCAAAATTCTTCATTTTTCTCTATTTGTTCCCCCGCAAGGCTTTTGCCTATTGTGCTGAAAGGCATGCTGTACTTGCAAGATAGAAAGAAGGTTTTAATAGCCAAGTGCGTGACTCAATGTAATTAAATTATTTAATTCCTGGTCGTGTAGTGAGGGACCAGGAGTGAGGTCTGCAAATTCAGGGTGCAAGGGTATCCATCTGAGCATTAATACCTCAAAGTGGAGGAAGTCATGACGATCAATCAGTGACATGGCTACCTAGTTCCACACAAGAGATTGAAGTTTCTCTCGGTGCTATTTTTAATGCGCTGGATAATGGGCTTGCACCAACTTCCCATCAGTGCTATTTTAGCAAAGACATTAACCCACTTAAAATAAAGGGGTTAGCAGCTCTGTTAAAATAATTCACGCAGGAATTTGGTGCCAGCACGCTATCCAGAGCAATTTGAAGCCCACAGAGTATTAGATGGGTAGATAGTGGTGTGTGTATCAGAGAGATTTCACTGATGCCAGCAAAACCTGGGCAAGATCGGCTGCCATTTTAATTTATGTATCACAGGCTTAAATCTCTCAAGCTAAAACTCGAATGCTGCCACCATCATTATGGCAACGTGGGTAGAGAAAGGAATGGTGTGGATTTCAAATATCAGCACAGTGAGTTTGAACCAGAAATCAGACTTGTTCGAGAGGCCATCACAGACATGTTGTAACCAGAATTTGGTCTTATTCCTTATACCACCTACATTTCAAAACAGCATCATAACCAATGTATAGTGATACTCCAACACACAATGACAGAGCAGTAAGATTTTTTTAATTCATTCACAGGGTGTGGGCACCACAGGTCAAGGCTAGCATTTATTGCCCATCCCTAATTGCCCTTGAGAAGATGGTAGTGATCCACCTTATACAACTGAGTGTCTTGCTAGGCCATTTCAGAGGACAGTTAAGAGTCAACCACATTGCTGTGGGTCTGGAGTCACATATAGGCCAGACCGGGTAAGGACGGCAGATTTCCTTCCCTAAAGGACATTAGTGAACCAGATGGGTTTTTATGACAATCCGGTAGTTTCATGGTCACCATTACTGATACTAGCTTTTGATTGCAGATTTATTTTAATTAACATGAATTTAAACCCTAACCACTATGAGACCGTACCCGGATGTAGATGCTTGTCCACTTGCTAAGGTCATGACACTTCTTACGCTGTCCTTCGTAGTGGGTCAAATGCAACATTGGTAGGAGACTGTGATTTGCTACCTACCATTGCAGGCAGGAGATAGTGCACGATAAAGAGACAGGGGAAAATAAAGAAGTACAGAAAATTCTAATTTAATACAATTCAAAACTGTCATTGAAAATCTTGAGAATGGATAAGAAATTGGTTGAAGAATGAAAACAATGGGCACTTGTTCAAGGACTTGTGTTGAAGTGGGTCGAAGTATTAACTGAGCTGCCCCAGGGACTAGTATTGGGCCCTCTACCGTTTCTCATATACCTCCATGACTTAGATTCAAAAACTCCATGAAAAGTGGTGAAATTTGCAGTTGATACCAAACCGTAAGAGGCAGTTGAATCGGAGCAGGCAGCTCAACTAAATTACAGAAGGAATTGGACAAAATATGGGGTTGGGGGTAATATATTAGCATGGATAGAGGATTGGTTAAAGGACAGAAAACAGAGAGTAAGAATAAACAGGTCATTTTCGGGCTGGCAAGCTGTAACTAATGGCGTGCCACAAGGATCAGTGCTGGGGCCTCAGCTTTTTACAACCTATAATAATGACTTAGATGAAGGGACTGAGTGTAATGTATCCAAGCTTGCTGACGATACAAAGCTAGGTGCGACAGTAAGCTGTGAGGAGGATGCAAAGAGTCTGTAAAGGGATATAGACAGGATAAAGAGAGGACAAATAAGTGGCAGATGGAGTATAATGTGGGGAAATGTGCAGTTATTCACTTTGGTAGGAAGAATAAAAAACAGAATATTTTTAAATGGTGAGAAACTATGAAATGTTGGTGTTCAGAGGGATTTGGGGATCCTCGTACAGGGAACACAGAGAGTTGACATACAGGTACAGCAAGCAATTAGGAAGGCAAATGGTATGTTGGCCTTTATTGTAAGGGGGTTTTGAGTAAGGAAGCCTTGCTGCAATTGTTCAGGACTTTGGTGAGACCACACCTGGAGTACTGTGCACAGTTTTGGTCAACTTACCGAAGGAAGGAGATATGTGCCTTAAACGGGGTACAACGAAGGTTCACTAGACTGATTCCTGGGATGAGAGGGTTGTCCTATGAGGAGAGATTGAGTAGATTGGGCCGATACTCTCTGGAGTTTAGAAGAATGAGAGGTGATCTCATTGAAACATATAAAATTCTGAGAGGGCTTGACAGGGTAAAAGTGGAGTTGTTACAGAAGATCAGCCATGATCTTATTGAATGGCGGAGAAGGCTAGAGGGGCCATATGGCCGACTCCTGTTCCTATTTATTATGTTCTTATGTAAATTGTCAGAACAATGGCAGATGAGCTTTAATGCAGACAAGTGTAAAGTGCCACACATGGGAAGGAAAAGTGGGCTGCACACACACACATTCCATTGTATCGTTCATTCCTTGAGTATTTTGAAATGAAGTCCATTGACACCTTCTAATTAGCCTTTGTATTGCCTGTTAGAAACTTGCAGAAAATCATTTTGTGGATTTTAATGAAGGAAAACCTTGAAATCAGAAAATGTGTTGCTCTACTGAAAATAGCAATGAGTTGGAATGTGGCATGTCTGCCTCACTCAAATGTATGGGCCCTGACCTAGAAATTGAAATTATCCATGAGACCGTCAAAGCAAATTTGTGTTCAGCCCTGCAAATTCTACCTTCTTTATCACGTTATCTGATGCATCATCTGCTGGAGATCTTTATGTGGCTCAGTGGGCAGCACTCTCACCTGAGTCAGAAGGTTGTGGGTTCAAATACCACTCCAGAGACTTGAGCACAAAAGTCTAGGCTGACACTCCAGTGCAGTGCTGAGGGAGTGCTGCACTGTCGGAGGTGCCGTCTTTTGGATGAGATGTTAAACTGAGGCCTCGTCTGTACTCTCAGGTGGATGTAAAAGACCCTGTGGCATGATTTTGAAGAAGAGCAGGGGAGTTCTCCCCGGTGTCCTGGCCAATATTTATCTCTCAATCAACATCACTAAAACAGATGATCTGGTCATTATCACATTGTTGTTTTTGGGAGCTTGTGCACAAATTGGCTGCTGCATTTCCTACATTACAACAGTGACTACACTTCAGAAAGTACTTCATTGGCTTTAAAACGCTTTGGGACATCGGATGGTCGTGAAAGGCGCTATAGAAATGCAAGTCTTTCTTTTCTTTTAGATGCAGACTCTATTGAACTATGAATCATTTATGAAAATGTGGGCGTCAAGCCAAATTTTGCTCAGTTATTTAAAATAAAGTTATTTTCAGCATATTGGGCCCAATTTTGCGACCCGTCCGGGTGCGTACGTGGTGTGTACACACCCATAGGAGCCGCGCAAGTGCCGGGTTTAGTCATGCGGAGTGGAGCGCATGCGCTAAAATCTGGCACTTGCGATCTGTCAAGAATCTTCTTGACAGATTATTCGCCTGCCCGGGAGAAGGGCCTCTGCGGGGGGAGACTTGCGCTTTTTGCACAACTTCCACCCGCTGAAAGGCCGTGAAATTTTTACGCCTGGTTAAAGCAGGCCTGCTTTTACATAGATACATAGATACATAGAAGATAGGAGCAGGAGTAGGCCATTCGGCCCTTCGTGCCTGCTCCGCCATTTAATGAGATCATGGCTGATCCTTTAATTCAGTATCCCGTCCCCGCCTTCTCTCCGTAACCCTTAACCCCTTTTGCCCGTAGAAATATATCTAATTCCCTCTTAAATATATTTAATGAGCTGGCATACACTGCCCTCTGTGGCAATGAGTTCCACAGGTTCACCACTCTCTGAGTGAAGAAATTCCCCCTCATCTCTGTCCTAAATGGTTTAGCCCTTATCCTTAAATTATGTCCTCTAGTTCTGTTCTCACCCGCCAAGGGAAACATTCCTTCTGCATCCAGTCTGTCTAGACCTGTCAGAATTTTATACACTTCTATGAGGTCCCCTCTCAATCTTCTAAACTCCAGTGTGTACATCCCTAAACTACATAGTCTCTCCTCATAGGTCATTCCCGCCATTCCTGGTATCAGCCTGGTGAATCGCCGCTGCACCCCCTCCATGGCAAGAACATCCTTCCTCAGATGAGGCGACCAAAACTGTACACAGTACTCGAGGTGTGGTCTCACCAGTGCCCTGTACAGCTGCAGCAAGGTATCCCTGTTCCTGTATTCTAACCCTTTTGCTATGAAGGCCAGCATACCGTTTGCCTTCTTGACCGCCTGTTGCACCTGCATGCTCGCCTTCAGTGACTGGTGTACAAGAACACCCAGGTCTCTCTGTACTTCCCCCTCTCCCAATCTATTGCCATTTAAATAATAATTTGCCCTCCCGTTCCTGCACCCAAGGTGGATAACTTCGCACTTGTCCACATTATAGTGCATCTGCCATTTATCCGCCCAATCGCCCAGTCTGTCCAAATCGCTCTGGAGCTTCCTGGTCTCTTCCTCTGAGCCCACCCCCCCTCCTAGTTTAGTGTCGTCTGCAAATTTGGAAATGCTGCATCCGACTCCCTGATCCAGGTCATTAATGTAAATTGTGAACAGCTGGGGGCCCAGGACAGATCCCTGTGGTACCCCACTTGTTACTGCCTGCCATTCAGAAAATGAGCCGTTTATTCCAACTCTCTGTTTTCTATCTGACAGCCAGTTCCCTATCCACGCCAAAACTTTCCCCTTTATCCCATGAGCCTCAATTTTCCATGCTAATCTTTTATGTGGGACCTTATCGAAGGCCTTTTGGAAGTCCAGGTACACCACATCTACTGGCTCTCCCCCATCTATTCTACCAGTTACTCCCTCAAAAAATTCCAATAGATTAGTCAAGCACGATTTACCCTTTGTAAATCCATGTTGACTCTGTCCTATCCTGTCCCCATTTGCTAAGTGCTCCGCTATTTCATCCTTAATGATGGACTCCAGCATTTTGCCCACAACTGATGTAAGGCTTACAGGTCTGTAATTACCTGCTTTTTCCCTACCCCCCTTTTTGAATAGTGGGGTAACGTTAGCTACCCTCCAATCCATCGGCACTGTTCCCGAGTCTAATGAATTCTGAAAAATCATCCTTAGTGCATCCGCTATCTCTAGGGCCACCTCCTTCAGTACCCTAGGATGCATGTTATCAGGCCCTGGGGATTTGTCCACCTTCAATCCCTTTAGCTTCCTTAACACCATATCCTTAGAGATATTGATTTGCGTCAGTTCCTCCTTTGCCAATGTCCCTATTTTTCCCGATATCCCAGGGAGGTTTTTTGTGTCTTCCTTCGTAAAGACTGACCCAAAGTATGCATTTAGTTGATCTGCCATTTCCTTATTTCCCATTATATATTCCCCCGTATCTGACTGCAATGGACCAACTTTGGTTTTCACCAGTCTTTTCCTTTTGATATACTTATAAAAGCTTTTGGAGTTAGTTTTTACCAGCATAAGAGTTTAAAATAACATAAAAATAAATTTTTTCAATCATTTAAATATAAAAAAAACCTGTGCAATAAGGTAAGGTTATTTTTAGCCCCTTTAAAACATTTTAATTTATTTTTCAAAAATTTAAATTTTTCTTTAAAATATTTAATTAAATGGCATTTTAATTCATTTTATATATGTCATGGTTTTTCTTTATTTATTTCTGTGTGTTGGTGCATTTTTGCAGTCATCCCCATTCATACTTTTGACAGTTCTGTGCATACGGACCCGTCAAAAGTATGAAGAGGGATTCCCTTCTTCCATTGGTTCGCCTGGCCCATGTGATCCCAGGGATGCTTGCGAACCACATGCGCCCCTGGGATGCCTGGGCCTCTGCGCATTTCGAAGAGGAGAGGCCCAGGATTGCAAGCCTCGGGACCTACGGAACCAGCAGGCAAGTTCATAGATTTTATTTCCAGTCGGAGGCATCCGCCCACAGGAAGCCTACGATCGGAAATTCAGGACCATTAATATATGTTTGGCTGGTACCAACTGACCTGCCGTATTATATCTTCAAACTATCCATAATATGTTAAAATCCCACATCTACACACCCTTCCTGTGTACAAAACCTAACTTCCCAGCTTAAAACTTTTGTGTCTATTTTTTCCTATTAAAAATTCTTATGTCCATATTTACAATGGAAACTGCTTAGGTAAACTCGTCACGCTGTAATTACACCCTCCCACCAGTGGTGGTGGTATGCAATGCCTCAGTTTTGTATCTCCCAGCTCCTCAGCCTATCCTGCAGAGCGGGACTCCTGGCCTTTGCTTGGTGTCCACATTGACAATACAATTGAAACCAAGGACATCCCGAGTGAAGAGCCCTGGTGTGTACCATTCCACAGAGCAGGGTGCTGCACCCTCTAAACGTGCAGAGGGTTTCCTCAGCTGAAAGTATTATTTACTAATGATGTTTTTAGCTCACTATCCTAACAGCAGTGAGCAGCAAACACAATATTCTCCAAATAACGTCTCAGCTCAAAGTTCAGGCCTAGAAATTCGGTTGTGTAGCCATTGTTTGGGTGCTATGTGTTATAAATCTCATCATTCATCAAGAAACTACTCGTGAAATAATGCTGGACGGCCAGCTGGTGGCGCCATCCAAGGAGTATAAATACTCGGGCGTGGTCCCAGCTTTTATCAGGGACATTTTGTAAGACAAGGAACTAGTGAAGTACAACTAGATCTCCATGTTCTGAAACAAGTTGATTAAAGCCTTGCTTTATGCTCAAACCAAGTGTGTAGTGAGTTTTATTACGTCACTATGGGTGCCGAATTGGGACCAAAATGGCTTCTGAGCAGTGTGCGCACACTTCTGGTGTGGGCTGCGCTGGACGCCATCTTGCTGAGAGCGGAAGGGCGGTCGTTAGGAGGGTGCACTGGAATATGGTAAGTAGGCAAATCGTGACGTCAATCAGTGTGCAACGCTAATTTGATGCCAGCACTGCCATTTTTGTCATCAGCGTTGGAGCTAACGCCCTGTCTTAACCCACAGCTGAACATGTGTTCAGCAGCAGGAAGGACCCCCCACCAGCGATATTTAATGGGATCATCACCAACTTTCAGGTGACTTGCTTTTATATATCTACTGGCTCTGTGTAAGTTTGTGGAAGTGTTTGGAGCTTTCTAGAGTTATTTAAAGTTGGTGAGGTGACAGGGAGTCGTGCTGCAAGTGGAGAAGGCCTCGCTTCTGACTTCAAGGGTTCTGGTCAGACCACTTGTTCCCAGTCATGGGAGCTCTAGTTGTCAACCCCTTGACCTGCAGCATGACAGGGAGATGGAGCAAAGGCAGCAAAGAAGAGGACAAGCTGCTCACAGAGGGAGGAGGAGGAGGGGGAGAAGGGCTCTCAGCAGGAGGCCTAGTAAGGCCTAGGATCTTCCGAGAGTAATTCTCTTACCTCAGCCTGAGCCAGGAGTGGTGTGTGAGGCGTCTGCACTTTACGAAGGAGGTGCTCACAGAACTCTGCCACCTCTTGCAACCAGACCTGCAGCCTCTCTCCAGGGGAAGGACAGCGCTGCCAGTGGCTGTGAAGGTGACAATGACCCTCTCTCCTGAGGAAGAGAGTGTTTGAAGACCAGGACCTCAAACCCAGCACTAAGCTCATGGTCTACAGGGCAGCAGTGATACCCGCCCTGCTGTATGCCTCAGAGACATGGACCATGTACAGCAGGCACCTCAAAGCACTGGAGAGGTACCACCAACGCTGTCTCCGCAAGATCCTGCAAATCCATTGGCAGGATAGGCGCACCAACGTCAGTGTTCTTGGTCAGGCCAACATCCCCAGCATCGAAGCTCTGACCACGCTCAATCAGCTCCGATGGACGGGTCACATTGTCCGCATGCCCGATACGAGACTCCCAAAACAAGCGCTCTACTTGGAGCTCCGGCACGGCAAGAGAGCCCCAGGTGGGCAAAGGAAATGCTTCAAGGACACCCTCAAAGCCTCCTTGAAAAAGTGCAACATCCCCACCGACACCTGGGAATCCCTGGCCCAAGACCACACAAAGTGGAGGAGAAGCATCTGGGAAGGCACCGACCACCTCGAGTCTCTTCGCCGGGAGCAAGTGGAAGCCAAGCGCAGGCAGCGCAAGGAGCGCACGTCAACCCAAGCACCCCACCCACCCGCCCCTTCAACCACCGTCTGCCCCACCTGTGACAGAGACTGTAGGTCCCGCATTGGGCTAATCAGCCACCTACGAGCTCATTTTTAATGTGGAAGCAAGTCATCCTCAGTTCAGAGGGACTGCCTAAGAAGACAATAACCCTGAATTTCCTCATGTCGGGATCCTTCCAGGCTGGAGCAGGCAACATCTGTACCATCTCCCAGTTCGCCGTCCGCTGCTGGAAAAGAGAGGTGACAGACGTTCTTTAAGCCAGGAGAGGGGACTTCATTGTCTGCTCTCTGACCAGAGAGAATCAAATGGAGCGTGCACGTGGCCTTTCCAGGATAGTGGTCTTCCCCATGGTGCAGGGCGTCATCGACTGTACGCACGTGGCTTTGCGTGCACTGTATATAAATGCTGAGTTGTATCGCAACCACAAAGATCACCACTTGCTGAATATGCAGTTGGTGTGTGACCATGCTCAGCACATCATGATGGTGAATGCCCAGTGTCCTGGCAGCAGTCATGATGCTTTTATTCTGTGTCAGTCGGCTGTTCCCTCAGTCTTTGAGACACCAAAACAAACCAGATGGTGACTACTGGGCCACAAGGGCTATTCCTTGAGCACCTGACTCATGACTTGGCTCCGCAACCCAGCCACACGTGGGCAGCATGGTTACAACAAAAGCCACGCTGTCACATGAAACATCATAGAACAGACTATTGATGTCCTTAAATAACGCTTCCACTGCCTGGACCATTCTGGAGGAGCCCTAGACTACTCACTGGAGTGTGTGTCCCGATTCATGGTGGTCTGCTCTGTCTTCCACAACCTCGCCATCATGAGGGCACAGCCCTTGCCACCAGGGATACGGCTACCAGCTCAGGAGCAGGAGGAGGAGGAGGAGGAGGCAGAAGAGGAGGAGGCAGAAGTGGAAGGAAGGAGGCAAACCAGACAGTCCTTTTCTGGCCGGAATATCCGGGACCGAATCATCTGACTGTGGTACCAGTGACCACCATCCCTTTTCTCCATTCAACATTAGTCCCACACCTTACCTTCCCTCTGTTACTGACCATGACAGCATCCTCTTGGCCATGATGCTGAAATAAATGTCATCACAAAGCAAACATTCCAATCAAACTTTATCCATAAATCCATCCAATCGTACATCAAAAATTTAACTAATCACCCTTGTGCATTCCCTTAGTGACTGTCTGGCGTGTTCATTTGCCTATTCAAGTGCTCTTACATCGTGTTACCCCAGTGCCTCAGTGGGGGAGGCTGCAGATGGCCTTGCAGGACAACCTCGAGGAGCTCTGAGCCTAATAGCCCGGCTGTGGACTGCACCACCTCGGCATGGGTGGCAGCAGTCTGCGCTGGCTGCCTGACAGGCAACAGCAAGGGCACTGCCGGAGTGGCAGTGCTGGGAGGGCGAATGCTGTCATCCTGAGAGAGGACAGCAGGTTTGTGCTCCACGGTTTCATAGCCACTCCCCTGGGGCACAGCCTCAGTATTCCTAGCCATCTGTTGGAGCACAGATTGCTGGAATGTTGTGACACCCTGCAAGCCCCTTTCCACACTGGTAAACCCAGCCATGATGGCAGCAGTCTGAGCTTCCACTGCAGCACTCAGATATAGGGTGGCTTGTGCTTGTGCTGCAATGGAAGCTGAGACATCGGCCATCAGACGCTGCATCATGGTTGGGTCCACAAGTGCGTTAATGGATCTCCCCACCCCTTCCATTTGGGAATGGATGGGCTCCAAGCTCTGCCTAAAGCCCTGTGCAAGGTTGGTGCTGGATTCCTCCATGCTTCTTGACATTGCACTCAGGCTTTCTGGCAGACCTGCCAAAGCACCAAGCATTTCATTATGCATAGCCATCAGCATTCTTCTGCAGGCCAGCCCATCGAAGTCTTCATCTGAGTCCTGTGCAGCAGAATTCATGTGTGACCTCGCCCTCCGGAGAGCTGGCACCTGAGCTAGCCTTTCCTCCTGCCCTGGCTGCAGCCCACTCATGCCCAGAGTCTCACCATGTGACAATGTTTCTTTTCTTCTTCTGGACTCTCCTCTCCCTCTTGTTGTTCGACCGCTGGTTGGGCAGGCTGCAATTCTTGGGTACCTGAAATGATGGGGGGAGCGGGGGGCGGGGCGGGCGCGGTGGGGGTAAAACAATAGCTGCATACTTACACCATGTGCAGCTTGCAAATCAGAAGAGATTGTGGGAAGGTGGGGAAGTGGGATGTGAGAAGCAGGATAATGTATGAGTATCTTCTGTTCTTTCAGCCCCACCGCTGGCCACAGGCTCAGCCATGCCCCTGCCAAGAATGGCCAGCGCCTTCTCCTCCATGGGGGTGAGTTGATGCAGGCGAGCCTGACCCCTGCTGGTTAAGCTGTTTCTTATGTTTATGCACCACCTTTTCCTGCAAGAGAAAGTGAAGTGTGTCAGTGAGTGACGTGCAATGTGTTTGGGTGAAGTGTGTCAGTGAGTGTGGTGCAATGTGTTTGGGCGAAGTGTGTCAGTGAGTGTGGTGCAATGTGTTTGGGTGAAGTGCGTCAGTGAGTGTGGTGCAATGTGTTTGGGTGATGTGTGTCAGTGAGTGTGGTGCAATGTGTTTAGGTGATGTGTGTCAGTGAGTGTGGTGCAATGTGTTTGGGTGATTTGTGTCAGTGAGTGTGGTGCAATGTGTTTGGGTGAAGTGTGTCAGTGAGTGTGGTGCAATGTGTTTGGGTGAAGTGTGTCAGTGAGTGTGGTGCGATGTGTTTGGGTGAAGTGTGTCAGTGAGTGTGGTGCAATGTGTTTGGGTAAAGTGTGTCAGTGAGTGTGGTGCAATGTGTTTAGGTGATGTGTGTGTCAGTGAGTGTGGTGCAATGTATTTGGGTGAAGTGTGTCAGTGAATGTGGTGCAATGTGTTTGGATGATGTGTGTGTCAGTGAGTGTGGTGCAATGTGTTTAGGTGCTGTGCCTGTCATGATTGAATAGCTGACAGTGTGTCCAAGCTATGAGATGTGGGTGTGAGTCTTGCTGCGGTGGTAAGTCTGTGCGGGTGAGGTGAAGCTATGAATGTGAGGTGTGAGTCGTGTTTGGTAGAGATTGTTGGTAGGTGAGTGATGGGGGTATGGTGCATTGAGCAGTGTGTGAGGCTAGTGGTGCAGATGGTGGGATATGGCATTTGAAGATGAATTCACTGACCTTGGCCACTCGTTTGAAGTCATTAATCTTCTTCCTGCTCTGAGTCCAGGTCCTCAGGGCTACACTGCTGGCATTGACCACAGTGGCTATCTACTCCCACTACACTCTTGTCTGTTGCCTGGAGGGCCTCCAGGCTCCCTATGGGAAGAGGACCTCTCTCCTAGAGTTGAACTCATGGACCAACCCATCCAGTGCTGCCTCGGAGAATCTTGGAGCACTTTCTCTGGCCTGTTGAGCCATTACTCAATCATTGCTAGTGCAGAGAGTGCTGTGAGTTTGGGTAAGTGTGAGAGTTCTTTAATTGTTATTTCTCTTTAAATCATTCTTGATAAGATTACTTAAGCAGTTTAAGTAAAGGGGAAAAGTTAAGTATTTGGGATTCTGTTGGTTTAAGAAGAGTAGAACAAGGTTACACTGCAGCAGGAGTAAATTGGCACAGCAGGCAGTGGAAACCAGTTTTCTAACCAATCAGCAGGGGTGACTCATTTGGCTGTAAACAAACAAACAGTATAAAAAGACCAGTCCTAGTGCGAGCAAGCACTGAGTGCGAGGTCAGCAGAGAGTGCTGTGAGTTGGGTAAGTGTGAGTTAGGGTAAGTGGGGTGTTAGGTGCTCTTTTCAAATGTTAACTCTGTGGGTTGCAGTTAATAAGGCCTTTCTGGTGCAGAGTGACTGTTGGTGAACCATTTAACTGGTGTAATTAGAGGGATTGATTTAATTTAAATCCAATAAATTAAAGGGGGTACTAGCATCTATAATCGGGCAGAGGGTGTCCATAACTAACAATAAAAAATTTAATTAATTACATAGAATGGAGCAGGTGATGCGTTACTGTTGTGAGATGTGGGAGCCGGTGAACCCCATTGAGGCTCACAGTGATTACGTCTGTGACAAGTGTCTGCTGCTACAGGAACTCCAGCTCCATGTTGATGAGCTGGAGTCTGAGCTTCAGACACTGCGACACATCAGGGAGGGGGAGAAGTTCCTGGACTCTGTGTTTCAGGAGATGGTCACACCTATGAAGTTAATTAATTCAGATGTAGCCCATGGTCAGGAACAGGACGGTGTGACTACGAGTGAGGCAGGTACGGGGATCCAGGAGGTAGTGTTGGAGGAGCCGCAGCCCTTGCTCTTGTCCAACAGGTTTGAGGTTCTTACTCCCTGTGGGGACAGGAGCAGGGACTGCAGGGAGGATGCGCAACCTGGCCACAGCACCGTGGAACAGGGGGCCATTCAAGAGGGGGGAGTAAATCAAAATGTTGTAGTGGTAGGGGATAGTATTATTAGGGGGATAGATAGAGTTCTCTGCAGCCGAGAGCGAGAGTCCCGTAGGCTGTGTTGCCTACCCGGTGCCAGGGTTAAGGACATCTCCTCTGGGCTGGAAAGAAACTTGCAGTGGGAGGGGGTGGATCCAGTTGTCGTGGGCCATGTTGGTACAAACGATATAGATAGGACTAGGAAGCCGGTTCTGTTAAAGGAGTATGAGCAGCTAGGGGTCAAATTAAAAGACAGAACCTCAAGGGTAATAATCTCTGGATTATTACCTGAGCCACGAGCGAATTTGGCTCGGACAAATAAAATTAGAGAGTTAAATGCGTGGCTCAAAGACTGGTGTGGGAGAAATGGGTTTTGCTTCCTGGGACACTGGCACCAGTACTGGGGCAGGAGGGAGCTGTTACGTTGGGACGGGCTTCACTTGGCCAGTGCTGGGGCTAGAGTCCTGGCGGATCATATAACTAGGGCTGTAGAGAGGGCTTTAAACTAACTAGTGGGGGGGAGGTTCCTAGAGAGCAAATAATAAAAATGACAACAGAGAAGGTCATTGATGCGCTATCAATTACTCATAAAAGACTGAGAGTTAGAAGAGTAACTAAAGGCTTTTATTAACAACAGAATGGAGGTCTGCCTCGAGTGGTCGACCGGTCCAGGATACAAGGGCTGGGGAGCAGTCACCTTTATACTAGGACCTGTGGGAGGAGTCAGCCGAGGCATGTCCAGGCATGTACACAGTGGAATACAAACAGGACAAACAGGAATACAAACAGTGGTTTACCACATTCACCCCTTGTTTAAAATTGAGTCCGGCGGGGTGAAGTGTATTAAAAGTTAGTGTATTGGAGTCTCTCCGGAGGTCTTGTCTGCCGCTGTGATCGGCGTGGCGACGGCAGGGGTAGTGAAGCTTCCGGCGTCGAGTCCAGCGTAGGCTGTGGCACAGGCGTGTCGTCCTCGTAGATGTCAAGCGGGTCGCGGGGCCCAGGCCTGCCGTCTGCTGGGGCTGGATATCGGATCGTGGGGGGGGGTGGTAGTGGGTAGTGGGTTACTGTGGTCCCCGAGGGTGCAAGGTCTCTTATGGAGACTGTGTCCTCCCGCCCGTCCGGGTATGCGATGTAAGCATACTGGGGGTTGGCGTGGAGGAGGTCGACCCTCTCGACCAGGGGGTCCGTTTTATGGGTCCTCACGTGTCTTCTCAGTAGGACCGGCCCTGGGGACGTCAGCCATGGCGGTAGCGACGTCCCTGATGTGGACTTCCTTGGGAAGACAAACATTTTCTCATGAGGGGTGGCGTTAGTGGCAGTGCAGAGCAGTGACCGAATAGAGTGGAGCGCATCGGGGAGCACATCCTGCTAGCGGGAGGTTGGAAGGCCCCTAGACTTTAAGGCTAGCAGGACGGCCTTCCAAACTGTCGCATTTTCTCTTTCCACCTGTCCGTTCCCCCGGGGGTTGTAACTGGTGGTCCTGCTTGTGGCAATACCCCTAGTTAGCAGGTACTGACGGAGTTCGTCGCTCATAAACGATGAGCCCCGGTCGCTATGGATATAGCTGGGGAAGCCGAACAGGGTGAAGAGGTTGTTCAGACATTTAATGACCGTGGCACTGGTCATGTCCGGGCAGGGGAAGGCGAACGGGAAACGGGAGTACTCATCAATAATATTGAGGAAGTACACATTGCGGTCGGAGGAGGGGAGAGGCCCTTTAAAATCAACGCTCAGGCGCTCGAAGGGGCGAGTGGCTTTTATCAGGTGGGCCCTGTCTGGTCTATAAAAGTGTGGTTTGCACTCAGCGCAGACTTGGCAGTTCCTGGTCATGGTCCTGACCTCCTCAATAGAGTAAGGCAGGTTGCGGGCCTTGATGAGGTGGAAGAACCTGGTGACCCCCGGGTGGCAGAGGTCATTGTGGAGGACCCGTAGTCTATCGATCTGCGCGCTGGCGCAGGTGCCATGCGATAGCGCATCCGGGGGTTCATTTAGCTTCCCGGGCCGGTACAAGATCTCGTAGTTGTAGGTGGAAAGTTCGATTCTCCACCTCAAGATCTTGTCATTTTTGATTTTGCCCCTCTGCTTGTTGTTAAACATAAAAGCAACTGAACGCTGGTCAGTGAGCAGGGTAAATCGTTTTCCGGCCAGGTAGTGCCTCCAATGACGCACAGCCTCCACAATCGCCTGGGCCTCCTTCTCAACAGCGGAGTGTCTGGTCTCCGGGCCTTGGAGGGTTCGTGAAAAGAAGGCCACGGGTCTCCCCGCCTGATTGAGGGTAGCGGCCAGGGCAAAGTCGGACGCGTCGCTTTCCACCTGGAAGGGAATGGATTCGTCCACTGCGTGCATGGTGGCTTTGGCAATGTCCTCCTTGATACGGTGGAAGGCTAAGCGGGCCTCTGCCGTCAAGGGAAAAGAGGTGGACTTGATCAGCGGACGGGCCTTGTCCGCATAGTAGGGGACCCACTGGGCGTAATAGGAGAAAAACCCTAGGCACCTCTTCAGGGCCTTGAGGCAGTGGGGCAGTGGAAGTTCCATAAGGGGACGCATCCGGTCGGGGTCGGGGCCGATGACTCCGTGTTCCACAACACAGCCAAGGATGGCGAGGCGGTTTGTGCGGAATATGCACTTCTCCTTGTTATATGTCAGGTTTAGGAGTTGGGCGGTGCGGAGGAATTTTTCGAGGTTTGCGTCATGGTCCTGCAAGTCACGGCCGCAGATGGTCACATTGTCCAGATATGGGAAAGTGGCCTGCAACGCATTTTGATCTACCATCCGGTCCATCTCCCTTTGGAAGATGGAGACCCCGTTGGTGACGCCAAAGGGAACCCTAAGGAAGTGATAGAGGCGGCCGTTTGCCTCAAAGGCAGTGTACTGGCGGTCCTCAGGGCGGATGGGGAGCTGGTGGTACGCTGATTTCAGGTCAATGGTCGAGAAGACGCGGTACTGCGCGATCTGGTTGACCATATCAGCTATACGGGGGAGTGGGTAGGCGTCCAGCAGGGTGTAGCGATTTATTGTCTGGCTGTAGTCGATGACCAGGCGCTGCTTCTCGCTGGTCTTAACGACCACAACCTGGGCTCGCCAGGGGCTGGTGCTGCCCTCAATAATCCCTTCTTTCAGGAGCCGCTCCACTTCGGTTTTAATGAAAACCCTGTCCCCGGCACTGTATCGCCTGCTCTTTGTGGCGATGGGCTTACAGTCGGGGGTGAGGTTAGCAAACAGTGGTGGGGGGGTGACTCTGAGTGTGGAGAGGTTGCACTTGGTGTGCGGCGGGCAATTTGGAAGCTGCTGGCTGCGGACTGTGAGTGGGGGTAGGGGTCCACCGTACGCCATCGTAACACTTTTAAGGTGGCACTGAAAATCTAACCCCAGCAGGACGGCAGCGCAGAGGTCAGGCAGGACCAGAAGTTTAAAATGATCGTACACGGTCCCGTCTACTACGAGTGTCACCACGCAGTAGCCGCCGATGTCCGCCGACTGGGACTCGGAGGCCATAGAAATCCGCTGTTGCGCAGGCAGGACTGGGAGAGAGCAACGCCGCACCGTGTCGGGGTGGATGAAGCTCTCCGTGCTCCCAGAGTCAAAAAGGCAGATTGTATCATGACCATTTACCTTAATGTCCATTGTGGAACTGGCCAGTTGGTGCGGTCTCGCTTGGTCCAGTGTAACGGATGCCAGCGTAGGGGTCGGTGTGTCGCTGCGGGTATCAGATGAGGCGGTGTCGGGGGCCTGCTGCGTCCCGGCTGTCGTCCAAGATGGCGGCGTCCATGATCCCCATGTGGCTGGAGGCGTCCAAAATGGCTGCTGTACCGGTGATTCGCACACGGCCGGGGAGGTCCAAAATGGCGGCCCGCATGGCCCACACGCGGCGCTGCTGGGGTTCGGGGTGGCTTTGGCCCTGCAGACGCTAGCGTAGTGTCCCTTCTTCCCGCAGCCCGAGCAGATCGCGTTTTTCGCCGGGCAGCGCGCTCTGGGGTGTTTTGCCTGGCCACAGAAGTAGCATTTCTGGCCTTGGGGCACTGCTGTCTGGCCTTGGGACACTGCTGCGGTAGTTGGGCCGTTGTTGGGGTGTGGCTGGGGTGGCACGGCGCTATGAGGCGGTCCTACCGTGTCCCAGGCTGTCATTCCCCGCGGCGTCCACGGTGCAGAGGAGTAGGCATCCATGCCCTGGTAGGCTGCATCCAACGATAGTGCGAGTTCAGAGGCCTTGTTGAGGTCGAGGTTACTCTGCTCCAACAGTCGCTGTCGTGTGTAATTGGATCTGTGGCCCGCTACAAAAGCGTCCCGGATAAGTTCCTCTGTGTACACGGCGGCCTTTACATCCTTACAACCACAGGCCCGGCTAAGCACAGACAGTGCCTGAAGGTATTCCACGGTCGATTCCCCAGGTTGTTGTTTACGACTCCCCAGGAGGTGCCTGGCGTACACTTCGTTCACTGGGCGCGTGTACTGGTCCTTGAGGAGCTTGATAGCATCCGCGTACGAGGTCGCGTCTTGGATGACCGAGTACACTCGGTGGTTCACTTTGGAGGTCAGGACATCCAGTTTGTCCTCGTCCGATTTGATTGCTTCGGAGGCGGTCAGGAATTTTTCGAAACACTTAAGCCAGTGAGTAAACTTGGTGGATGAGTCCGCCTCCCGATGATCTAAGTCCAGGCATGCTGGTGTGAGGATCTTCTCCATTATAAAAATGTTGTTAATAAAATTGATGCGCTATCAATTACTCATAAAAGACTGAGAGTTAGAAGAGTAACTAAAGGCTTTTATTAACAACAGAATGGAGGTCTGCCTCGAGTGGTCGACCGGTCCAGGATACAAGGGCTGGGGAGCAGTCACCTTTATACTAGGACCTGTGGGAGGAGTCAGCCGAGGCATGTCCAGGCATGTACACAGTGGAATACAAACAGGACAAACAGGAATACAAACAGTGGTTTACCACAGTCATAGACTTAGGTAGCAGTGGGGAAATTAAAAACCAGAGCGTGTCAGGAAGGGGCAGAAGGAATGGAGTAAAAGGTAAAGTAATAAAAAGGGCAAAAGCAGGAACTAATTGTCACAAAACATATTTGAAAGTTCTCTATCTGAATGCACGTAGCATTCGTAACAAAATAGACGAGTTAATGGCACAAATAACTACATATGGGTATGATCTTGTGGCCATTACAGAAACATGGCTGCAGGGTGACAATGCCTGGGAATTAAACATACCAGGTTATTTAATGATCAGGAAGGACAGGCAGGAAGGAAGGGGAGGTGGGGTGGCTATGTTACTAAAGGAAGGAATCACTGTAATACAGAGAAATGATATTGGGTCAAAAGATTAGGATAATGAGACAGTTTGGGTGGAGATAAGGAATAATAAGGGGAAAAAAACACTAGTGGGCGTAGTCTATAGGCCTCTGAACAGTTGCAACTCTGTTGGACGGAGTATCAATCAGGAAATAGTTGAGGCTTGTAATAAGGGAACATCTATAATTATGGGGGATTTTAACTATCATATTAATTGGACAAATCAAATTGGGCAGGGTTGCCTTGAGGATGAGTTCATTGAGTGTATTAGGGATGGGTTTCTTGAGCAGTATGTAACTGAACCGACCAGGGGGCAAGCAACCTTAGATCTGGTCCTGTGTAACGAGACAGGATTAATTAAAAATGTCCTAGTAAAGGATCCCCTTGGAATGAGTGACCATAACATGGTTGAATTCCATATTCAATTAGAGGGTGAGAAGTTTGGATCTCAAACAAGCGTGCTAAGCTTGAATAAAGGAGACTATGAAGGTATGAGAGCGGAATTGAGTAGAGTGGATTGGGAAAATAGATTAAAGGGTAAGACGATACATGATCAGTGGTGTACATTTAAGGAGTTATTTTACAGCTTCCAAAAAATATATATTCCACTGAGAAGAAAAGGGTGTAAAAGAAAAGACAGCCATCCGTGGCTAAGTAAAGAAATTAAGGATAGTATTCGACTAAAAACAAGGGCATATAAGGTAGCCAAATCTGGTGGGAGGATAGAGGATTGGGAAAACTTTAAAAGACAGCAAAAAATAACAAAAAGATTAATTAAGAAAGGGAAGATAGATTATGAAAGTAAATTAGCAAAAAATATAAAAGCAGATAGTAAGAGTTTTTATAGTTATATAAAAAGAAAAAGGGTGGCTAAAGTAAATGTTGGTCCTTTAGAGGATGAGACCGGGAAATTAATGGTGGGAAATATGGAGATGGCAAAAACACTGAATGAATATTTTGTATCAGTCTTTACAGTAGAGGACACTAAGAATATCCCAACACTGGACAAACAGGGGGCTATGGGGGGGAGGAGCTAAACACGATCAAAATCACTAAGGAAGTGGTACTCGGTAAAATAATGGGACTCAAGGTGGATAAATCACCTGGACCGGATGGCTTACATCCTGGGGTCTTGAGGGAAGTGGCCGTAGGGATTGTGGATGCATTGGTAATAATTTTCCAAAACTCCCTGGACTCGGCAAAGGTCCCGGCAGACTGGAAAACTGCTAATGTAACACCCTTATTTAAAAAGGGCAGTAGACAGAAGGCTGGAAACTATAGACCGGTTAGCCTAACATCTGTGGTAGGTGAAATTTTGGAGTCCATTATTAAGGAGACAGTAACAGGACATTTGGATAATCATAATTTAATAGGACAAAGTCAGCATGGCTTTATGAAGGGGAAGTCATGTTTGACAAATTTGCTGGAGTTCTTTGAGGAAGTAACATATAGGGTGGATAAAGGGGAACCAGTGGACATAGTGTATTTAGACTTCCAAAAGGCATTTGACAAGGTGCCACACAAAAGATTATTGCTTAAGATAAAAAATCATGGGGTTGGGGGTAATATTCTGGCATGGATAGAGGATTGGCTATCTAACAGAAGGCAGAGAGTTGGGATAAATGGTTCATTCTCAGACTGGCAATCAGTAACTAGTGGTGTTCCGCAGGGGTCAGTGATGGGTCCCCAACTCTTTACAATCTATATTAACGATTTGGAGGAGGGGACCGAGTGTAACATATCAAAGTTTGCAGATGATCCTAAGATGGGAGGGAAATTAGTGAGTGAGGAGGACATAAAAAACCTGCAAGGGGACATAGACAGGCTAAGTAAGTGGGCAGAGATTTGGCAGATGGAATACAATACTGGAAAGTGTGAGGTTATGCACTTTGGCAGGAAAAATCGTAGAGCAAGTTATTATCTTAATGGCAAGAAACTGGAAAGTACTGAAGTACAAAGGGATCTGGGGGTCCTGGTGCACGAAACTCAAAAGGTTAGTATGCAGGTGCAGCAAGTGATTAAGAAGGCCAATGGAATGTTGGCTTTCATTGCTAGGGGGATAGAATATAAAAATAGGGAGGTATTGCTTCAGTTGTACAAGGTATTGGTGAGACCGCAACTGGAATACTGCATACAGTTTTGGTGTCCATACTTAAGAAAAGACATACTTGCTCTCAAGTCAGTACAAAGAAGGTTCACTCGGTTAATCCCGGGGATGAGGGGATGGACATATGAGGAGAGGTTGAGTAGATTGGGACTCTACTCATTGGAGTTCAGAAGAATGAGAGGCGATCTTATTGAAACATATAAGATTGTGAAGGGGTTGGATCGGGTGGATGCGGGGAGGATGTTCCTGATGATGGGTGAAACTAGAACTAGGGGGCATAGTTTTAGAATAAGGGGCTGCTCTTTCAAAACTGAGATGAGGAGGAACTACTTCACTCAGAGGGTGGTAGGTCCATGGAATATGCTGCCCCAAAAAGCTGTAGAAGCTACATGATTACATAAATTTGAAACAGAAATAGACAGTTTCCTAGAAGTAAAGGGAATTAAGGGTTACGGGGAGCGGGCAGGAATTTGGACATGAGTCTAGGTTTGGATCGGTCATGGCCCTGTGGGTAGCGGAGCGGGCCCAGGGGCCGTGTAGCCTGATCCTGCTCCTATTTCGTGTGTCTAATTCTGTTAGATTCAGGAGATGGTTCTGTGATAGTAGATTGGCAGTTAGGATCAGATCAGCCATGATCTTATTGAATGGCGGAGCAGGCTCGAGGGGCCGATTGGCCTACTCCTGCTCCTATTTCTTATGTTCTTATGTTCTTATGTTTTTCCGATAGCAGCCTTCACAATCACTTCCACCACCTGTTGCAGGCAGAAGACAACTCCCCTTTAGGAGGTGCAGACCTCCTTTAAGTTGTGCAGGCTAGCTTTAATTGGAAATAACAACAGAGAATGCTAGAAATACGCAGCAGGCCAGGCAGCATCCACGGAGAGAGAAACAGAGTTAACGTTTCAGCTCTGGGACCCTTCATCAGAACTGGAAAAAGCTGGAAATGTAACAGATATTAAGCAGATGCAGAGACAGAAGGCGGGGGGGGGGGCGGTGGTGGTGAGAGGGGAGGAAGGAACTAAAAGAACATACTGTGCTTATGTAAGCGGCAAGAAAGATAAAATGTTGCAAATGGGAATGGCAAAATAGTACTGCATGAAAAATGGGGGCAGGGGTTATGATCTGAAATTGTTGAACTCGATGTTGAGTCCAGAAGGCTGTAAAGTGCCTAATCGAAAGATGAGGTGCTGTTCCTCGAGTTTACATTGAGCTTCATTGGAACAATGTAATAGGCCGAGGATAGAGAGGTCAGAGTGGGAGTGAAGCAGAGAATTAAAGTGACAGGCGACCGGAAGCTCAGGGTCACCCTTACGGACTGAACGGAGGTGTTCCACAAAGCGCTTGCCCAATCTGCGTTTGGTCTCCCCAATGTAGAGGAGGCCACATCGTGAGCAGTGACTGCAGTATATTAAATTGCAAGAAGTACAAGTAAATCACTGTTTCACCTGGAAGGGTTGTTTGGGGCCCTGGACAGTGGGAAGGGAGGAGGTAAAAGGGCAGGTGTTGCATCTTCTGCGCTTGCACGGGAAGGTGCCAGGCGAAGGGGAAGGGCTGTTAGGGGTGATTGAGGAGTGGACCAGCGTGTCGCGGCGGGAGCAGTCCCTTCAGAATGCTGAAAGGGGAGGTGAGGGGACGAGCGTTTGGTGGTGGGATCACGTTGGAGATGGTGGAAATGGCGGAGAATGATCCATTAAAAGGGAGGGCTGGTGGGTGAAAGGTGAGGACAAGGGGAACCCTATTGTGGTTTTGGGAGGGAGGGGAATGGGTGAGAGCAGAAGTGCAGGAAATGGTGATCCCACCACCAAACCCATCTTCCCCTCACCTCCCCTTTCAGAATTCTGAAGGGACTGCTCCCTCCGCAACACCCTGGTCCACTCCTCAATCACCCCTAACAGCCCTTCCCCTTCACCTGGCACCTTCCCGTGCAAGCGCAGGAGATGCAACATGTCATAAATCTCATCATCGAGAAACTACCTATGAAATAACACTGGACGGCCAGCTGGTGGCGCCGTCCAAGGAGTATAAATACTCGGGTGTTGGCCCCAGCTTGCTGGGACATTTTGTAAGACAAGGAGCTAGTGAACTACAACTCGACCTCCATGTTCTGAAACAAGCTGATTAAAGCCTTGCTTTATGCTCAAACCAAGTGTGCAGTGAGTTTTATTACGTCCCAACACATGCCCTTTTACCGCCTCCCTTCCCACTGTCCAGGGCCCCAAACACCCCTTCCAGGTGAAACAGTGATTTACTTGTACTTCTTGCAATTTAGTATTCTGTATTTACTGCTCACGATGCGGTCTCCTCTACATTGGGGAGACCAAACGCAGATTGGGCGACCCCTTTGCGGAACATCTCCGTTCAGTCTGTAAGGGTGACCCTGAGCTTCCGGTCGCCTGTCACTTTAATTCTCCGCTTCACTCCCGCTCTGATCTCTCTGTCCTCGGCCTATTACATTGTTCCGATGAAGCTCAGCGTAAGCTCGAGGAACAGCACCTCATCTTTTGATTAGGCACTTTACAGCCTTCTGGACTCAACATTAAGTTCAAGAATTTCAAACTATAACCCCCGCCCCCGTTTTTTATGCTGTATTATTTTGCCATTCCCATTTGCAACATTTTATCTTTCCTGCCTCTTACATAAGCACAGTATGTTCCTTCAATTCCTTCCTCCCCTCCTAACCGCCCCCCCCCCCGCATCCCCCCCCCACCCCCAGTCTCTGCACCTGCCAAAAACTCTGTTTCTCTCTCCACGGATGCTGCCTGGCCTGCTGAGTTTTTCCAGGGTTTTCTGTTGTTATTTCGGATTTCCAGCATCTGCAGTATTTTGCTATTGTATTAGCATAAATTGGAGCTAGCCTCGCACAAACCTGGGCCCCCTGCTGAGCATTCAGCCACTACGAATTGTACGTGCTGCCTGCTGTCCTCCAACCGGGCGAGGTGTCCTACTGCATCGTAATCCCCGCGGCCGCGTTCGTTGGCTACCGACTTTCTTGGCCTCAAAAACCAAAGGATTGTACCTGTTACAAACTGACCCTACTTGACCGACGCCCAGGTCTATGTGGGGTCTGCTATTTTTTATCAATAGAATTCACTGTGTAAATACAAGTTGTTGTTATAGAATTCACTTCATATATTTTGATTATTTTTTTCAGAGAAACTGGGAACTTTTGAATGAAAAATGGTCAATCTGACTTTTTCTATCCAGCTCGAACATTTTAACACCCCTGATTGAACTGAGTATGTTGGGATCACCTTGGATTCCTTGCAGAGAACTTGTGCTTATCTTAGTACGGGGTTGCACTTGGGAGATCAGTCCTCTTGCCCATCCCAAGCTGTAAAGAGCCCTATGGAGACACTCTACATTTGCTCTATCCAATGCCACAGATTACTCAGTGAAGTCACTAGGCAGAAAACATTGAAAAATGTTCTGCTGCCAAAACTGTCATTCCTCACTTTCGTAATTACACATGCCAAAATATAAAAGATAGATTTCAATAGGGCTAGTGAGGTGGTGAAATTGACCTTTAGCCGTAGCGTAATCATTGCCCCCTTTTACACCGCGCCTGACTAATTTTAATACAAAAGAAAATTGGACGGGGTTTAAAAACGGGCTGCCGATTCACTATCGCCCAATCTGTGCTATGACCGAAGACCAATTGCACCTCCTGAGAGTGTTGGAATAACACTGCAACATGAGGGCAGTGAAGATTATGGAGCGCTGCTGAACTAGATCTGGAATTAATCTGACAATCCGAAATGGCAGCAGCATGAACAGTTTAATTATAGCCACACAGAATCCTTCCCGAACTGCATAGTAGTTCAACCAACAAAGATTCAGAGCTACAATGAATCTCTGACTATCCATTTCATTTAATTTGATTTTATCGATCTCCATGTGTGTGCAAACAAAAAACATTAAGACAATAATTTTGATCAGATAGTTGTCATTGCATCACTTTAAAGCCGACTATTGTCCCAATCGAACAGATTGGCAGCGTCAACTTTGAAGCTAGGAGTGGTCCTAACTATGTCTTCTTTGTGTTCAATTTCTGAATACAATGCTTTACATTGAGATTCAGATCTTCTCCTTGGAGGCTTCCACCTGATGCTGCGCTGAAAACAATTATCACGAGGTGCAACATGCACACGCTCGAACCATCCAAAGCTTCTGAACTTAATACAAACTCATATTGCTATTGTGCTTTCTTAGCCTACTTGGCATAAAGCTGGAGGACGTTGGCCGTGCCTCATTCCCGTCAGAATGCTAACAGTTAAAGGGTTGTCAAAGGAGCGGTGGGGCCAATTAGGGACCAAAATGGATATATTTAGGGAAGCAGAAGGCATGGCTGAGCTAATAAATGAGTACTTTGCATCGGTGTTTACCAAGGAAGAGGACTTTGCTAAAGATATGGTGAAGGATTTGGATCACAGGTCATTACCCAAAGGGTCTTAGGAGTTGTACGGCCTTTTATTGGAGAACTACAGTTTAAGCATAAACAGATATTACTAAATGTGATTGAAATAGATACAGTAGACATACAACCCGCGACAGATGAGGGCGAGCTACAGCCCTGGAACGGAACAAAACAACTGGATGGATGGTGGTCTCAGATTGGGTGGATTCCTGCAGTCTGCTGCAGCGGTCACTTTTGTTGGGTCATTCCTCGAGCTGTTGGAGGTGTTAGGCCATCAGCCACCTCAGAGGCTAAACTTGACCAAGGTGTTAGGCCGTAGCCAACTCGGGGAAGCCTTCGCCCCTAACTGCCTGCTTTCCTCTCTCGGTCGCCTGTTTTTATACCTTATTTCGATGGACTGGTGGATACCTGGTGTCAATCACTGTTATCCATCCCATTGTCCAATTACAAGGGAGAGGCTACCTATGACAGCCCCTCCTTGCCTCATGAGGTCATTTTCCTCCTTATCTCTTTTCTAAAGGACTTGTTGCCCTCTTGTAGACAATTTGTTTGTCCTACAACTCTTTGCTGCATCCCTTATCAGGCCTAGATATGCTCAATTGATTTTTGGTGTTCTGACCTCATAATTCAGCTCTCTGTACCACTATTTTTCTGACATGACTGGAATCTTTCTGTGTCATCAACTTAGGCAAACGGCTGATCTAGGGAACCCGTCACTATTTCTTTCAATTTCTTTCGATTTCTTATATCTCCCCACCTTGGGAAGGAACTATCCTTATTGACTTCTCACAATCGGCTCTTGACTAATCTAGCTAGTTCTTATTGCTCTCTCAACTTGGGCATTAGTTCGTAGGGAGTCTCGAAAATGAAGATTTCCCCCTTACAGTCCATTCCTTTGAGGGGGTGGAGCAACATAGAAATATAGAAACATAGAAGATAGGAGCAGGAGTAGGCCATTCAGCCCCTCAAGCATGTTCCGCCATTTAATGAGATCATGGCTGATCATCCAAATTCAGTACCCTGTCCCTGCTTTCTCCCCATATCCCTTGATCCCTTTAGCCTTAAGAAATATATCTAACTCCTTCTTGAATATATTTAATGAATTGGCCTCAACTACCTTCTGTGGTAGAGAATTCCACAGGTTCACCAATCACTGGGTGAAGAAATTCCTCCTCATCTCAGTCCTAAATGACTTACCCCTTATCCTTAGACTGTGACCTCTGGTTCTGGACTCCGCCGGCATCGGGAACATCCTTCCTGCATCTAGTCTGTCTAGTCATGTTAGAATTTTATAAGTTTCAATGCGATCCCCTCTCATTCTTCTAAACTCTAGCGAATATAAGCCTAATCGACCCAATCTCTCTTCATACGTCATTCCTGCCATCCCAGGTATCAGTCTGGTGAATCTTCGCTGCACTCCCTCCATGGCAAGAACATCCTTCCTCAGATAAGGTGACCAAAACTGCACACAATACTCAAGATGTGGTCTCACCAAGGCCCTGTACAACTGCAGCAAGACATCCTTGCTCCTGTACTCGAATCCTCTCGCTATGAAGGCCAACATACCATTTGCCTTCTTAACCGCCTGCTGCACCTGCATGCTTACCTTCAGCGACTGGTGCACAAGATCACCCAGGTCTCGTTGCACTTCCCCGTTTCCCAATCTATTGCCGTTCAGATAATAATCTGCCTTCCTGTTTTTGACACCAAAGTGGATAACCTCGCATTTATCCACATTATACTGCATCTGCCATGCATCTGCCCAATCACCCAACCTGTCCAAATCATACTGGAGTTTCTCTGCATCCTCCTCACAGCACACACGCCCACCCAGCTTTGTGTCATCTGCAAACTTGGAGATATTACATCTAGTTCCCTCATCTAGATCATTAATATATATTGTGAATAGCTGGGGTTCTAGCACCGATCCCTGCGGTACCCCACAAGTCACTGCCTGCCACTCGGAAAAAGACCTGTTTATTCCAACTCTTTGCTTCCTGTCTGCCAACCAGTTCTCGATCCAAGTCAGTACCTTGCCCCCAATCCCATGTGCTTTAACTTTGCACGCACAACAAAATTGCTAATTAATCCTGTCTCATTACATAATACCCATTCTAAGATGGCCTGATCTCTAGTTGCTTCCTTGACATATTGGTCTAGGAAACCATCCCGTATACACTCTAGGAATTCCTCATCCACAGTATTGTTACTAACTTGGTTAGCCCAATCTATATGTAGATTGAAGTCACCCATGATAACTACTGTGCCCTTATTGCACGCATCTCTAATTTCACGTGTAATTCCATCCCCAACCCCAGCATTACTGTTTGGGGGTCTGTATACAACTCCCACTAATGTTTTTTGCCCCTTGGTATTTCTCAGCTCTACCCATACAGATTCCACATCATCGGAGCTAATATCCTTCCTTACTATTGTGTTAATCTCCACTTTAACCAGCAATGCTACCCCACCTCCTTTTCCTTTTTGCCTGTCCTTCCTGAATATTGAATACCCCGGATGTTGAATTCCTATGGTCACCCTGGAGCCATGTTTCCGTAATCCCAAATATATCATATCCGTTTGTGCAGCTAATTTATCCACCTTATTACGAATGCTCCTTGCATTAAGATACAAAGCCTTCAGGCTTATTTTTTTAACACTCTTAGGCCTTTTAGAATTATTATTTACTGTGGCCCTGTTTGATTTACACCCTTGATTTCTCTGCCTTCCACTTTTGCTTTTCTCCTTCCTGTCTTTTGCTTCTATCCTTGCTTCCCTTTACTCTGTCTCCTTGCACAGGTTCCCAAACCCCTGCCATTTTAGTTTAAACCCTCCCCAACAGCACTAGCAAATACTCCCCCTAGGACATTGGTCCCGTTCCTGCCCAGGTGCAAACCGTCCAGTTTGTACTGGTCCCACCTCCCCAGAACCGGTTCCAATGTCCCAGGAATTTGAATCCCTCCCCCTTGCACCATTCCTTTAGTCATGTATTCATCTGAACTATCCTTCTGTTTGTACTCTGACTAGCATGTGGTACTGGTAGCAATACTGAGATTACTACCTTTGCGGTCCTATTTTTTAATTTACCTCCTAACTCCCTATAATCAGCTTTTAGGACCTCATCCCGTTTTTTACCTATATTGTTGGTACCTATATGCACCACGACAACTGGCTGTTCACCCTCCCCCTCCAGAATGCCCTGCAGCCGCTCCGAGACATCCTTGACCTTTGCACCAGGGAGGCAACATACCATCCTGGAGTCTCATTTGCGGCTGCAGAAATGCCTATCTATTCCCCTTACAATAGAATCCCCTATCACTATAGCTGTCCCGCTCTTTTTCCTCCCGTCCTGTGCAGCAGAGCCACCCATGGTGCCAGGAAGTTGGCTGCTGCTGCCTTCCCCCGATAAGCCATCTCCCCCAATAATATCCAAAGTGGTATATCTGCTTGATGAGGGATGGCCACAGGGGACCCTGCACTACCTGTCTGCACCTACTACTCTGCCTGGCAGTCACCCATTCCCTTCCTGCCTGTGCAGCCTTTACCTGCGGTGTGGCCAACTCCCTAAATGTGCTATCCATGATGTCCTCAGCATCGCAAATGCTCCATTTGTATGTATCCATTCACAGCTCCAGTGCCGCAATGTGGTGTGCCAGTAGCTGCAGCTGGATACACTTCCTGCACACATCGTCGTCAGGGACACAGGAAATGTCCCTGATTTCCCACATAGTGCAGAAGGAGCATGCCACGGGGCCGAGCTGTGCTGCTATGACTTACCCTTTTAATTAACTTAATTTAAATTAAATCAAATCAATACCACTAATTACACTACAATTAAATGATATACTCAAGGGCCTTTGTTTACTAACACTCCCCGCTACACAACAGAGACCTTAGCAACTATAAACCATAAAATTCAGACCTTCTAAGCCCTATAAACTATTAACCTTAACTGTCCAAATATATAGAGTATATATAAATACTCTCCTGGCTGTACTTACCCAATCAGCTGCTTCCCCTGCGCCGGCGTCACTTTCTGTACTGTGACATGACTCTCGAATTCTGTCACCACTCCTGCTGCTCGACTGGGCCTGAAAATCACCGACCTTTATTTTCACCCACAGCCGCTTCTCCCTCGCAGGTCCACCGCTCCCGCTGCTGCCGCTGCTCCGTGACCCCTTACTCAAATTCAATTCACTGTTCCGGTGTTCCAATTCTGCCCTGCCTGGGTTATCCTCTGTTTCTTCTATCTTTCCTGATCTTACCCCGCCTGGGGACTCACAGAATCACAGAATCACAGAAACCCCACAGTGCAGATAGAGGCCATTTCAGCCCATCGAGCCTGCACCGACACATATCCCACCCGATCCCCGTAACCCCACGTATTTAATCCCCCTAACACTAAGGGTCAATTTATCATAGCCAATCAACCTAACCCGCACATCTTTGGACTGTGGGAGGAAACCGGAGCACCCGGAGGAAACCCACGCAAAGCACTCCTCTACGTTGCTTCGGATCTTCTCTTTCGGTGTGCTCAATTAATTTGTTAGTGCTGGTTAGTCATAGGCATGAGTACACAATTGGCTTGTGCATCAAAGTCTTGCTACATGGGTTAAATATATCAAATACACTATTATTACAAGTTGGAGAACTACCAGAGCGTGTGAAATATTATGAACCTAAGGGGGTGCTGATATATTAAGCCCATTACCCCACCAGTGTGAATCGTCCCCTATGCTGCCAATTTCAATGTCTATTCTCAAGCTGTCTTGCTCCAAAACATAAAAATGCTTCAGGGAGGAGTTCAGTCACATCACAAGCTCACTGAAGCCCTCAGACAACAAGGGAATGTCGTATCCGAATTGTGTCACATACTTAAGTATCTCATTTACTGTCAGTTTCACTTGAGCATAGGTTACCGATATTGAGTTAATCATGTTGGTTGATGGGACAGGTCCTGTTAGACCCGTAAAGCATGGTAGTTGCAGTACTAGTGACACAGGAGGCACCACCAAAACCACCTCATACTGGATTTGTACTGGTTTTTCCCACACTCTGTTATCTACAAAACACAATTATTACACACAGTTAAATTCAAACTTAAATGAGAAGGCTGCCTGGATACTGGATGAGGTAAAAATAGATAAAGAGGAGGTACTAGAAAGGCTGGCAATACTTAAAGTGGATGAGTCACCCGGTCCGGATGGGAGGCATCCTAGGTTGCTGAGGGAAGTAAGGGTAGAAATTGTGGATGTGCTGGTCACGATCTTCCAATCCTCCTTCGATACAGGGGTGGTGCCAAAGGACTGGAGGATGGCAAATGTTACAGCCTTGAATGGGATAAAAGAGGCAGTAGCAGCATGGATACAAAATTGGCTAAGGGATAGAAAACTGAGGCCTAGAAATTCATTATAGCCACTTTTGGGGCGGTAAAGTTGGGCGGCCGCTAAAGTTTGCGCCCGGCGCAAGTTCGAGGCCACTTCGCCGATATTCATTAGCTTCGCCCTAAGAGTTTGCTCGAGCGCTAAAACTGGCGATGCACGGCTCTCTTTAGGCGCTAAGCCGGCGGCCCGGGCGCTAACACCGGAAGGTGGGCGCAGGGCAGGTGCGGCGAGCTGCTGATTGACGGCAGACACTCTGGCTCCGGTGAGCTCTTAAAGGGGGAGGGTGGATTTGTTTTTTTGAAAGGCCAAGACTGCTGTATTTGTGCTGTTGGGAGGGCTTCTCTCCATCAGTTTGTTATGTGGTACCGGTCCTCCTCCTCCTCCTCCTCCTCCTCCTCCTTCATCATCATCATCACCATCTTTGTCTCTCACAAAGTGTTGCAAAACGGCTGCCTTTTCTACTGCAGGAGTGCCCTTTAATTTGCGCTCCCCGCGGCCCGCCTCGGCTGTGTACCGTTCCACTTCACAGTCGTTCGGGCCGCCAGGCACACAATGGGGCGGCGCGAGTGAAGTTCCAGTTCCGGGCGCACAAAGGGCGTTGCACGACGAAATGACGTCATGATCTGCGCGCGCAGCTGAGCGCGCGCAAAGACTTTGCGCCGGCGCTAAATGTCTACTGAAGTTGGGGCGAGGCGCAGATCACGCTGCGCCCGGGCGCTAAGCGCCTAGCGCTCGAGATCTGCTCCTCCTAAGGCGTTAACGGCTGGCGCAGCCAACTGAATTTCTAGGCCTGAGAGTCGTGGTGAATGCTGTTTATTGGGCTGGAGGGAGTTATACAGCAGAATTCCCCAGGGTTCAGTACTAGAACCACTGCTGTTTTTGATATACATTAATGACTTGGACTTGGGGGTAACAGGGCACAATGTTGAAATTTGCAGATGACATGAAACGTGGAAGTGTGGTAAACAGGGAGGATGATAGTAATAGACTTCAAGAGGACATAGACAGGCTGGTGCAATGGGCAGATACATGGCAGATGAAATTCAATGCAGAAAAGTTTGAAGTGATACACTTTGGTAGGAAGAATGAGGAGAGACGGTACATGACAAATGGCACAATGTTAAAGGGGAGCAAGAAGCGAGACCTGGGGGTATTTGTGCACAAATCTGTGAAGGTGGCAGGACAGGTCAACAAAGCAGTTAATAAAGCACATGGGATCCTGGGCTTTATAAACAGAGGCAGAGAGTACAAAAGGCAGGAGGCTATTCTAAACCTACATAAAACATTAGTTCGGTCCCAGCTGGAGTATGGCCGGAATTTTACTTCGGAGGCGGGTAGTAAGCGAGGGGGCTGGAAAGTGGTCGGGAAACCTGGGAGACCAGATTTCTCACAGGCCCTGCCGAATTTAATGGCAGGGCCTGATTAGCATTTAGAGTCACTGGCCGGAATTTTGCCTACCTGGGCGGGTCCAGTGCAGGCGGTGTCCGTGGCGGGTCGTCACCCCGCTGCTGGCTCCATATCGCTGCTGAAAATGAACTTTCCTTAATGGGGCCTATTAAGCCCGGCCAGCGCATTACCCGGCCCAATGAGATGGAGTGGGTCTGGTGACGTAATTCATGACGTGTCTTCAGCCAGGTTCTTTAAAGGGACCCTGGCCACATTACATTTGATGTTTCATCTAACATAGTGCTGTCAGTGCACTACAGCATTGGCGTGCTGCAAACACTGACAATCACTGCACAGAGGCAGAGGGCTGCACCCAGGCTCTCCAATAACTCCCCCATATGCTTATGGAGGGAGTCACAGCACGCAGGGAGGTCCTCTTCCTTTCCAATGGGCGGAAGAGACCTCCCCAGGAGATCAACGCAGCCTGGTTGCACATTGCACAGGAGGGCACAAGCAGGGATGTGGTCAGGAGCACCAGGCTGCAGTGGCACAAACCTTTCAATGATCTCAGCAGATCACGAAACGTTAGTACAAAGCCACACTCAACCTCACCCTGCTGTGTCTCTCATCACATCCCCATTACTCTGCCTTCCCTACCCTACTCCTGCACATCCTTACTCACACTAACATACCTTGCACCTCCACCCATCCCTCTCTCTATCTATGTTATCACATCCCCATCTCACTAGCCACCCCGCACACTCACTCTTATCTTAGTCCAATCATACCAACGAACAACACACAAGGGTAGCCACTTGGGTGTTTTATCCAATGTTTATGTAAAGTTTCCGTTATAAAAATCTTTATTTTCAACACTTTCTGGTCTTGAACAGATTTCTGTGCTCACCTTTGGAAGTGGTTTAGTGAGTTGCAGTGAATGGTGAGACATAAGCGTACCTCCGCAATGGTGATGAGTGTGAAAGGAATGGCTTGGACATTGTAGGGATGTGTTATGGTGTTCGTGTGGGTTGGTGCCAACCTGGCGCATCATGTGGCAGCCATCTGGGTGTACAGCGTAAAGTTAACTAAATATGGCCATGATGAGGCCATCCCTGGCGTCCTGGGCAGCAATGTGCTCGGGTGCTGATGCCCTGTGTCCTGTACAGCATCAGGTGATTGCGGAGAAGGTTGGTGTTGTTGGTGCTGCTGGTGTGCCTGGTGCTGCTGGTGTTGGGGCTCATCGTGGTCCAATTCTGAGGACCAAAGTGCGACAGTATAAACGGCACCCATGTTGATGGAATAGAGGGCAGGTGAAGTAGAGATGATGGTGAGAGAGTTTTTCCAATGAGGTAAGACTGGATGGAGACTTTGCTGGAAACACTTGCAGACTGCAGAATCTGTGCTGGAAATGGACTGAGGAACAGCTTCTGCCTGAGGAAAATGATCACCTGTCAGGTGGGAACATTTACTGTACATTTGATGCTGTCAATAATCAGCTGGAGAAATGGCCACGGAACTCCCGCCTCAGGTTGACAGACGTGCTGCCTGAGCTGTGTGAGTCCTGTGGCCATGCAGGGAAATTTAAAAAGTAAGTCAAAAATGGCTCTTAAGTGCCTGTAAACCACCTGATAATCATCTCAATTGGGTCGCCTGCCTCTGCCAGTCAGGCCGGCTCTGCGATGACAGACGCGCCTAGGGAAATGTCGCATGGGAACGAGATGACAGCGGGTTCCTGACCCACCAAACCAGCCACCAATCGTGCCTGCTACCACCCCGAAAAATTCCGGCCACTGTTTTAAGCCCGCAGCCAGCCAGATGGAGAGGCTGGCTGGCTGTCAGCTGGGTAGGCCACAGAGAGGAGGGAGGGAGGGATCAGCGGGAAATCGGCGGATCGGGGGCCGGAGTGGGGGAGGTTGGAAGGCTGGAGGGTGATCAGGGGCCGGAGATGGGGCAAGCTTAGAAGGGGACCAAGGGCCGGAGGGGGAAGGTCGGAAGGTGATTGGGGACCAGAGGAGAGCTCAAGGGAGTGCCAGAGGGGGGAATCGCTGGCCGGGGGCCGAGAATCGAAGGTCAGAGGGGGAGGGATCAGAGATCGGAGGCCTCATGAAGGGTGGGTTTGGAGGCCTCAGGGGGAGGTCAGGGGGAGATCGGAAGGGTCAGAGGGGTGTCCAATTGTAGGGGGTTAGCAAGGCAAGTGTCATAAATCGCAACTTCTACAAGAAGTAACTCAGGAAGTACTACCGAACGGCCAGCTGAGGGTGCTGCCTGAGGAGTATAAATACTAGGGCGTGGGCCCAGCTTGGCCAGAGACAATCTGGAAACAGGAAGCTAGTGACTACTAACTAGACCTCCATGTTTTGTTACAAGTCGATTAAAGCCTTGCTTTATGTACAACCAAGTGCGTAGTGAGTCTTTATTACATCAGCAAGCAGTCGGTAAACCCGGGAGAACCTAACGCACCAGGTTGAATTTGGCAGGTTCAGTACTGATGCCCATTTTACACTCCGCCCGATTGTACTTCCCAATAAACCCAACGAAGGAACATAGGAAAAGGAGTAGGCCATTTAGATCCTCGAGCCTGTTCCACCATTCAATGAGATCATGACTGATCTGTGATCTAACGCCATGTACCCGCCGTTGCCCCACATCCCGTATTACCTTTGGTTAACAAAAATCTATCAATCTCAGATTTAAAATTAATAATTGATCTAGCATCAATTACCATTTGCAGAAGAGAGTTCCAAACTTCTACCACCCTTTGTGTGTAGAAGTGTTTCCTAATTTCACTCCTGAAAGGTCTGGCTCTAATTTTTAGACTATGCCCCCCAGTCCTAGAATCTCTAACCAGCAGAAGTAGTTTCCTTCGATCTACCCTATCTGTTCCTCTTAATATCTTGAAAACTTAGATCAAATCACCCCATACCTTCAAATTCCAGGGAATATAACCCTAGTTTGTGTAATCTCTTCTCATAATTTAACCCTTGAAGTCCGGGTATCATTCTGGTAAATCTACGCTGCACTCCCTCCAAGGCCAGTATATCCTTCCTAAGGTGTGGTGCCCAGAACTGCTCACCATACTCCAGGTGTGGTCTAACTAGGGTTTTGTATAGCTGCAGCATAACTTCTAGGCCTAGAAATTCCCTTGGGTTTGCGCCCATTTAGGGGCGCAAGAGTGGGTTGCGCCGGAAGTTGCGTCGCCGCTGAAATTAGGTGGGCCTTTAAATCGGCGTAAGCCGGTAGCGCTGCGCCGGCACCGATGACGTCATCGGTGTGCGCAGCACCCCGGTACCGCCCGAAACCACGCCGATCCCCATCTTCAGTAGCGGCCGCCTCTTCCCTGGCGGCCGCTAACAACGTTTTGAAAACCTGGCCGTGCTGCAGCCTTAGAGGCGCTATTTAAAGCGGAGGTGCGGCCGGCTGCTTTTTCGGCGGCCGCCTGCCCGCACCTCCTTCCCCGGCCTCCGTCACCCCCCCCCCCCGCGGCATTGCCGGCTGGTTTCCGTGGAGCCCGGCACTTCGCCGTTGTGCCGGGCTCTTTTGCCGGCACTTTCAACAGGGCTCCGGCCGTTGCAGGCACCTCCCCCTTAAGAGAAGGGGGAGGCCTGCAGTACAGCAGCCTGCCGCTCCGCATCGGGTGGCGCAGCGGGACCGGCAGCGCTGAAATTCACTTTCAGCGCCCCAAGCGGGGCAGGCACACCCTGTACCAGCGCCCGCTTCCGCTTTGGGGCGCTGAAAGTGAATTTGGGGCGGGCACAACTGGCTTGGCGGCGGGCGCTAAATTTCCGGCGCAAACGTGCTGGCGGGGCGTCACCGAATTTATAGGCCCTAATCTCTTGTATTCTAGTCCTCTAGATAAAAAGGCCAGCATTCCATTAGCCTTTTTGATTATTTTCTGTACTTGTTCATGACATTTAAATGATCGATGTACCTGGACACCCAAGTCTATTTGGACCTCTACTGTTTTTTGCTTTTCACCATTTAGAAAGTACCCTGTTCTATCCTTTTTAGTTTAAAAGTGGATGACCTCACTTTTGCCTACATTAAAATCCATTTCCACATTTTTCCCATTCATTTAATCTATTAATATCCCTTTGTAATTTGCGATAATCCTGGGTGATTGTAATCTTCATATAGATGGGACAAATCAAACTGGCAAGGGTAGCCTTGAGGACGGTTCATAGAATGTATTCAGGATGGTTTCTTAGAATAATACATTGTAGAATCAACCAGGGAGAAGGCTATTTTAGATCTGGTAATGAGTAATGAGACAGGATTAATTAATGATCTCATAGTAAAAGATCCTCTAGGGAAGAGTGATCATAGCATGGTAGAATTTCAAATTCAGTTTGAGGGTGAGAAATTTGGGTCTGAAACTAGTGTCCTAAACTTAAATAAAGGCAATTCGAAAGGTATGAAGACAGAGTTGGCTAAAGTAGACTGGGAAAATAGATTAATGGGTAAGACAGTAGATTAGCAGTGGCAGACATTTAAGGAGCTATTTCATAACTCTCAGCAAAGGTTTATTCCAGTGAGAAAGAATGACTCTATAAGAAGGGTGAACCATCTGTGGCTAACTAAGGAAGTTAAGGATGGTATCAAATTGAAAGAAAGGGCATACAATGTTGCGAAGATTAGTGGTAGGCCAGAGGATTGGGAAATTTTTAGAAACCAGCAAAGGATGATTAAAAAAATAATAAAGAGGGTGAAGATAGATTATGAAAGTAAACCAGCAAAAAATATAAAAACAGACAGTAAGCGCTTCTACAGGTATATAAAGGGGAAGAGAATAGCTAAAGTAAACGTTGGTCCCTTAGAGGATGGGACTGGGGAATGAATAATGGGAAACAGGGAAATGGCAGAGACTTCACGGTAGAAGACACTAAAAGCATCCCAATAATAATTGATAATCAAGGGGCTATAGGGAGGGAGGAACGTAAATCAATGGGCCAGATATTCTGACCCCCACGGGTGCATACGAAGTGTGTACACACCCGTAGGGGCCTCACAAGTGCCGATTTCAGGCATGCGAAGCGCATGCACAAAAACCCATCACTTCCGATCTGTCAAGAATTCTCTTGACAGATCATCAGCTTGCCCAGGAAAAGGGCCTCTGTGGGTGGAGAGTTACACTTTCTGCAAACCTCCACCCACTGAAAACCTTTAAAAATATGCCTGGTAAAAGCAGGTGGAAGGCTTGCTTTTACCAGCATAAGAGTTAAAAAAAAAAAAATTTTAATTTCACTCATTTATAATTATAATAAATACTTTTTAAAAAGGTAAGTTTATTATTAGACCCGTAAAAAACTTTAATTATTATTCTTTTTCAATTAAATTTTTGTTTAAAATATTTAATTTAATGTAATTTTAACTAATATTAAATACGTGATTTAAAAAAAATGTATTTAATGCTTTAGTGTGTTTTTTAAGTGATCCCCATTCATACTTTTGACAGATCTACGCAGAGAGACCTGTGAAAAGTGTGCAGGGGGGTTCCCCATGGCCCACATGATCCCATGGACGCTTGTGAACCGCCTGCGCCCCTGGGATACCTGGGTCTCTGTGCGCACGGACCAGGAGAGGCCCAGGATCGGAGGTCTCGAGACCTATGGAGCCAGCAGGTAAGTGCGTAGATTTTTCCCGATCGGAGGTACCTGCCCGCAGGAAGCCTCCGATCGGAAATTCAGGGCCAATCACTATCACTAGAGTAAAGGTACTAGGCAAACTAATGCGACTAAAGGCTGACAAGTCCCGTGGACCTGATGGCCTACATCCTAGGGTCTTAAAAGAAGTGGCTGCAGAGATAGTGGGTGCGTTCATTGTAATCTACCAAAATTCCCTGGATTCTGGAGAGGTCCCAGCGGATTGGAAAACCGCAAATGTAACGCCCCTATTCAAGAAAGGAGGGAGGCAAAAAGCAGGAAACTATAGGCCAGTTAGCCTAACATCTGTCACTAGGAAAATGCTGGAATCCATTATTAAGGAAGTAGTAGCAGGACATTTAGAAAATCATAATACAATCAAACAGAGTCAACATGGTTTTATGAAAGGGAAATCATGTTTGACAAATTTACTAGAGTTCTTTGAGGATGTAACGAGCAGGGTGGATAAAGGGGAACCAGTAGATGTGTATTTGGATTTCCAGAAGGCATTCGATAAGGTGAAAAGGTTACATAAAAGGTTACTGTACAAGATAAGAGCTCATGGGGTTGGGGGGTAATATATTAGCATGGATGGATAGAGGATTGGCTAACTAACAGAAAACAGAGAGTCGGGATAAATGGGTCATTTTCCGGTTGGCAAACTGTAACTAGTGGGGTGCCACAGGGATCAGTGCTGGGGCCTCAACTATTTACAATCTATATAATAAGGGACCGAGTGTACTGTAGCCAAATTTGCTGATGATACAAAGATAGGTGGGAAAGCAAGTTGTGAGGAGGACACAGAGTCTGCAAAGGGGTATAGAGAGGTTAAGTGAGTGGGCAAAAATTTGGCAGATGGAGTATAATGTGAGAAAATGTGAGGTTGTCCACTTTGGTAGGAAAAATAAAAAAGCAAATTATTATTTAAATGGAGAGAGATTGCATAATGCTGCGGTACAGAGGGACCCGGGGGTCCTTGTACATGAAACACAAAAAGTTAGCATGCAGGTACAGCAAGTAATTAGGAAGGCTAATGGAATGTTGGCCTTTATTGCAAGGGGGATGGAATATAAAAGTAGGGAAGTCTTACTGCAACTGTACAGGGCGTTGGTGAGACCACACCTGGAGTACTGCGTACAGTTTTGGTCTCCTTATTTAAGGAAGGATATACTTGCATTAGAGGCAGTTCAGAGAAGGTTCACTAGGTTGATTCCTGAGATGAAGGGGTTGTCTTGTGAGGAAAGGTTGAGCAGGTTGGGCCTATACTCATTGGAGTTTAGAAGAAAGAGAGGTGATCTTATTGAAACATATAAGATTCTGAGGGGGATTGACAGGGTAGATGCAGGGAGGATGTTTCCCCTCGTGGGGGAACCTAGAACTAGAGGGCATAGTGTCAGAATAAGGGGTCGCCCATTTAAGACGGAGATGAGGAGGAATTTCTTCTCTCAGAGGGTCGTGAATCTTTGGAATTCTCTACCCCAGAGAGCTGTGGAGGCTGGGTCATTGAATATATTCCAGGCGGAGATAGACATATATTTGAGCTAAAGAAGCAAAACAAAAATGATCCCCTTTATAAAGCAGGTGGGCAGTTATTTTTAAAAATATTTTTGCACAAATTGTGCTAGAAATCAAATAAATGTTAGCTAAAGGACACCAGTATTGTGATGGCATAGTTTCTTGATTCTAATGGCATGTATTTTTTAAAATATTGAAATGTCAGTTATATTTGCGAAAATAGATTAGAAACTCACTTGCACATACGTGACAATTGAATGCAATTTGAATCTCAGTGGAAAGAAGCAAGTTGTGGCCTCTAAATGAACAGCTACAGGACGGGTGCCGGTCAGCAAACAACTGAATGGATAATTGTGTTCTACCAAGATGGTTATGAGCTTGAGTTGAAAAAGGAAATAGCATTGAGATTTCTTATTGAATCATCACGGGGGAATGGGACTGACTGGATTGCTCAACAGAGAGCCGGCGCGGACTAGATGGGCCAAATGGCCTCCTTCTGTGCCGTTATGACTCTATGTCTACAGGAGAGTCAAGGGTTATGGGGAGCGGGCAGGAAAGTGGCATTGAGGCCAAAATCAGATCAGCCATGATCTCATTGAATGGCTGGGCAGGTTTGAGCGGCCAAATGGCCTACTCCTGCTCCTATTTCTTCTGTTCTTCTGTTCTTATGCTTTCATCTACACTGCCTACAATGCTGCCTAGATTTGCGTCATTGGAAAATTTGGATATGTGGCTTTCTATCCCATCATCTAAGTCATTAATAAATACGGTGAATAGGAAAATCAAGGGGGGTGTAAAATGATCGGCCGAACTGAACCTGCGAAATCCTGCCTCTCAGGTTAGATTAAAATTATAGAAGAATCTCATTGGTAGAGGTGTGGAGAGGACACCTGCTGTCCTATCATCTAGGAGAAAGTAAATGAGTGAAGCTGGGGCTTATTGAGCAGTAGAAAATAATATAAAAAGCGGCCAATAAATGATAAAAGTGGATTGATATTACATGCTATCTATTGAAGTGTTTGGAGAGTGTTTACAAAGGGTTAAAAACCCTCTTGCCATCGACCAGTTTACAAATGTTCTGGTGCAGTAGGTTAATGTTCAAGAGCTGTAACAATCCCACTGGCACTGCCAGCCAGCTGGAGACAGCACGCATTCACTCTCTGTGTTGTCAATTCACAGCAGATTGACTGCCAGATATTGCATGTCAAGTGCTCCCTTGGGCCCGGCTATCATCCTGAGCCATTATCAGACAATTTCCCTCCAGGTCAATTTGTTTTATGTGAGGTCACAAAAATGGCTATAATATTAACACTTTCCTCCCTGTCACGTCTCAGAATTGGCCGACTTCCAGATGTGCTGTTAATTCATAGACAAATTTAAGAAGTGAAACATGCTGTTAAAGAATTATTAAACAGATTTTTGTAGCGTCGGTGTTGCTTACAGTAAATTATAAACAAATTATACTGATGTTTTAGTATAATATGAAATGAATTTCCGATCTGCACCGTCGGTGAGGAAGCTCCCCATTGGCTAAGTATACGGGGCAATCGTCAATGCAATGCTCATCAGTTCCCGATATTTGCAGTGTAGACTAACTCCCCAAATCACACAACGGAGATACATAGAAACTAGGAACTGTGAAAAGCATTACAGTGTGAATTTCCAGGCGCCATAGCTTTGCTTAAAGCAGTTCACTCACACAGGTTATCTCAAGGGGATTAGAATACAACAGCGAGGAAGTTACCCTTCAGTTGTACAGGGCCTTAGTCAGAGCCCATCTGGAGTACTGTGTTCAGTTTTTGGTACCGAACGTGAGGAAAGATATATTGGCCTTGGAGGAGGCACAGCGCAGATTCACCAGAATGATACTGAGGCTTAAAGGGTTAAATCATGAGGACAGGTTGCATAAACTTGTTTTGTATTCCCTTGAGGTTAGAAGGTTGAGGGGTGATTTAATTGAGGCTTTAGAAATGATTGGTTGATACAGATAAACCATTTCATATAGGTCTATTATATGGCCACCTACAGACCCATCCAAGCATGTGAAGGATTCCTTTAGCACCCCGATCTTCTACTCAATGAGGTCTCTGGTTTGCCCATGTACCTTATCGTATCTCTTCTCTGGTGGAGTGAAGGAGCCACCATGGCTCTACACCATAGCCCATGGTCCTGCATTCCGACCGGATTCTCCAGGACCTATCTCCAAGGTGCCAGATGTCCATATCCTGTTTTCTCCATCAATGAGCAGTGTAAAGTTTGATTACCTCAGAATGGAAGCACCAGGCATACTCTCTTGGCAAACATGCATTGACATGCATTATATGGTCGCGAGGAACACATGCAATGTTCAAATTAATGAAGTAAGAACCATTTCTATTCAGGGACGTCATGGGATTGTTGGTAGGTTAATGAATGAGTATTGTGTGCAGTTTTGGTCGCCTTATCTGAGGAAGGATGTTCTTGCCATGGAGGGAGTACAGCGAAGATTTACCAGACTGATAACTGGGTTGGCAGGAATGATGTATGAGGAGAGATTGGGTCGATTGGGCTTATACTTGCTGGAGTTTAGAAGAATGAGAGGGGATCTCATTGAAACATAAAATTTTAACATTACTAGACAGACTAGATGCAGGAAGGATGTTCCCGGTGGCAGGGGAGTCCAGAACCAGGGGTCACAGTCTAAGGATAAGGGGTAAGCCATTTAGGACTGAGATGAGGAGGAATTTCTTCACCCAGAGAGTGGTGAACCTGTGGAATTCTCTACCACAGAAGGCAGTTGAGGCCAATTCATTAAGTATATTCAAGAAGGAGTTAGATATATTTCTTAAGGCTAAAGGGATCAAGGGATATGGGGAGAAGGCAGGGACAGGGTACTGAGTTTGGATGATCAGCCATGATCACATTGAATGGCGGAGCAGGCTCGAGGGGCCGAATGGTCTACTCCTGCTCCTATCTTCTATGTTTCTATGTTACATGTGATTCGTCAGTGTTATTCTGTATTTAGGGGAAGCCGCTATTTTGGAAAACTAGCTTTAGCAGGCTCTGCTCCTGCTGTCGGTGGTCATTGCTGAAGTGTGTGCAGGTGGATGTGCAGCAATCAGTGAACCACAGGGAGCAGTGCCCAGCAATGTAGCTGACTCCTGTAATGTCCTCTTTGCATGCCTGAAAGGTCCTACTGGCATATAAGATGAGAATGAATAATGACTTCACTATCACCTTCCTGTTGCTGCCTCTCCACCTCTCTCTTTATCTCATGCATTTCTCTCTGTCTCATTTTCTAGTTTTATCTCTCTCTCTTTCTCGTCCTTGCAGATGAATACAGACCAGATATCAGACCTCAGCCATCTTGTTGAGCCCACGGATCATCATGCACTGATCCTCCGTCCTGCCCAAGTAGCTTGTGATTGGTGCATCCACTGTCCGGGGTAGTTAGTTCTGTGAGTCCTTCACTGCTTTATCCTCAGTGCGCTGCTTGTCGTTCTGCTGTACTAACGCTATATGATAATGGCCACACTGCACCCATGCTATGGGGCTGATACTTCACACCATTCACTTCTGTCAGTGCCCTGGTTACAAATCCAAACCTTGCTCTGCGTTCAACTGACTAACGGCAGTTCTGAGCTGGACTCAGTTTCCATTTGAAAACCGCTCTGTGTAAATTTACACAAACAGACCTTAACAAGCAACTCAGATTTTTCTTTCACTAATAATTGTGAACAGATGGGAGTACAGCTCAAATAATATCCTACGCACTTCTAGATTTTGCACTCCTAAATTCTTTTCAATCAAAAATAACAGAGAGAGGGTACTGGAGGACTGTTGGCACACCTCGAATCATGCTCAAGAAATCACTGACTTTAGAACAGGGAAGGTAAGGACAGACTTTTTTAAGGCTTTAATCTAGATTCTCCAATAATCTGCTGCAGACAACAAACTCCAACAGTATTTCTTACTCCATAATGCCACATGTGACTAATGCCCGCTAATCATTTCAAATGCAGATTATATAACTGTCACTAACCCAATGGAGCAGCTGACATACACCTCAGCAATTGAAAATGCTTTGGTATCTGAGGAAACAGATGTTGGATAGTGGGCAAGCAGCTGTAATTCATTCTTAAGGCCTTACCGACATTAATATTCATCAGAGCCGTTTGACTGAATTAACCCCCTGCTCAGCATATAAAGGAAATAGCCATATTCCAAGAGATACACCATCCTATGAACAGATTTCTGATGTTATTAATACATGACATATTGGGTTTAAAGGTCTGGAAAGCCTCGGCGACACAGGCTGTCAATACAGGCTTCTGAGATAAAATGAAGTGTTAACGCAAAAGTTGTAAACACCACACAATCTTTTGAAATGGGAATTGATTGTTAATACTGAGACAAAGACCCTATTGAAGAAGCAAAGGCTTGCTTCCGAGATGTCTGCAGTTTGGAACCAACACAATGGCAATGCCCAAGTGAAGTGTTAAAAACTAACACTTCGAACAGGAATACAGAATATTAAAAAACCATGTGCCTTTGTAAAAGTAAAATCAAATGAGAAACAGGAAACACGATTATATATGCAACCAATTGAAGTAGCTAAGAAATGCAACAAACACCCTCGTTGAAGTGTTTTTGGTTTAAATGTTGTAAAAGATACCTACAGAACACTTTGAAGATATAATATCAATAGATGGCACCAAGCAATCACATTGTGTTTGTGTTGAACTTGGAACACATAGGAGTCACAACGTCTGCTTTCAAACAGCAGAGGTGATTTAGAAATTGAATGGAAGTCCTTTGGTAAGAATGGCATCAAATAAATACAACTGTTATATTGTTTTTTATGATAAGTTTTGAAACACCTATACAACAGACAGATGTCTGCAAGCTAACAGTTGAATTGACAGTAAGAATAGAAATAATTTAACAGAAGATGACTAGAGATAATTAGCTTACATCAGCAGAAAACTTCAAAGGATAAACCACTAAAAAAAGGTATAAAAATATAGCTTTTCAGATGGAAAGTCAGAAGTCACTGGAAAGGGCAAGTGGTTCTCAACTTCAGAGGCAGTCTCTGTAAGTTTTTAACTCTTTGAGACTCAGGGATCAAAAAGGTACTCTTATTTGATTTTAGTGGATATTCTGGATTAAGAAATAATAAAAATGTAAAAATGTACAAAGTTAAGATTTGAGAATAAGGATCTCTGAGAATAAGAAATGTAAGCTATTTGTATGTTGAACTGTTAAAGTTGTGATTGACTTAACAGCTGTTAACTGTATGCCAACTCTTAAATAAATCTATATATTTTTAGATTTGTCTCAAATAGTATTTCTGTATCAAACTCGAAAACTCAATTTCTGTACACTCTTTTGTGAGGAGTTGCAGATTCTGGGGGAGTATTCCGGACCCTCATAATATCCGGAAGGTTACAGTCTAGTTAAACTTATTAAAGTGCTATCTGGAGGATGGTAATATCTTCAGGCCATTCTTTTCCTTTAGAGAGAGATAGTCTGGACATTTAGACCCAATTAAGCATCTTATAGAATTCGGCTACCTCTAACTTTAGTTGAAGGTGAACGTCTGGGGAATACACTTGATCTGGGGTAGCCCGAAAAGGGCTAGGACTAGTAATTATCCCTTCAAGCAATCCTAATTATATTTATAAAGCTGTTAAATACATATCTTAAATTTGTTCCATATATGTGAAATAGTGAGACGTTCTCCACCATTGATGAGCTATTTGGCCTTTCCCCCCCTTGGAATTAACTTGATATTCCAGTGCTCCAGATGAAGAATCCTCCAACTCTAGTACAAATAACGAGATTTAATACTTCGTATTCATCAATGCTGACTCACTAATTGCCAGAAGTACAGGGAATTCTGTCTTCATGGAACCAGCAAGAAATCCTTAAGCTGTCCTACCCAGCACCTTGACATTGATTCCAAGGTGAAACAGGCTAAGCATGGAGTGACTGGGACATGCAGTACTAAAGATATCCCTAATAACATGTCAATCCTGCCAGTTCAGCATTAAGAAATAACTAATCAGAACTCAGGTTGGGAAAGTACGACCACTGTGTGGGAGAGACACTTCCCTGACATTTTCAGCTTTTATACTTACGAAGTAAAACGCTCAGTGATCCCATGGGATAGGTGCTGCTAAATATTCACTGGGCTCCATATAATTTACCTTTCTAAATTCTCTGAGGGGCACCTTTGATGCACATGATAAGATAGCCAGGAATAATAAGTGATTCTTATGTGCGGGTCTGTGTGTGAATGTTTCTTTCAGTATATATTTTGAGTCTGTGGTTCAATCCCAACTAAATCAAAGATCATTTCTTCATCCTGAAAGTTATTATCGTTTCTCGCACTTTGGTAGGTTCTGCTCCAGTTCTATGTTTGACTTTTGAACTGGTTGATTGATTAATTAATTATTCATATTTAGACCCTACTCCTTGTCCTGTTCTACGTAACTGCACTCTTCGTGTGTTCTGGCCTCTCTCCAGGGCTGGGGAACTCCCGCAGAAATGAAACAAGTGGCAAAATTGGCAGCACAGTAAACAATTAAATGACCAGTTAGCTTCAGTCCAGAAGGTCACAATAGGGATGATGCAGCCCTAAACTGGTCAGAATCAGAATGATTTCGTTCAGCTCTACCACTTAACACAGATTCCAGGACTTCAGTGAATATCCTCGAACATCAAAGTGTGTCTTGGCTTAGGTTGTGTTGCCCTTGTTTTTGCACACAGTTGAAGAGATCGGTTTTAAGATGCTTTTTGAGGGGTGAGACTGAGGTAGCGTTCAAAGTGGTTTTGGGAGAGTTCCTTTTAAACCTTTGAGTATTATAAATTTAATATGGGAACAACTATTTTCAGTATTTTACAAGATTTACTGTTGATTCTTGTAGTTGGTGGATGAAGAGGAACAAATTATTTACATGGAATTACATTGAAGGCACAGCACGGAAATCGGCCATTCGGCCCAACTGGTCTCTGCCAGCATTTATGCTCCACACGAGCCTCCTCCCACCCCTCTTCCTCTAAAGCTATCAGCATAACCTTCTATTCCTTTCTCCCTCATGTAACTATCTAGCTTCCCCTTAAATGCATCTATGCTATTCCCCTCAACCACTCTCTGTGGAAGCGAGTTCCACATTCTCACCACTCTCCGAGTAAAGAAGTTTCTTCTGAATTTCTTATTGGATTTATCCGTGACTATCTTATAATTATGGCCCCTAGTTCTGGACCTCCGCCACACGTCTACCCAATCAAACCTCTTCATAATTGCTTCTCTTTTCTGGAGAAAAGAGCCCCAGCCTGTTCAGCCTTTCCTGGCAAGTATATCCTCTAAGAACTGGTATCATCCTTGTAAATCGTTTTTGCACCTTCACCAGTGCCTCTATATCCTATGTGTAATATAGAGACCAGAGCCAAGTTCAAAACCAAGTGACACAAGCCGGTTACTTTGATATTTTAGCCCATTTTTGTTCCCACAGCTAGTAAATAACTGATCTCAGGCAAGTCAGGGGGTACAGCATGAAACAGAGCCAAGTGTGCAGCCAAAGCTTGGATCGACTGTGGGATCAGGACAAAAATTGACATCTGAAGGACATTAATGTATCAGATATAATTAAAATTCCTGTCTACAAGCCTTACTTTCTGTCATGGTTTTGAGCAAAGCTTTTTTATGTCAACATTTACAATAGCAATGGTCCATGTAAACATTTATAATGGTCATTTCGTATGTAAACCATTGCTTGTCACAATGTTGTTTCAGGCCTCCTAAGGTGGTGTCGTAACACTTCCTGCTTGACATGGCGCTCAGTGCCCCTGCCCCCTCCCTCCACATTGCACTCTGTTTCATTGCCCCCTCCCTCCACATGGCACTCAGTGCCCAAGCCCCCTCCCTCCACATTGCACTCTGTTTCATTGCCCCCTCCCTCCACATGGCACTCAGTGCCCAAGCCCCCTCCCTCCTCATTGCACTCTGTTTCATTGCCACCTCCCTCCACATGGCACTCAGTGCCCCTGCCCCCTCCCTCCACATTGCACTCTGTTTCATTGCCCCCTCCCTCCACATTGCACTCTGTTTCATTGCCCCCTCCCTCCACATTGCACTCTGTTTCATTGCCACCTCCCTCCACATGGCACTCAGTGCCCCGCCCCCTCCCTCCACATTGCACTCTGTGCCATTGCCCCCTCCCTCCACATTGCACTCAGTGCCATTGCCCCCTCCCTCCACATGGCACTCAGTTCCCAAGCCCCCTCCCTCCACATTGTACACTGTTTCATTGCCCCCTCCCTCCACATGGCACTCAGTGCCCAAGCCCCCTCCCTCCACATTGCACTCTGTTTCATTGCCCCCTCCCTCCACATGGCACTCAGTGCCATTGTCCCCTCCCTCCACATGGCACTCAGTGCCCAAGCCCGCTCCCTCCACATTTCTCTCTGTGCCCCTGTCTTATCCCTGCACTTGGCTCTCATGGTTCCTTTTACTGGTTTCCTTCCGTGTGACCTCAGCAATCATCCCCTGCGCACCTCCATCTCCTCCATCAAGACCTTGAGGTTTGCGTCAGGAAAGTTATGAGTTCTGCACTTTTTCCTATTTGGTGCCAGGGAATAGGCTTTGAGCGCTGGCACCTGAGTTGATAAGGTTGCCACGACATCACTCGGCACTGAGAAAATCTGCTGCCTGTTCTGAAAATATTCTTGAAAAAGCAGAAAAAGTTGTTGCAGTTGATACTGTTGACAAAAGCTGTTATAAAAATCACTTAACTGCGGACCCTCGAGGAAGCTGCTCTCACTTTAAGCAGGTTGATGTGATGTTTTCCACAGGCTGGGACTCGTGATCAAGGTCACACTGATGAGAAACTGATGACAACCTACATGTGGGGCAGGATTTTCATTCAGGAGTTGGGTTGGAGGCGGGACTACAACTTTCGGGATGTAGTCCTGCCTCCATCGAGATGCGGCCAATCCACACGATTTCAACTTGATTGACCTTGTTGAGCCAGCAGACCAATTAAGGGCTGCCCGGCAACAGGTGACGTCACAAACTGAGCTTTCATCTGAGCTTTTTGACAGATGAAATATCAGTGTTTCACAGCTGTTTGAAGCTGTCAAACACTGACAGTCTTACTTCTAACATGAGTCCTTCTGCACAGACTCAGTTAGAAATCTCTCCTACACAGAAAGCTGCAGGCTGTGACCTTTGACAGTTCGCAGCCATTCTGCTTTCTGTGCCGGTGAGATGAGGGACTCCTGAGACCTAAAGGAAGGAAGGCTGAAAAGGTAAGAAAAGGTATGTAAAACTTATTTAATCACTTTAGATACACCAAACACATTTACCACTGCACTCATGCACACATCACTCACCTGAACACCAACATCTCGACCCCTCCAAGTCCTTCAACCCGACGGCCCGACTCCTCTAACTTGGTGTGGTTTGGAATCGTCGGGAATCCCACACTTCAACCTTAAAAATAGGGATTAGGCTAAAAACTGTCTGTTACCTACCTGTTAACAGGCAGTTAATTGGCACTAATCCCTTCCCGCCTTGGGTAGGCGGGTCCCAGTGCGGGGCGGGTACCCGCCTCCTTTGAAACTGGTGCAGGATGGGGGTCGGGACCCCTGATTTTGGGATTTTAACCCCCCCACATGCCTCCAATCCTGACTCCACGGCCCAATGAAAATCCTGCCCGTGGTCTCTCAGTGTGTGCTAGGTCACCGAGAACTTGCCAGCTAACGTCATCAAGAAAATGACCGAACCCCCGAAAGCGGCCTCCCGGTCTGAACAGCATGAAACTAATTCAAATCAACTCAACAGACAGGCTTGTCTGTTTAACCCTTTCATGAACTGGTTAAAGATGTTGCGTTATTTGGACTGATTTCAACAACTCGCCGTTACTGCTTGCTTCTGTTCATGATTCCATTAAGGTTTAGGAAGAGCTCAGTGTTGACTTCTCAGCCACAAAGGGCTTTTTTGAGGCCAGTCCATCACTCCCACTTGCAGTACCAAATTCTTCTACACTCTCCCTTCATTCTTTTTAATGATCTTAAGTTTATGCCCTCTGGTTGATGACTCCCCACTCCCACGAGTAGAAATAGTTTCCCTCGCAATTTAGCTTATCAGGAACTTTTATAAACATAATAAATGCCAAATTAAAAAAATCTGAAGAGCTGACAATTAAAACAAAATATACAACTGAGAAACAGCGCTGAATAAACCAAAAGCTAAGACCACTGCTTCAAGGCAACTGAATAAGTTCCATTTATTTTTTATTAAATTGGATTTCAAGATCATTATTTATGTTTAAGATCACATTCCACAATTCATTTTTTTTGGGAATTTTGCTTTTCATTCGCCCCCTACCCTTGGGTAATGGGGAGACTGGGATCAAAAACAACTGCCCTTTATATAAGCACATTTAACACAGAAAAATGTCCCAAGCAACGTTCCTGCTAAGGTCTGGAGGTCCCACGCTGGCCGCTCACTGGTTTTTAAATGGAAAAAACCGCACATGCGCAAAACATTGAATGGGCCACGCAGCCAATTAAAGGGCCCATGCACCAATAAAACAATTACAGGGAACTTTGCTCCCAAGGCACTTCATAGGAGCATTATCAACCAAAATTTGCCACTGGGCCACGTAAGGAGATATTAGGACCGATGACCAAAAACTTGGTCAAAGTGGTAGGTTTTAAGGAGCGTCTTAAAGGAGGAGAGAGAGCTAGAGAGGCAGAGAGGGTTAGGGAGGGAATTCCAGAGCCTGGGAGCTAGGCAGCTGAAAGCACGACCGTCAATGGTGGAGCGATTAAAATCGACAATGCGAAAGAGGGCAGAATTGGAAGAGCGCAGAGATCTCAGAGGGTTGTCGGGCTGGAGGAGGTCACAGCTAAAGGGAGGGGCAAGGTCATGGAGGGATTTGAAAACAAGCATGGTGATTTTAAAATCGAGGCGTTGTGGACCAGAAGCCAATGTAGGCCAGCGCGCGCAGGGGCGATGGGTGAACGGGACTTGGTGTGAGTTAGGATATAGGCTGCAGAGTTTTGATGAGTTCCAAGTTTATGGAGGTGTAAGAAATCGTGGATTGAAAGAAATAATAGTCTGTTACGGATTCCCTAGATCAGCAGTTTGCCTAAGTTGATGACACAGAAAGATTCCAGTCATGTCAGAAAAGGGGTTGGACAGAGAGCTGAATTACGAGGTCAGAACACACAAACAGGCCTGGAGCTGTAGGATAAACACGCTGTCTATGTGAGGACAACAAGGCCTTTAAAATAGAGATAAGGAGGAAAATGACCTCATGAGGCTGGGAGGGGCTGTCAGAGGTAGTCTCTCCCTGTAATTGGACAATGGGATGGGTAACAATGATTGACACCAGGTATCCACCAGCCCATCAAAATAAGGTATAAAAACAGGCGATCGAGAGAGAGAAGCAGGCAGTTAGGGGCGAAGGCTTCCCCGAAGTGGCTATGGCCTAACACCTTGGTCAAGTTTAGCCTCTGAGGTGGATCAATGCTGGCTGACAGCCTAACACATCCAACAGCTCGAGGGGTGACCCAACAGAAGTGACCACTGCCACAGGCTGCAGGAATCCACCCAATCCCAGACCACCGCACTGCCTCACCGTCTGTCCATCCGTCCGGTCGTTTCATTCCGTTCCAGGGCTGTAGATCGCCCTCATCTGTCACGGGTTGTATGTCTACTGTATCTATTTCAACCACATGTAGTAATATCTGATTATACTTTAAACTGTAGCTGTTTAATAAAAAGCCGTACAACTCCTAAGACCCTTTGGGTAATCAGTGTGTGACCTGTGATCCAAATCTTACAGAGGGTAGAACATGGGAGACAATCCAGGAGAGCATTGAAATAGTCATGTCTGGAGGCAATAAAGGCATGGATGAGGATTTTAGCAGCAGGTGAGCTGATTCGGGGTGGAGACAGGCGATGCTACATGGTGGACATAGGCGGTCTTGGTGATGATGCGGATATATGGCTGGAAGCTCATCTCAGGGTCAAATAGTATGCCAAGGTTGCGAACCATCTGGTTCAGCCTCAGACAATAACCAGGGAGAAGGATGGCGTCGGTGGCTAGGGAACGGAGTTTGTGGCAGGGACCGAAGACAATGGCTTCGGACTTCCCAATATTTAGTTGGAGGAAATTTCTGTTTATCCAGTATTGGATGTTGGACAAGCAGCGAGGCAAATCAGAGACAGTGGAGGGGTCGAGAGAGGTGGTGGCAAGGTAGAGCTGGGTGTCATCAGCTTACATGTGGAATGTAACGTGTTTTCGGATGATGTCGCCGAAAGGCAGCATGTAGTTGAGAAATAGGAGGAGGCCAAGGATAGATCCTTGGGCGACTCCAGAGGTAACGATGCAGGAGTGGGAAGAGAAGCTGTTGCAGGTGATTCTCTGGCTGTGACTGGATAGATAAGAATGGATGGAACCAGCCGAGGGCAGTCCCACGCAGCTGGGCGACAGAGGAGAGGTGTTGGAGGACGATGGTGTGGTCAGCCATATCAAAGGCTGCAGACAGGTCGAGAAGGATGAGAAGGGATCGTTTGCCACGGTCACAGTCACATGGGATGTTCTTTGTGACTTTGATGAGGGCCGTTTCAATACTGATTGGAGGGATTCAAAAATGGAGTTGCGAGAATGATGGCCACGGATTTGGGAGGCGACAACACGTTCAAGGACTTTAGAGGGGAAAGGGAGGTTGGAGATGGGGCGGTAGTTTGCAAGGACAGAGGGGTCAATGGTGGATTTTTTGAGGAGGGGGTGATGATGACAGATTTGAAGGGGTGGGGTCAGTAGCTGAGGAGAAGGAACTGTTAATTATATCAGCTAACATGGGGGCCAGGAAGGGAAGTTGGGTGTACAGCAGTTTGGTGGGAATGGGGTCGAGGGAGCAGGAGGTGGGTCTCATGGACAAGGTGAGTTTGGAGAGGGCATGAGGGGAGATAGCAGAGAAATTAGAGAAAGATGGGAGTTCAGGACTAGGGCAGGGGGGACCTTAGGGGATGTTTGGCCCGGTGGGCTAGGGGAAGCGAGGGAAGCAGCAGAGGCTGCTGAACGGATGGTCTCAATCTTAGTGACAAAGGTGTCCATGAGCTCTTCGCACTTGTTGTTGGAGGTGAGGGTGAAGGGGGCAGGAGAAAGGGGTTTAAGAAGACGGTTTGTAGTGGAGAGAAGCCGGGGGTCATCTTTGCATTCCAGGATGATCCTGGAACAGTGAGCAGTTTTGGCAGAGGAGAGCAGGACCCAATAGTGCTTTATGTGATCCAGCCAGACCTGGCAATGAATGGCTAAACCAGTTGTCTGCCATAAACGTTCAAGTCTGTATCCCTTGGACTTAAGGGAGTAAAGATGAGGGCCGTACCAGTAACTACGCCCATGGTGAGATGGACTAATCATTTTACTGGTGACAAGGACATCAAAGATGGAGGTGAGGGTGTGATTGAACAGATAGGTAGCTGTAGAAATATTGTGGTGAATAACAGGTCAAAGGCTAAACAGTTGCGAATTTGGAAGTGCTGTGGTAAGTGACTTGCGGGATAGTTTTGTCCGGGGGCGGACACAGAAGGAAGTGGGATTGGGAGGGGGAAGGGGGATGTGGGTGGAGAGCGACACAAGGAAGATTGACACGATGGGAGTAGAGAGACCACGTGAGATGGCAAGGTCGAGGGAGTGGCCGTGACTATGGGTAGGGGAGTTTATATGGAGGGAGAGATAAAGGGAGGATAGAAGAGCAGTGAACTTAGAGGAGAGAGAGCATGATGAATTGAGATAGAGGTTGAAATCACCGAGGATGAGAAGTCACTCGGTGCAGAGGCTGAGGGAGGAAAGCAGTGAAGATATCTCGGTGATAAACTTGGCATTTTACTTGGGTGGGCGGTACAGAACGAGGATTTTAATTGAGAGGCGAGAGGGGTGGAACAAGGTGAGATGCTCAAAGGAAATGTGAAGTTATCCACTTTGGTAGGAAAAATAGAAAAGCAGAGTATTTTTTAAATGGTGAGAGATTGGGAAATGTTGGTGTTCAGGGGGACCTGGGTGTCCTTGTACACGAATCACTGAACGTTAACATGCAGGTACAGCAAGCAAGTAGGAAAGCAAATGGTATGTTGGCCTTTATTACAAGAGGATTTGAGTACAAGAGTAAAGGCGTCTTGCTGCAAGTATATAGGGCCCTGGTGAGACCACACCTGGAGTATTGTGGACAGCTTTGGTCTCCTTACCCAAGGAAGGATATACTTGCCACAGAAGGAGTGCAACGAAGGTTCACCAGACTGATTTCTGGCATGGGGGGATTGTCCTATGAGGAGAGATTGAGTAGACTAGGCCTATATTCTCTAGAGTTTAGAAGAATGAGAGGTGATCTCATTGAAACATACAAAATTCTTAGAGGGCTTGACAGGGTAGATGCAGGGAAGATGTTTCCCCTGGCTGGGGAATCGAGAACCAGGGGTCAGTCTCAGAATAAGGAGCCGGCCATTTAGGACTGAGATGAGGAGAAATTTCTTCACTCAGAGGGTGGTGAGTCTTTGGAATTCTCTACCCCAGAGGTCTGTGGAGGCTCAGTCGTTGAGTATATTCAAGGCAGAGATCGACAGATTTTTGGATATTAAGGGAAGCAAGGGATATGGGGATAGTGCAGGAAAGTGGAGTTGAGGTCGATGATCAGCCTTGATCTTATTGAATGGTGGAGCAGGCTCGATGAGCTGAATGGCCTACTCCTGCTCCTATTTCTTATGTAGAACAAGGTTCCAGTGGAGTAGGGGGACAGACTAAGGTGTCATTTGGTGATAAGGGCCACACTGCCACCTCGGCGGTTTGGGTGGGGCAAGTGATGGAAGGTATAGCCAGGAGAAGATGCTTCATTAAGGGGGAAGGTGTCATCACCTATCAGCCAGGTTTCCGTCAATGCCACGATGTTGATGCGGTCATCCATAATAAGCTCAAGGATGGTAAGGGCCTTATTTGCAAGTGAACAGACATTCTGGAGGGAGATGCGGAGAGGGATGGTGATAGCCGATCCACTGGCAGAGTCCACAGAGTCAGCGCTGGGAGGGGTGAATGAAACAGGAAGGAGATTGACAAGATTAGTCCCCAATGGGCTCGTTGGGTGGGAAGGTCGGCAAGTGAGTAGGATGTGGCAGTTGGGGTTGCTGCTCGTAAGGAGGCAGCGATGAGTACCTCAATGGGCCCCTCTGGAGGTTGCCAAGAAAGGCACAAAGGGAAGCTGTAGGCTTATCGAAGAGGGAGTCAAGCCTGGGATGGCAGCAGGAGAATGGTCGCAGGGAAAACTCAAGCTACATAGGCCTGGTTACATAGCAAGATTAGGATAGATATGTCCTGGTAATAAACGGGGAATAGAGAGGAGACAATTGGAGGTTGTCCAGATTTAAAGTCAGAGGGCCCGTGGTGGAATAAAGTTGACGTAGGTAGTGTCGAGTTAGCTTAGAGCACTGACAAACTGATGTCCAGGTTAGGAGACGGGTGTGGAGGGTGAGTGAGTCCAGAAGCAGTTTGAATCATAGAATAGTACAGTACAGAAGGAGTCCATTTGGCCCATCGAGTCTGCTCCAGCTCTTTCGTAGAGCAATCCAGTTAAGCCCGCTCCCTTGTTCTTTCCCCACATCGCTGCAATTTTTTCTCCTTCAAGTATTTCTCCAATTCTCCTTTGAAGGCTACTATTGAATCTGTATTCAACACTCTGTCAGGCAGTGCATCCCAAATCCTAACCGCTAAAAAGGTTTTTCCTCATTTTGCCTCTGGTTCGTTTGCCAAACATCTTAAATCTGTGCCCTCTGGTTAGCGACCCTTCAGCCATTGGAAATAGTTTCTCTTTATTTACTCTATCTAAACCTTCATAATTTAAAAAACCTCTATCAAATCTCCTCTTAGCCTTCTCTGCTCTAAGGCGAACAACTCCAGCTTCTCAATTCTATCCATGTATCTGTAATTCCACATCCCTGGAACCATTCTAGTAAATCTCTTCTGCATCCTCTCCAAAGCCTAGTGTCAGCTGTGGCTCGGTGGGTAGTACTCTGGCCTCTTAAGTCAGAGGATTCTGGGCTCGGGACTCACTACCAGAGACTGGAGCACAACATCGAGGCTGACACTCCCAGTGCTGCACTGTCGGAGGTGCTGTCTTTCAGATGAGATGTTAACCTCTCAGGTGGATGTCAAAGATCCCATGACACTATTTTGAAGAAGAGCAGGGGAGTTCTCCCCCGGTGTCCTGGCCAATGTTTATCCCTCAACCAACATCACTAAACAGATTATCTGGTCATTATCACATTGCTGTTTGTGGGAGCTTGCTGTGCGCAAATTGGCTGCTGTGTTTCCTACATTACAACAGCGACTACACTTCAAAACAGTTCTTCCTGAGTTTGTGAAAGGCGTTATTTAAATGCATGTCATTCTTTCTTTACAAATTCCTATTTCCAACATTTTTTGTTTTCAGATTTCCAGTAGTTGCAGATTTTTTTCTTTTTATAGGTGAGAACTTGTCTTCTAGGAAGAGGAAAGTAAAGGTTGTAGGAGTCTACGTACTCCTAACAAAAAATACTGAACTCGGAGAGGTTCAACAGAAAAGGTTTAATTATTGAGGCCGCATGTTGAACACAAAAATGGAGTCAGAGACTACACCAAGTCCGACTGCCTTTCATCAGTCCACAGCTTCGACTCCTCCTCCCCCGCTCTGGGCTTAACTATGTTGCAGATCGAGTTTCTTAAAGGTGTGATCCTTCTTAAAGGCATGACGCCTGATTTATAGTCTACGGACCGGAAAGCGGATTGTGTCCGTTCTGTGATCGGTATGCCACACAGCTCCCCCCAGAATCTGCTAGTAGGGAGTGTACGACCCGGCGTGGTGGCTTGATGGCACGGCCGGAACGACTCTTGGCGGTTGGTGTCGGGAGCGGGGCGGTTGGACGCGTCGGGCTCTTAGGCGGTCTGCCCCGCGGTGGGGGTTGGCCCACTTGAACGGGTTCATCGGGCTCTAGGTGCGCCAGCTTGAGCCGGTCGACCGACACCTTGTCACTTCTGCCGCCCACTTCGAGGAGGAAGAACTTGTTCCCCATCTGGAGTACCTTGTAGGGTCCGTCGTATGGGGGCCGTAGAGGTCCTCGGTGGGTGTCATGGCGCACAAAAACAAATTTGGCCATGTGCAGGCTAGGTGGTACGCGGGTTGCTGGTTCGCCATGCCGGCCGGTGGGTACCGGAGCGAACTGTTGTGCTCGGTTGGGGAAAGCGCGGCGTTGCTGGTCAGCCGACCAGGGGGTCGTGGCAGTGGGCAGGAACTCTCTGGGTATGCGCAGTGGCTGGCCGTACACGAGTTCCACCGCCGAGGCTTGCAGGTCTTCCTTGACCGCGGAGCGTAGGCCAAGTAGCACCCACGGGAGGCAGTCGATCCAAGCCTCGTCCTCGAGGCTGGCGCGGAGGGACGCCTTCATGGACCTGTGGAATCGCTCGCACAGTCCGTTGGCTTGGGGGTGGTAAGCCGTGGTGCGGTGAACGGCCACCCCGAGGTTTCGGGCGATGGCGGCCCACAGATCAGAGGTGAACTGCGGGCCTCTATCCGACGTCATGTCGGAGGGGACGCCGAACTGAGCGACCCAGGTACCGATGAACGCCCTCGCGATGTCGGCGGTGGTGGTGGACGTCAGTGGAATGGCCTTGGGCCAGCGGGTGGTACGGTCCACGATTGTCAGCAGGTGCGTGTGACCTTGTGATGGCGGCAGGGGGCCGAGGAGGTCGATGTGGACGTGGTCAAACCTTCTTTCTGGCACGGTGAACTCCTCGAGTGGGGCTTTGACGTGCTGGTGGATTTTGGCACGCTGGCAAGCTATGCAGGATCTGGACCAGACGCGCACATCTTTGTGCAGGCCGCGCCAGACAAATCGGTTGGCCACCAGTCTAATGGACGCGCGGGTGCCGGGGTGTGAGAGGCCGTGGACGATGTCAAACACCTGTTTTCGCCAGGACGCCGGGACTATGGGGCAGGGTTGCGCCAAGGAGGTGTCGCATTTGACTGTGACGGCGGACGGGCCGCAGGCGACGTCGGTCAGTCGCAGCCCTGGGAAGGTTGTGGGCGCAGAGAGCAGATCAGGGTCGGTGCGTTGCTCTGCTGCCAGTTGAGCATAGTCCACTGCCAGGTGGGCGCCGTGGACGGCGGGGCGGGATAGGCAGTTGGCCACCACGTTGTCTCGACCGGAGATGTGCCGGATGTCCGTGGTGAATTCGGACACCGCGGCGAGCTGGCGTTGTTGCCTGGCTGACCACGGGTCCGCAGATTTCGCCATCGCGGAAGAAGAAATCTAAAATGGCGGACTGCCAGGTACAGTGCGAGGAGCTCGCGGTCCAAGGCGCTGTATTTGGCCTCCGGGGGGCGCAGTTGGCGGCTGAAAAGGCCAGCGGTCGCCAGGCCCCGTCGACCCACTGTTCATACACGGCGCCGACCGCGTGGTCGGAGGCGTCCGTGGTGAGGGCCACCCTGGCGTTGGGCTGTGGGTGAGCGAGCATGATGGCGTCGGCGAGCACCTTTTTGGTCGAGTAGAAAGCGGTCAACATGTCCGCCGACCACTCGATCGCCATTCTGTCTTTCTTACCCCGGAGGGCTTCGTATAGGGGTCACATGAGGGTGGCCGCTCCGGGAATGAAGCGGTTGTAAAAGTTGATCATCCCCAAGAACTCCTGGAGGCCTTTGATGGTGGTAGGCAGGGGGAACTGCTGGACGGCTTGCACCTTGGTGGGCAGGGGAATGGCTCCGTCCTGCGTGATGTGGTGGCTGAGGAATTCGATCCTGCTGAGGCCGAATTGGCACTTGGCTGGGCTGATGATGAGCCTGTGCTCACTGAGCCGCTGGAACAGGGTGTGGAGGTGCTCGATGTGTTCCTGCTTGGAGGAACTAGCTACAAGGATGTCATCCAGGTAGACAAAGAGGAACTTCAGGTCCCGGAGGACCGAGTCCATGAGCCGCTGGAAGGCCTGGGCTGCGTTTTTGAGGCCGAAGGGCATTCGGAGGAACTCGAATAGTCCAAAAGGGGTGCTTATGGCCGTCTTGGGAACATCTGTGGGGTGGACTGGCACCTGATGGTAACCGCGCACCAGGTCGACTTTGGAGAAGACTGAGCGGCCGGCCAGTCTAGCCGAGAAATCTTGAATGTGCGGTATGGGGTACTGATCCGGCATGGTGGCGTCGTTTAGGCGCTGGTAGTCCCCGCAGGGGCGCCATCCCCCATCAGGTTTGGTGACGATGTGGAGTGGGGAGGCCCAGGGGCTGTTGGAGCGGCGGATGATGCCGAGCTGTTCCATTGTGGCGAACTCGGCCCGTGCGATCTCCAGCTTGGCCGGGTCCAGCCTGCGGGCGTGGGCATACACCGGTGGACCTGTGGTGGGGATGAAGTGTTCTACCCCGTGCTTAGCAACTTTCGCGTTGAAGGTCGGGTTGGTGAGGGCTGGGAACTCAGCCAGGAGTGCTGAGTAGTCGTCCGTTGAGCGGGCGCGGCACTGCCACGCCATTTCGGCGGGTTGGGGGGGGCCATGGCGCCCGGGATAGGTGACATGGTGTTCATGTCCACGAGGCGGCGCCGAGGCATGTTGACCAACAGGCCGTGGGCACACAGGAAATCCGCACCGAGGAGTGGGGAGAGCACCTTGGCGGTGATAAACTCCCAGTGGTAGCGGCGGCCTGCGAGGTCGATGGTGACGGTGCAGGTGCCGTACGTCTGGATGTCGGTGCCGTTGGCGGCAGCCAGCGCAGGGCCGCGGCCGCCTCGCTGGATCTCGAGGGCGGACGCGGGGATGATGCTGCGCTGCGCGCCCGTGTCGCATAGGAAACGGCGTCCGGAGGCACTGTCCGTAACATACCGCAGCGCGCCTGCTTGCCCCACAGCCATCGTGTAGGCCGGTGTGGGGGCGGTTGGAAATGTGCAGGGATGGCTGCAGCGGCGTGCCCGTGCGCCGAACCGGGTATGGAAGTAGCAGTAGCCCTGGGTCGGAGGGTTTGGGGGACGTGGGGGCCTGGGGGGCCTCGTGGCCGAGCTGTGTGGCCGCGCGATAGAGGGTGGAGCGCGCGCCGACGCTGCGGAGGCCAGGTCTGGGGTGACGGCGTGGTTGGAGCCGGCGGACAGGAGCTTATCGGCTTCGTCGGCCAGGGCCTCGAGGTCTGTGAGGCTGGACGCCACGATCGCCGGGCGGATGCTGGGAGGTAGTTGGCGGATAAAGAGCGTGCAGAAGAGGGAGCCGGGCGGTTTCTCGTCGGTCAGAGCAAGCATGTGTGAGAGCAAGTCTGACGGCGTGGAGTCACCGAGGCCCGGGAGGTCGAGGAGGTGGCAGTTGTGCAAAAATTGGGAGGCTGTGAATTTTTTAAGGAGCGCGGCCTTGAGATGTGCGTACTTGCCTTCTTCCGGAGGGTCTTGTAGTGTTGTCCAGACTTTCGTGATTGTGGAGCTGCCCAGGGAGGCGGGGAGGTAGTCGTACATCGTTGCGTCGGCGGTGATGCCATGGAGTCGGAATTGCGATTCGGCTTGAAGGAACCAAGCGGTGGCTAGGTTCTCCCAGAACTCCGGCAGCTTCACAGAAACTGCGTTTGTGTCAGTCATGGTTACGCTTAGGAGTCGTCCTGAGCATCGGGGTCACCAATGTAGGAGTCTACGTACTCCTAACAAAAAATACTGAACTCGGAGAGGTTCAACAGAAAAGGTTTAATTATTGAGGCCGCATGTTGAACACATAAATGGAGTCAGAGACTACACCAAGTCCGACTGCCTTTCATCAGTCCACAGCTTCGACTCCTCCTCCCCCGCTCTGGGCTTAACTATGTTGCAGATCGAGTTTCTTAAAGGTGTGATCCTTCTTAAAGGCATGATGCCTGATTTATAGTCTACGGACCGAAAAGCGGATTGTGTCCTTTCTGTGATCGGTACGCCACAAGGTACATTTTGTTTTTTATTTGTACTCGGGCTGTGGGTATAGCTGGCAAGGCCACAATTGTTGCCCATCCCCAGTTGTCCTGAAGAGGTGGCGGTGGACCTTCTCCTTGTCTCCTTGTACTGCTGCAGTCTGTGTGATGATGATGATCCCACCATGGTGTTAGGTCGGGAATTCCAGTATATTGACACAGAATTTCAGAATCTTGACCCAAAATAATTGCAATATGTTGATTCAGTTGTTGAACATTGACTCGTTTCTTTCCATAGCCTGATATGAATCACATTTTCTGTGACAGTGATCATCAATGCATTATCTCTCCTTATTCTCCTTGACCATTCTGCTGCTATTCCCACAAAATCTCTCCTCTGTTGTCTAGTTCCATGGTACTGCCCTTGCTTATTTCCACTTTTACCCATCCAATCACAAGAACATCTCTAGCAATGGTTTCCTTCTCAGCCCTGCACCTTCGGAGTCCCCCAAGGATCAATCCTTGGCCTTTTCCACTTTCTCATCTAAATGTTCCCCTTGGTGACACCGTCCACAGACATGGGGACCTACTTCCACATGTCTGCTGATGAGACCCACCTCTCTGAACCCCTCCATTCTGGCAGCAGGGCAGGCATTGGCTGATGGGGTGATGAGAGTGTGGATGTCCTGTCATCCTTAGAGAGGGCAACATGTACCATTTCAATTCCAGGCTCAGCACTCGCACTGATCTGAGGGAGGATAGCCTGTATGTAATCTGTGATGTGACTGAAGCCCCGATCCACTCAGTCTCCAAGGCAGAGGTGATGGTGGATCCCTGAGAGATGCTTGTACTGGTGCTACAGACTCCTGCAAGTAGGGCCTTGCTGTAGCATCCATTGAGGTGACCACATGCTCCACGGCTGACTACAGAAGGTCAGAACCCCACACAAATTGATAGTGAATTCCTTCGTGATCTCCAACGTGGCTGTACCTCTCTGGCAGGCAGTCCAATTCATTAAGCAATTGCAAGTGCACAGAAAATATTTTTGTTTAGAAGGCTGTATCTCTGTCCCCTTCAGCAGAGCTGGGTCGTGAGCCTGCCATCTGGTGAGCCATTTCCTGAGCCGTCCTTTCCATGTGCTCACTTGTGCATGGTGAATCCCCCAGTGCCGACCCCTCTAACTCATTATCTATCCTACCTCTGTGCTGGTGGTTGGGAAGGTATGAGCGAGTGATGGTGAATCTTTGGGAGGCTTCTTCCCCTCACCATCTGCAGGCCTGAATCATCAGAAGGATCTAGAAGTGTAGGGTGAGGATATATTGGCATGGGTAAACAGTAGCATATGACTGGCAGTGCCATGCAGCTCCAGGGTGCCATGCTGAGTGTTTGCGTGTGAGCTACAGAGGTAAGTGGAAAGAGTAGTGGAAGGGAAAATGGTCAAGCACCCTGCTGATCATGGTCTCCAGCCTCACCATCTCCAACGCTGCGTGTCCTTTCTCTGGGAATAATGTGATGATGTCTTCCATCGGAGTGCCAGTCTGTGATGTGGCTGCACCTCCCCTGTTGTTGCCATCTCCCTCCTGCTGTGTGCCAGCTCGTGCTACAGGGAGAGTGGGGGTGTGGGTTAGTGCGTGTGGCCTGTGAGGATGTGTGAAACAAATTAGCATAATGAGCGCGCTGAGAGGAAGAAGCAGCAAGTGTGGGCAAGAGGGAGAATCATTTGATGCAAGAAAGTGTTTACAGTGTGAAATATCAAAGAACTTCGCAAAAAATGTCAAACAAAATAAAAGCCGAATGTTTGCGGCAGTTGTGAGGGCAGCAGTGGGTGTGGAGTGTGAGCAGGAGGAGGTGTGGTGAAGTGTCCTGCTGTGAGGGGCCTGCGCACAGATTTGTTGCAGCAATCAGTCTTGGCTCGGTGAGGACATTTCACACACCAGGCTTCGCCGAGCTGCTCCAGGAGCTGAGCATCCTAAAAATCACCCAAAGCAGTGAACGAACAGTCCTCAGTCACACAAGGTAAACCGAGGCAGAGGATCTAGGAGCCCTTTCGTAACTTCCCAAAAAGTGATTGGTAAATTGTTCATGTAAATGTGCCAGTTTAATGTCTCATCAACCAATATGATCTATCGAGTGTAACTGTCATAAATCTAGGCTCATTAAGCTATTCCTAAACACTGCTGTCATGCTGAATGTAGAACTTCAGTTTTCAATCCCACTTGTGCCTGTAATACTCTGCACATTGGATAGGCTCCTCTCAGAATGGGGCAAAACCAGAGTATCAGTGATCCCATGGAGTCCAGTGATCCCATGGAGTCCAGTGATCCCATGGAGTCCAGTGATCCCATGGAGTCCAGTGATCCCATGGAGTCCAGTGATCCCATGGAGTCAAGTTAATGTTAAACCCGCCACCAAAGCAAATAAAATTAGTGAACAAGCTACTGCAGCACATCACTCCGCAGGAGAGCGAAGGTGCACTGTAGTCCACATATTCTTTGGGTGACAATGTGGCAATGTGTCAGCTGTGACTCAGTGGGTAGCACTCGCCCCTCCGAGGTCAGAAGGTTATGGGTTCACCCTAGGGACTTGAGCACAAAATCTAGGCTGACGCTCCAGTATAGTACGGAGGGAGTGTTGCACTATCGGAGGTGTGGTCTTTCAGGCAAGATTTTAAACCGAGGCTTGGTCTGCCACCTCAGGTAGATGTAAAAGATTTCATGCCACTATTTGAAGAAGAGCAGGGGCGTGCTCCCCAGTGTTCTGGCCAATATTTATCCCTCAAACAACACCCAAAAACAGATTATCTGGTTATTTATCTCATTGCTGTTTGTGGGAGCTTGCTGTGAGCAAATTAGCTGCCGCGTCTCCTACATTACAACAGTGACTACAGAGGTCGTGAAAGGCGCTATATAATTGCTAATTCTTTCTTTAACTGTTTTTGATGGAGAATATTTCTGACTGTCTCAGTCTATCACTCCCAACATGAAAGCAATGCCCATAGGAATTAAACTACCTGCTGTCCAGGATATCTACCCCAAGAGGTGCCGGGGGAAGGCCCTGAGAATCATTCAAGACGCGAGCCACCCCAGCCACAACCTCTTCGCCCTGCTCCCATCCGGTAAGAGATACCGAAGCATACGGTCTCGTACCAGCAGGTTTTGAAACAGCTTCTACCCCCAGGCCATAAGACTCATGAACGTATAATTTATTATTATTTATTACTGTTGTTTTATTTATTATTACTGTATTTCTATTAGTATTTTATCATTGTTATGCCATATTTATTCCAATGTTGGGAGGACTCGGAAAAATCAACATTTCATTGTGCAGTACACACGTCTGCTGCATATATGACTAATAAAAAATTGAACTGAATTGAATTTATATCCACCATTGTTCTGCATGTTAATAGCACAACAATGTTATTATACTGCAAGGCCCAGTGATGGCTGCATTACTTCAGAGTTTCAGAGTCAAGGAATGGATCAGTGCTACCCATTGGAGCAGTGGCTCAGCACCCCAATTACAAACTTCCACACAGAGACATCGAGGCTCACACCACCCACCGCGTTGTTGAGCACACCACAGGGACATTAAGCAATGATTTGTTGTTTGGATCACCCAGATGGGGGGCTGCGCCACACTGCAGGCAAGGATTCCAAATTCATCACTGCCTGCTGCATGCTGCACAATCTCACCCTGGTACAAGGAGGGAGCATGCAGCAGGATGATGAAGATGCCATGGATCTGGAAACGCACCGGCTAAGGATGAAGAAGAGGAGATAGATGACATGGAGGGAGCTGATGTAGAGGCGGGGAGATTGGTGTGAATCTCTGTGATTGAGAACAAGCAGTAATGGAGACACCCAGCCACTGACCAGTTTTGTTTTTGCAGTGATAACTGACACAATGCCCTGGATTTCACTATGAATTACTGCCCAATTGGGGGGCAGATTTGGGTCATAAAATGGAGGAAAATGGATTCAAACCCACCCCTAAAAAACTGCCCCAGAATTATCCGCCAAAAAAGGACCAATCCCATTCCGAGCCCGCTGGGCACCCGATCCACCAGATGTAAATCAAGCAGCTGCGGCTAACCTCTCCGACCCACTCCGCCAACTTCCAGCCCAAACCCAGCTCAAATAATGACCCCAGCATGTAAGTGGGGTAGTAGCTACAGGAAGGAATATCTCAGGTGGAGACCACATTGAGGAGGCCATTTTGTGTGCTGCTACTGAAGGTTTCTGTTACTTTGCATGTACCAAAATCTCTTTAGTCGTTTGGAGGCTCAGCCAGGTCTCGTGCTGCAAGTTTCACTCAGCTCTGCTCAAAGTCCTGCCTTGCGTTCAGGGCCTGGGTTACTCAATGGGAGTCCCTCTATTCGTATGCTCTGAAGAAGACTAGGACATAGAAAAGGTTAGACTGCAGGCCTCTTAGAGCCAGGCTTCACAGAAAGTTTCTCTTCCCTACACACACATACTCATTCACCAAGGTCTATAGACCAAGAACGTCTACCTGAGGCTTCTCTGATCGTCGATGCCTCTGCACTTCCCCTGAAGGCTGCTAGCTGAAGACCCCAGCCCACTTCCACTAGGAGAACAGTGCTGTCTGTACCAGCTGCCTTGAATGTCTTTGCAACTGGGTCCTTCCAGGCAGCATCAGGTGACCTTTGCCATATTAACTAGACCAATACATCAAGCAGATTATGGGGGGAAAATTCAGTTGGCTGTGCCTCCCGTTAGTGCCTTAAGAGGGCGCTAATGGGGCGCAAAGCAACTAGCGCCCGGGCGCAGCGATTTTTGCGCCGTTCGCGAAATTAACCAGACATTTTGCGGCGGCGCTAAGCAATACCGCCCGATCTCCTGCGCACACAGATCTTGACGTCATTCGAGAGTGCAACGCCCTTGTGACGCCCCAGAACGGAATTTGAGTGGCGCCCCCCTCCTTTCCACCTGGCGCAACCAAGGACAGGTAGACTGGAACGCTTCCCAGTCGCTGTGGGGCTGGGGGGGGGCGCTATTTAAAGGGGGCCTCTTCCTGGCTTTTGTGTGGTAGCCATTTTTGCACCACTCCTTCTGATAGAGAGGGAGAAATTTTGAGAGAGACAAAGAGAGAAAGAGAGACTTCTGCATTGAGTCAACGCTGTCTGAGGTAGTTTTGGCTTCTGACCATAACTTTGCAGGTACTTTGCTTTTTGACCTTCATAACTTTGATTGCCTAGTTACTATGGGGGCTGCAATGGATGAGGGCGTCGTCCTTCTCCATCACATTCGGAGGGCACAGTGACGCAGAGAAAGAGTGGCAATCATGGCCAGATGGAGGAGGGCCAACAGGCCTCGGTACAGGAGACCTTACCTTCCCAGGGTATTTCGCCAACAGTTCTCCTACATTAATATGTCTGAGGAACAGTGTTTGCGAAGGCTGCGCTTCAGCAAGGAGGTGGTCACTGAGCTCTGCCACCTGCTGCAGCCAGATCTGCAGCCTCAACTGAGGAGCAGGACTTCTCTGTCGGTGACAGTGAAGATAACAGTGGCTCTCAACTTTTATGCCACCGGCTCATTTCAATCAGCTACTGGGGACATCGCCAATATCTCCCAGTTCGCGGTGCATTGCTGCATCCGTCAGGTCACAAATGTCCTCTTTAAAAGGAGACGAGAGTACATCTCTTTCCCCATGACCCCGGACAAGCAGCAAGAATGCGCAATGGACTTTGCGATGATAGCGGGCTTCCCCATGGTGCAGGGCGCCATTGACTGCACGCATGTGGCTTTGCATGCGCCGCATGAGAATGCTGAGGATTTCCACAACCGAAAGGGCTTCCATTCCTTAAATGTTCAGTTGGTCTGTGAACGCAGACAGCTGATACTCGCTGTCAATGCCCACTTTCCTGGCAGCAGCCACGATGCCTTCATCCTGTGCCAGACTTCTGTGGCAGACTTTTCCAGGCACCGCATCACCCAGGCGGTTGGCTTCTCGGGGACAAGGGATATCCTCTGTGCACCTGGCTGATGACACCGCTCCGTCTGCCCAACACCCCTGCTAAGCTGCGATACAACGAGAGCCATCAAGCTACCAGGAACATCGCTGAGCACACAATCGGCGTGCTCAAGCAACGGTTCCGCTGTCTGGATCATTCTGGAGGAGATCTTCAGTACTCGCCTGAGCGAGTCTCCCACTTCATTGTGTGCTGCATGCTGCATAACCTTGCAATCCTCAGGACCCAGCCAATGCCACCAGGCATTGGAGCACCACCAGAGGAGGAGGAGGAAGATGAGGAGGATGATCATCAGCAGCACGAAGGCGGGAGGGAGGCACACAATGTACAAAGTAGAAGGGCCGTCCGTCAAAGGCTCATAGCAAGTCGCTTCTAGGCCCCTTCTGAGGAAATGGCTTCTGCCATTCAAACAACCTGAATGAAACCATCCCGCAACCCCTAAGCCGGCCAAGGCAACAATGATTGCAAAGACCAAACATGTACATTTTGAATACAAAACCTTATTTATTTTACAAACTCTGTGTGTCTCATTTCCGCATAACAAACTAACAGAAAGAAACACAAAAAAGAAGTCATTAACATAACTGGCTCTCACAACCTGGAGATAATGTCCAAAACAGTTAAAAAAATTTGACTACGAACCTCGGCCTTTAATAAAAAAATGAACAACATTTTGTCACACCTCCTACTTTTTGCCCTTCGAGGGTAATCTCCTTCCCTTGCGCACTTCCCCCCTTCCCACCCTGCAGCTCCTCTGTAATGGGGCCCCAGTGGCTGCAGCAAGGCTGGTGGAAGGCTGCTGATTGTCAGAACCTGAGACTGCAGATGCCCTTGAAGGACGGCCTCGACCAGCTCTGGGCCTGGAGGGCCTGGCTGCAGACTGCACCAACTCTGCATGGGCGGCAGCAGTCTGTCCTACAGGCAGTGGCAAGTGCAGTGGAGAAGTGACAGTGGTGGCAGCAGGAATGCTGTCCTCTTGAGAGAGGACAGCAACTCCCTGCTCGACCGACACACTGGCACTCCCACGGGGCACCACTGCAGCATCCGGAGCAATCTGCTGGAGCACAGATTGCTGGCCTGCTGCGGCGCGGTGAGAGCCCCGGGGAAATGTGTCCGAACCAGCGAGGATGGCAGCAGTCAGTGCTCGCGTGGCCTCAATCTGAGTCTGCATGAGAGCAGTCTGAGATGGGGTCACGGCAGCCAGTGACTGCATTGCAGCACTAAGCATTTGCGTGGCAGCCACCTGTGCTACAGCGAAGTGCTCCATACCCCTTGCCAGTGATTCAATGCATTCGGGCACCCTTCCCACTGCACCCATGAGCTCAGTGTGCCTGTGCTCTGCCTGGGCGCTCATTTCAGCGAGGACCCGCTCCTCCTCTGCGTCCAGTGCAGTAGGACTCGATGGCATACTCTCCCTCCGGGGAGAAGGCCCCCGAGCTTCCCTACCCCCATCGCGTTGCTGCAGCCCGCTGGGTCCTGGAGCTTCACCCTCATCAGGCCCTTCCCCCCTGCTCCCCTCCAGGGAAGGCGTGTTCCCAGTGTGGGCATGGGCTTCCTCGGGAGAGGGTGGCGCTGATGCTCTGGCTTCATCTTCCTCCTCGCCTTCAGCTTCACTCCCACTGGCAGCTGAGGGCCTGTCTCCTCACCTGGTGAATCACCATCTGAAAGCAGGGAGGTACAAAAGTGGCTTTAGTGTGAGGACAGGGTGGCAGCAAGGGAGGCATGAGTGCAGCGATTTAGTGATTTGGATTGAAAGTGTCAAAGGCTGCTGTTGTGAGGAACAAGTGGAAGGAGAGAGGACAAAAAGGTGATGACCTTACCATTGCTGTCCAGAACGGGGTCGGCGTCACCCGGCTTGCCACAATCCTCTGGACGCGCTCCTCAAGATCGCTGAGGGGTTGCAGCTGAGGCCGCCCTCCACCCGTCTGTTGCTGCTGTCTCCTATTATGAGATAGCTTGGCCTGCAAGAAAAAGGACAGCGTCTGAGTAAATATATAGCCATGGTCTTGCCTGATGTGCCTCCCATAGTTGAATAGCCCTTACTGTATGCAATGTGTGGAATGTGCGTGTGTGTTTGATGAAAGGGCCATAGGTGTTGGATGAGTGTTGTGCATTGGGGCTTTTAAGACCGTCTGGCCATAAAGTGAGGTTGAGATGGAGGGATAGAGAGGTTTTGAAAAAATGGCACTCACCCTGATGACGAGAGAGGTCGTTGAAATTTTTCCTACATTGGAGATGGGTCCTAGGCACCATGCTGCTTGAGGACACTCTCTGAGCCACCTCCCTCCACACACTTCTGTACTCGCGTGGCAAAGGCCTCCTGCCACTCTCTGGGTACAGAATGGATCTTCTGCGCTCCACCGCGCCAACCAGAGCCGCCAAGGCCCGCTCGCTGAAGCGCTGTGCTCGCTCCCTGGCACTCTCCATAGTCCTTGGCTGGAAGATTTAGGCACAGGTCTGTCCAGGCCGAGATTCAAGGCTCCAATGAACAGGGTGTGGCTGGAGAGCAAGATCGACCCTCCCCTTTAAGAACTGCCCGGCACCAGTGTGTCTGTGTTCAATCGGTAACTGACAGCACCTGCGCTGCGCCCGCCCTCTGAGGTAACGCCTCGCTCCTCGGCCTTAGCGCCTTAAGACAGGTGTGAAGCGCCTGATTTAGCGCTCCAATCAGCTCCAGGGGCGATAAAAGCCAAGTTTGCTGTTGGAGGCGATAATTAGCGCCAGGTGCTAAACTTTGCGCACGGCCGTTGGCGGCGCCCCAAACAGGGCGATGCCGAATTTCTCCCCCTATTATACGTTTTCTCTTCAGGAGGGCCACACAATTCCTATCCTTCCCAATAGACATTCAAAGTGAGAGACAGGGAGAGGGGGAGAGGGGGAGAGAGCAAGAGAGAGGGAGAGAGAGAGAGACAGCTATTTAGTTTCATAGGCTGGCAGGGTTTACAGAGGCGTAAAGAGCAATTGACAGACTTCAAGTAGCACTCAAACCCTATATGGGAGCCCCTTGATTTTTATGAATAAAAGAGGTTTTCATTCAATTAATGTCCAGCCAGTCTACAATGCCAATCACCTTATCCTGCACATCAGTGCCAGATACTCAGGAAGCTACCATAACACTCTCTTCATCCAACAATCCACCATACCAGCCCTCACCAGTCAGGCCCAAGTATCAGATGGTCAATTGGTGATCGGTACTATTCCCTGTTGTCCTGGTATAATGACTCCGGTAAGGGTTCTGCAGAAAGAGGAAGATGACAATTACGATGAGACCCATGGCACAAGAAGATGTGTCATAGTGCATACTATAGTAATTCTCAATCTTTTTTGTAGGCGCCTGGATAAATCTGGTGAAGTCTGCAATCCAACCTGGTGAGAATCTCCAGAATCACTGCAGTGGCCTGCGTTCTGCATTATATCACAATGAAGAAAGGCTAGCTTTTTTCTGAAGATGAAGATGATGAAGAATGGGTGGAACTACCATCCTCCCCATCGTATGAGGAGGGTGCACATGGATGAGAGGACATGGAACAGGACAGCCATCAGCCAGAGAAAGGAAAACACAACTGATAGCCCAGTGCTTTCAACAGATAAAGGTCCATTCACCAAATGAAGTCACTTCACACCTGCCTGTTCTCTCCCCGCCACCACCCACCTCCCACCCACTCTCCCCCACACCCTCCCAAAGCCCTTCAGTATCCAAAACTTGTGCCAAGTCCCTCCATAAGATAGAGGTCTACAGTCCCCCCGCCATCATCCAACTCCCAAAGGCTGAAAACATACACAGAATTAAACCCAGAACTCTGTACACAAACTGTCTTTACTTCACTGAACAATATTCAGCAAAAAAAGCTAAAAAATTCCAATCACTCTATCTACTATTAGTTCTCAACACCATCTCTACTCTCTGTACCAGCTAACTTACTTGTTCCTACATGTTCCTATCAGGTGCTCCCTGAGTGAGCTCAGGTTGACTGGTGAGTGACTACGATGACCCCTCGGACGTATTAGAAGCCAGAGATGACTCAGGGAAGTTCCTGACCCTGAGGAACCAGTTTCCGACAAGAGTCTGATCCCACTCTCCATCTCTCCATACCCTTTAATATCCCACCCAGTCTAATCTCACTCTCCCCCTCACCCCCCGTACCCTTTAATATCCCATCCAATCTAATTCCACTCTCCTGCTCACTCTCCAACCCTTTAATATTCCATCTAGTCTAATCTCACTCTCCCCCTCACTCCCCATACCCTTTAATATCACACCTAGTCTAACCCACTCTCCTGCTCACTCTCCATGCCTTTAATATCCCACCCAGTATAATCCCACTCTCCTGCTCACTCCCCATACCCTATAATATCCCACCCAGTCTAATCCCACTCTCCTGCTCACTGCCCACTCCCTTCAATGGCCTGGATATTCCGATCCCTACGGGTGGGTATGCGCTGTGTACCCACCCGTGGGGACCTCACAAATGCCGGTTTCAGGCATGCACAGCGCATGCGCTGGAAACCGGCATTTCCGATCTGCCATGAATGCTCTTGACAGATCCTCCGGCTGCCCTAGAGAAGGGCCTCTGCGGGGGGCGAGTTCTGCTTTCTGGAGACCCTCCATCCGCAGAAAACCTTTAGAATACTTACGCCTGATAAAAGCAAGCGTAAGGCCTGCTTTTACCAGGATAAGAATTGAAAAAAGTTTTTAAAAAATTTCAGTCATTTATCATTTAAAAATACTTTAATAAAAGGTAATTTTATTTTTAGTCCTGTAAAAAAACTTCAATTATTTTTTTCAAAAAATTAAGTTTTTGTTTAAAGTATTTAATTTATTGTAATTTCAACTAATTTTAAAAAGGTGATTTTTTAAAAATGTATTTAAAGTTTTACTATGTTTTTTCATTGATCTCCATTCATATAATTGACAGGTCTATCTGTCAAGTGTATGAAGGGAGATTCCCTTCTGTGATTGGCTCCCCATGGCCCACGTGATCCCAGGGACGCTTGCGAACCGCCTGTGCCCCTGGGATACGTGGGCCCTGTACACTTGGAGTTTGGAGAGGCCCAGCATCGGAACTATACGCACCTCGCAAGCCCTCAGGTAAGTGCGTAGATTTTTTCCAGATCGGAGGTTTCCGCATGCGGGAAGCCTCCGATCAGAAAATACAGCCCAATATTCTTTCTGAAAGTGTTTATAAACTCTGTCCTGCTGCAGTTTGTGACAGGGAAATCCATATTGTAATCACCTTCTGTGTAAGGAATATTTCCCCAATCTGTCCTTCACTTACTTTGTGTTATTTTAAATGTGATCCTTCTCATTACTACTTCACTGACCAATAGAGACAGTCTATCACTATTTATCCTGTCAATAAATCTCGCACATAAAAATAAACACAGCTCCATATTTTGAAATGAGCTAGCAAATAAGTTCTTTCTGATCACAAACCTTGTCCTAACCTTCTCCCTGATGTTGACAGTTCTGCTCTTCGTACACCTTTAGCATTTTGAAAATTAGCTCAAAACCTGCTCATCGTGTCAGGCATTGACCCCAGTTATTTTTTATCACAGCATTTTGGCTTGAATTCTGGGACAATTTTATTCTTGGGTTTGTACCAAGCCAATTTGTCTCTGGCCAACGTCACTATTGTACTTTGCTGATAAACAGTGGCAAGTATATTTTAGGCTTTGATTGTTGCGAGTTTTAACCGTCTCAGTTCTGTGTTCACAGTCACATACCACCTTACTGCAAACAGTGTAAAGTATCTTCGTCTTCTCTTTCAGGTGCCCAACGGGAATTGCGGCTGAGCCCAATATACTTCAGCTGGGCACCTCGCACAGCCCTGTGTCACCCACTCGTACGGTGGCAAGCGACTGCATAGACCACTGTTGGTGGAGGAGTCAGTTAGTGAGTTGCAGGAGGAAGCGTTTGGTGAAGCACAGAGCTTGGCTGAGGAGGAGCAAGTTTCAGGGAGGCAACCTGCTAGCCGGAGGGCCAGCTCAAGGACTGCCTCAGAAGCTGAGCCCACGATTTTGAATCTCACATGGCCTGAATACAAACAAGCTCTGGTAGTTCAGCATCAGCACTTCACGGAGCCACTTGAGAGTGTGCCAAGCACCTGTATAGTCTGGGGGTGTCCATGGAGGAGTCCACAACTTTCAACTGTGCAGGGCTGCCAGAACATCATGGAAAACATGGCCACTCCAGGGCCCTCTGCAGCCATGGACAGCCAGTGTTTTGAAGTGTGGCAGCAGCCAAGAACCAGCTGAAAGCGGGCATGGAGGATATGCTATTGCATTACACTGAAACTGGGATCTAACTAAAGGGCTCATCTTTTCTCTTACAGTCATGCAAGTTCACAGGACAAACCCACTCTCCAATGAGCTGCTCGCCCAATCACAGGCTCACCTGAATATGGCATCAGATGGGCCTTAATGGTGCCTGAGGCGCCCTCCCCCGATTTTCAATTCCTGGACACGTTTTTCAGTTGTAAAATCAGTGGCCATGGACTGAACTTCTCCCCTTTATTGAATTTTCACTCTCGGTATAATGCAAGTCAGCAAGGGTACAAAATATTGTACAAGATAAAACCAGCACTTCTTTTCCTGTCTGCTTGCTGTTACAATGTGAAGTAATGGAAGGATTTGCAGGCTGATTGACAGTCTGACTGGCCACGTTAATGCTTCTTCCATGGCCAGAACCGTCTTTACACCAGCTGATACGGCGAGAGGGTTTTATGGGCTCCCACAATCCATACGATGAGAAGGGGGGCCACCCACGCCCACCTGATGCAAGTATCCTGCTGGATGTCAACTCTGAGTTCAAAGGCCAGAGCTGCGACTCCACTTGCCAGGACTGTCTGGAGGGGGATTTAGAACTTGCGACCTGTTGGCCCAGACACAGCAATGCTACCTCTGCGCCAAAGGCTCACCCCAAACCAGCACTGAAGAAGCAGGAGGTTAATGTTCCGAAAAAAAACCAGTGATGGCATAGTTGCTTAGCAACGCATGTAACACTAATTATAATACAATGACGAGTGATAAACCGAATGGAGTATGAGAATGCAGATTAACTCTGCCACATGATTGAAAACCTATGGCAATAATTTGCCAGCTGTTTCAGGTAACAACACAATTATTATCGATTCGGTGAAGAACAGACCTTATACTCTGACTCGTTCAGAAGGCCGACCTGAGTGACAAGTGTGTCCGAGGTAATGGCAGAGCTGGGGAGGGGATTCCATATTTTCCCAGCCGAACTGAAGAGGGAATGTTTGGGAATGCTGAGCATTTGAACGAAGGAGGTAGAAGAGAGGCGAATCTGAAACAGCCCGGAGGGGTTTAATGGTAACAAGTGTGTGGATCATGGCTCATTTTAACCACTTCAGTCATTCCTTTGAGAATCTAGGCTGTCCAAGCCATACATACAGAGCAGTGATTGACATGAACCTGTCCCAGTTTGAAGAATGATGATACAAACTTCTGGACTGATCCTAGTTTGATGTTGTACTCCCAGTGAGGGCGTCAGATGACTGACTGCGTTGTATTCTAAAATGAGGTTATCAAGTGTACGATAATGTTGACATAGCAGGATTAAAGGTGAATGTGTTACAAATGTATTTCTTATTCCTGTCCTTAGATGTTGTTCATCATGACTTTGCAATACTGAAGATTGACTATAATTAGCACAGCACTTACTGAACAAGCTGGAGCTCATTATTTATTTAGAATGTCTTTTATATTTTCAACATCACACAATGGTACGAGTCACATTTTTACATTACAGATAGTGGCATTCACGTATTCAAATACCACTGAAAAGCATTTCTAAACACTTCCGTGTTAGCATTCCTCTTTATGGTTTCTAATACAGCTGATTTCTTGCTGTCGAAACTTGCTCTGAATTCTCAAATCACAGTAAAGAAAGAAAAGCAAGACTGGCATTTATATAGCGCCTTTCATGAGGCCAGGACCGCAGGACGTCCCACAACAATTTACAGCCAATGAAGTACTTTTGAAGTGTTGGCAGTGTTGTAATGTAGGAAATGCAGCAGCCAAATGGCGCACAGCAAGCTGCCACAAGCGGCAATGTGATAATGATCAGATAATCTGTTTTATTTAATGATGTTGGCTGAGGGATAAGTATTGGCCAGGCCTCCGGGAGAACCCCCCTGCTTTTCTTCAAATAGTGCCATGGGATCTTTTACGTCCACCTGAGAGAGGCAGACGGGGCCTTGGTTTAACGTCTCATCGGAAAGACGGCACCTCCGACAGTGCAGCACTCCCTCAGCACTGCAGTGGCGTGTCGGCCTGAGTGGGGCTGACGAATTCTCAAATCTCAGTGTGCATCAAGCAGAGGACTTCCACTTCCCCAGGGGCCTACCCCAAAGGACCGAAAGTAAATCAGAGAAAGGATACAGACGGCAAGAAATGTAAGCAGCATTATTGTGTTAGCCTAGGATTGAGGAACAATGGGAATAGAAGTGAGGTGTGTTTAGGGGATGCAGCACACCACATTGGTTTCCAGGAGAACATTTGGTGCTTTTCACTGGATCTTTCTCTACCTTATGGATAAAGGGAAGACAGTTCTCAGAGTTTAAACAGCCAGCACAGTCTGTCAGTTTCTTATATCCAAATATGGGAATGAAAATATCTCTGTGTAATTGACCTCTCCTGGGTGTTGTGGGCTGAATGATCTAATGCAAGTGCCTCACTCCAGTTCGGGGTCAGAATCTCAGTCTGGATTGTGGAATTACTGCCACAACAATTCAGTACAAGGTTCAGAATAGCTAACAGCTTTAGTGATGTCTCAATCTAATTTCCATGCAAAACAAAATAACATTTAACCATTAAGATTATGAAAAGGGTGTTTTCTTTAGGGGAGAGAGTGGGGTTTCCACACTCAGTGAGAATGTCCCGTTGAAAGTACAATGTGTTAATCTTGCTTCCAAGTATTTAACAGGCTCACACATAAAGATATTTAGCAGACTTTGACTTCACAAGGTGCTATCCAGATTAAACATTTAATAGTACTTGTGATATAAGGAGCAAAAATACAAAGACAAATTGCATTTCTTCATCAACATAAGAAAATAAGAGACATAAGAACATAAGAAATACGAGCAGGAGTAGGCCATACGTCCCCTCGAGCCTGCTCCGCCATTCAACAAGATCATGGCTGATCTTCTGCATCAACTCCACTTTCCCGCCCGATCCCCATATCCCTCGATTCCCCGAGAGCCCAAAAATCTATCGATCTCTGTCTTGAATATACTCAACGTCTGAGCCTCCACAGCCCTCTGGGGTAGGGAATTCTAAAGATTCACAACCCTCTGAGTGAAGAAATTCCTCCTCAGCTCAGCAGTAAATGGCCGACCCCTTATCTTGAGACTACGACCCCTGATTCTAGACTCCCCAGCCAGGGGGAACATCTTCCCAGCATCTACCCTGTCAAGCCCTGTAGTAATTTTATATGTTTCAATGAGATCACTTCTCACTCCTCTGGCCTATAGTTCCCTGTTTTCTCTCTTCCTCCCTTTTTGAACAACCTGAAATTGTAATTTGCGATTCCTACAGTTCACGCTGCGGAAGAAATACGTAAAATATGTGCAAAACATCAGTACGTATGAGCTGTACAGCATTAGAGTAGGATTACGATACGTGTGACACTTATGCTGCAACTGAACTAGTCGGAGGAATGAGGCAAACAGGAATTTCTCTATTAATGAAGCCACAATGAAAGTTATTGAATGCAATCAGATAAAGCACAAGTTATAAAGCATATGTTATAGTACAATAAACATATTATAATTGCAGAATGTTTTCAAAACACGCTCTCTACAATTACATCCTGAATATAAATGGTGGATTAGAAAGGAATATGTAGGATCTAATTAAGAGATAATACATAAACACGAATGATCTCACACATTGGAATCCTGTACATCTAAAGGCAAATGTTGAAACAAATCTCTTAGTGTTGGCTGGGGGAAGTTTGGAGACATTTGTTTATATTTGAGACTTTAAAGAATCCACTGTGCATTGGCAGAGAATGCTACCGGAGAATTCAGAGAGCATTAATTCTTTAACACCAATAACTGCCGTGTGGCTGAGTTCTGAGGAAGGGTCTACACTCGAAGCATCAACTCACATTCAATCCGCATATCCGGCCTGACCTGTTGAGCATCTCCAGCATTTACTAGTTTTATTTCAGATTTTCAGCATTGTAAGACGTGTGGAATTACCCCTCGCCGCATCCAACAGCTTATAGAGATCAGACCCATGGAACAGGCAGCACAAAACCCAAGGATTTCAGGGGGAAACTTTCTTTTACTTATAAGTCAGCAAGTGATTACCAGTAAGCATCTAATAGTATTGTTGCTTATAACAATTCCCGATTATACTTAAGCATACACAGATCTATTCCTTTACTTTAAACTCAAGCGATCATAAGCAAATACCACATACGTACTGTAGGAATTATTAACGGGGATGGGGTTATTGTCTCTGGCCAGTCAGAAGCCTCTGAGCTGCTCCAGACCCCCGTGCGGTTTCGAAGTGCTCCCCTTTCCTGGTTCTGACCGGCGGACTTATTCGGTAGCGATGTAGACCGAAACGAGACTCGTGGTTGGGTGCAAAACAGACCAGTATTTATTGAAACAAAAGAAAACAACTTAAAATAATGAAAACAACACACCTGTGCTCGATACAGCACTTTTACTTAACACAGTGTACTTCTTGTCCACTACAGCACTCTTTTGCTTAGTGCAACACTCTTTTACTTAAATACAGCACTTTACTTCTCACGATACACTTAGTGTCCACTACAGCACTCTTTTGCTTAGTTGCAACACTGTTACTTAACAGGGGAGGAGAAAACAGACACAACGAGGGAAAATTGACTAAAATCACAATTTTAATAAAATCCCCCTTAATTCCCACTCGTAAATACCTATCTAAGTTGCCTTGTGATGGGCCAGAAAAACTATGCTCACCAGTGAAATGCCTGCTCCGTGCCCCTGCAGTCTTAGATTCTACACCACCCCGAAATGGAGATACCCCAGTGTTTAAACGTAACTGCTGGTATTCCACTCCCTTGGGCGGGCTCCTGAGTTGTAGATAGGGCATGGAGGTGAGGCTGCAGAGAGAGAGAGAGAGATGGCTTCCTGAGAAGTTATCTTATACCCCATTTGGAGCCGAAATCTTCCTGCCCAAATCCGGATGTATCTGGGCTATACAAAAGGGAATCGATCTGTCCCCCACTCATTGTGATGGGTTGAATAAAGCTGTCTCCATTTGAAGAAAACATGTCTATTTCCTTAATTGCTGAGTAAACAGCCCTTGGGTGTTAGTGTAAACAATCGGATTGTCCTGTGGTCACGCCCAACTGCAATTGATTGGCAGTCTCAAGTGCTTAATCTCTTAAGTCTATATTGCAGCAGTTTCCCAAACAGCATTTGATTGACGGTTTAAATACCTTATTACTTCAGGGGCTGTTTTTTTTTAATCCTTTGTCAGCCATCTTTGATTTTCCTTTTCACAGCACACAGGCTGTGTTGTGTCTTCTGCCACGATGTCGGACAGCCATCTTTGATTTTCCTTTTTCACAGACACACACAGGCTGCCTTTTCTTCTGCCACGAGGTCTGACGGCCATTTTTGATCCCTGGATTTTTAAAGGCGTATTCTACCCATGGTATTCTTTAATCAAAAATAAATCTTCGGAGCTGTAGAAAATTTTGAAATTATTGCAAAATCCTACAGTCCCCCATTGGATACTAAAACTTGCTTGTAGTATCCTGTCCAAAGGTGAGCAATAATTTCTGACCCCCCACAAACAACCTTCCCTTATACTTACCTAGATCTATCTTTGATCCCCCGACACCTCCATCTCCCCTACCCAGAGAGAATCACAGTACACGGTAGGCATCTATCGACAGAATAACAAGATTAGTTAAATAATCAATACATGGAGGGGGTGCAATACCCCTGCACCACTTGCATTCACAATAATTCAAGCATGGAGGGGTCCACTGCCCCTGCACCACTTGTGACATAGTTTTTTAACATGATACAACCTCTTCAATGGGATTATCACCAAGCCAACATATCTGTTAAAAATACACATGGAAGAAAATGAGCTTCCTTTTTTTTTATTAAAATGCAATTGCCTGACACTTTATTAAATGGCACTATTCTTCAGCCATAAATGTATTTCAAATTTTCACCATCTGCAAACACAACAATTCATAGGCATATGCAATTTATTCCATTAACTCCAAACAAGTAGTCCAATCTTACAGTTAGGAACTAAATTCATGCATTATTTCCCTTGGAGTTGGGACCAGTACATAATACAAAATATAAAATAATTAACAAGCTTTTGTAAACTCTCCATCTTAATCTGGATTTCCACATAGCAGCTTAAATGTTATGGGCATCTGCCTCCTGCAGACCCCTCCCATCGTGGGCTAGGGGTGCTCCTTCCTTGAGCATCCAAAAATACGCTGGTCCTCTGTACCTCCCAGAACGCTTAAAAACACTTTAAAAAGAAAACATCTAGCCAGGTCCCCTGGCTTGGGGGAGTGTGATCAGGTCCCACGACCTCGACTCACATAGACACTCTGGAACGGTTCCATACTTAAAACTTATACATTAATAATTACCACTACTGAATTGCACTATAAAAATTTTAAAATTAACATTCTACCTTAATCCTCTATCCATATTACTTGGACAAAGCTATACACAAGCGCTGCCCATCTCCGGGCGGCCAGCCTAATCCCTGTTTGGGCTGCCACAGGCTGCTCCCTGTGGCGTGGCGGGACTGATTCCAATTTCTTGTCCCTCGCATCTTAGGGCTGCTGGTTGGGGACTTCTGCCTTTTGGCTTCTCCCTGACTCGGGAGACCGCCCTGTTCCATTGGAAAGCTGGTGACCATACTTTCTTGGGCTGGGGTACCTGAAGAGACCTCCTAGGGAGTGTCGCTGGTGGGGCTACCCCGGCGAGCAGACCTTTAGCTCGGGTCACACTCCTTGCTGACTGGGGACCTCCTCCCTCAGGTCCCTCCCTTCCTAAACCTGGGCTGGGGACAGGCAATCCCTTGCCACTGGCTGCCGGTGGCTGAGAGCCTTCCCTTTCAGGTCTAAAACCTGGTTTAGGCTCCTCCCCGGAGTCCCACAAGAGAGGGGGAATCGCTCGGGCCAAGTGCTGGGGGACTTCTCCTCTCACGCACGTGACTGCGCCTGCGTGTGCAGTCTGTGTGTGTGTACGCACCGCAGGCTAAGGCTTTCTAATCTCAGGTACAATCCCAGCTGCCTGTTTCCCTGCCCCCGGCTCAAACAACCTGCATTGTTTGATAAAACTGGCAGCCTGCCAGTAATCCTGTTCAAAATCCTTTTCCCTTACCAGTCTTGGGCTTGGACCTGCTTTTGGTCCGGGGCCAAAGCTGTCCCCTGTGTGCCTTCCTTGTCCTGGCTTACTGCTACCGGACCTGCTCTGCAGGGGTCCCAGAACTCTCCTTCCCTGTCCCCCTGCTTAAACAACTTACACTGGTCCTGTATGGCTCCTGCCCTAACACAAGCCACAGCGCCTGCCTGTGCAGCCTGTGAGCTCGTACCCGCTGTGGGCTGAGGATTTCTATTCTCAGGTTCGCTCCCAGCTGCCTGTTTCCCTGTGGGTCCCATTAAGCTAAATGGGACCTTGTTAGACCGGGGGTGAATTGGTCAGGTCTTCCGAGTGGGCCACCGTGCTGGAGGCTCCATTGTCCACCGAATATCTCCCCTGCACCATCTTCACCCCCATCTCAACATAGGGCCTGCTCCCCTCAGCATTTTCGCGGGGACACAGGTCCACAGGTTGCGCTGGCTCTAGTCATTGCTGGGAGAGAGGTGGGGCAGACGGGATCAAAGCACCGGTGGTGACTGCTGCTCTCCCCTTGCCAGTCCGAAGAGACCGTAGAGACTGTAAAAATGACTCAATCGCTGCGGGAGGGATGTCTGGCCCTTCCTTATGGGCTGGGGCTGTGGGATCCTTTCCCTTGTCCTTCCAGGGATTCATACAGTCTTTTCTCCAGTGGCCGTCTTTCCCGTACCCATAGCAATTTAACCTAGCCTGGGAGGGACGGTTCCCCTCCTGGTGCCACTCTTTCTTACTCTGGCTCCCAGGTTTAACCCCATGGACTTTTCCCTTGGGTTGGGGCGTCTCGATACACCTCATGTTTCTAAAGGCTACTGTGAGCCGACGGATCACTGCTTCTTCGGTGGTCTGGGGGTTTCGGGGGTCGAACCAAGCCACTACCTGAGCTTGGATCTGGGGTAGACTGTTTGTCATGAGACAACGGAGCCAGTGAGTCAATTGGACTGGGTCCAGTGCTGCCCGCCCTGGCATTCCCGGGCACGCGCTCCGGTAGACTGGCCACAGCCTGTCTGCAAATGCCTGCGGGGACTCCCCTGGGAGCTGCACCATTCTTTCTACCTGGGTGAACGGGCTACCATCATTGAGTCCCATGGCCTCCAATACCTCATTCTTGAGACCCTCATAATCCCTCTGCCCCCTTTTGCACTCACCAGATAGGGCCTGGAGGAGATCACCTGCCAGGGAAAACAGCAGCATTTCTGCTTGCTCTGCATCATCGCAGTCATTTACACAAGCTGCTTGCTCTCTCTCCCTGAAGTGCAGAGAGGGGTCTCCCTTTTTAGTGAGCTTGGGGATGTGGCTAACCATGTCCCTGAGCTGGTGGGTGCCATATGGCACCACAAACTGATTCTGGATGGCCCCTGGGTCATCTTCATCAATGGGCGGACCGTACCTCCATTGTCGGAGGGGGTACACTGGTCCTGGTCCCGGCCTATCTAGCGGGGCCTGCTGTGCTTCCTCTACCACCTCATCCTCCACCCCACTTTGCTGCCAGAGCTCCTGAAAGCTCGGAGCTGTGGGTGGCGGTCGTGGGACCTCTGATTCCCTGACCAGCCTTTTCCTGGGTGTTGCCAGTGGGACGGTTTTACTTGGGTTGCCGGTAAAATCTGACTGACCTGCCTTCGGGCTGATCAGACATATCATCCCCTTTGCCCTCTTTAAAGCCATATTCAAGCTTTCTATCTCTTCCCTACAGGGGCCATGATCTGCTTCCTCGAACCCTTGCTCGCAGGCCAGCTTATATGCTGCCTTTACCTCCCTAACCTTTTCCTCCTGCTCTTTTATTTCTTGTATGAGGCGGGCATTCTCCTCCCGCACCCTCATCTCATTGCTCTTGGCCTCTGCAACTAAGCACTTCAGGTGCTCTGACTCGTGCCTCATGTGGCTTTTGCCCTCACTAAACTGTACCACCAGGCGCTCTATCTTGGCCTGGTATTCTTCGAACTCCCTTTCCCTATCCCAACTCTCTGCTCAAGATTCCCTAAGCCTGCGGGTAACTTCCCCAAGCCTGTGGGCACTTAACCATAAACAGATCAGGGGCGTGACAAAAAGAAACCCAATAACTACCGCTCTCTCCAGACCTAAACCACCGTCTGCTACATCGCACACCGTTGCCGACGGTCCTGCTGCGGTCGCCATTTTTTAGGGATTATTAACGGAGATGGGGTTATTGTCTCTGGCCAGTCAGAAGCCTCTGAGCTGCTCCAGAGCCCTGTGCGGTTTCAAAGCGCTCCCCTTTCCTGGTTCTGACTGCCGGACTTATTCAGTAGCAATGTAGACAGAAACGACTCGTGGTTGGGTGCAAAACAGACCAGTATTTATTGAAACAAGAGAAAACAACTTAAAATAATGAATACAACACACCTGTGCTCAATACAGCACTTTTACTTAACACAGTACACTTCTTGTCCACTACAGCACTCTTTTGCTTAGTGCAACACTCTTTTACTTAAATACAACACCTTTAACTAGTGCAGCACTTTACTTCTCACAGTACTTAGTGTCCACTAAAGCATTCTTTTGCTTAGTGCAACACTCTTTTACTTAAATACAGCACTTTACTTCTCATGGTACACTTAGTATCCACTACAGCACTCTTTTGCTTAGTGCAACACTGTTACTTAACAGGGGAGGAGAAAACGGACACAACGAGCGAAAATTGACTAAAATCACAATTTTAGCAAAATCCCCCTTAATTCCCACCCGTAAATACCTATCTAAGTTGCCTTGTGATGGGCCAGAAAAACTATGCTCACCAGTGAAACACCTGCTCCGTGCCCCTGCGGTCTTAGATTCTTCACCACCCTGAAATGGAGATACCCCAGTGTTTAAAAGTAACTGCTGGTATTCCACTCCCTTGGGCGGAAGCTATCTTATACCCCATTTGGAGCTGAAATCTTCCCGCCCAAATCCAGATGTATCTGGGCTATACAAAAGGGAACTGATCTGTCCCATTCATTGTGATGGGTTTTGGATGGATTACCCATTTCCCTTGTGATGGGTTTTTGAATGTATCCCCATTCATTGTGATGGGTTGAATAAAGCTGTCTCCGTTTGAAGAAAACATGTCTATTTCCTTAATTGCTGAGTAAACAGCCCTTGGATGTTAGTGTAAACAATCTGATTGTCCTGTGGTCACGCCCAACCGCAATTGATTGGCAGTCTCAAGTGCTTAATCTCTTAAGTCAATATTGTAAAGCGTTCGTGTAAACAAAGTTCCTTTGTTCATGCTGACAGTCTCAAGCACTTAGGCCTAGAAATTCAGTATAGCCACTTTTGGGGCGGTAAAGTCGGGCGGGCGCTGAAGTTTGCGCCCGGCGCAAAGTCGAGGGCACTTCGCCGATATTCAGTAGCTTCGCCCTAAGAGGTTGCTTGAGCGCTAAAACTGGCGATGCACGCCTATCTTTAGGCGCTAAGCCGGCGGTGCTGAGGGATAGCGCCGAGGCCGGGCGCAGCGCAGGTGCGGTCATTTCTTGATTGACAGCAGACACCGTGGCACCGGCCAGCTCTTAAAGGGGGAAGGGTCGACTTGGTCTGCTGCAACGGCCTGCACACTGCAGCCTTCCAGCTAGGCCTGAACACTGCTGGTGATCAGAAGGAGCCATGGCAACGGTACAGAAGGCCCGTGAGCGTGCCCTGCGCTTCTCAGCCCATGACTTGAAGGTGATGGTGACGGCCTTGGAGAAGAGACAGCACATCTTGTTCCCGGACACTGGCAGGAAGCCTCCCACCAGCGTCTATAGGAAAGCCTGGAGGGAGGTCGCCCGCTGGGTGTTGGCCACCGGCGATGCCCCCAGGGACAATGTCCAATGCCGGAAGAAGTTTAATGACCTGGCCAGGATTGTCAGGGTGAGTACCCTTTCCAGTCTCCTCCTCATCCTTGCATGTACACCTGACATGATGGGCAAAGGGACCTGAAAGCCCTAATGGCCAGCCCTCAGCCAGCAGCTATGGGACAGTCATGAACATCAATTGCACATTCTGCACTTTACACCATGGGAGGCAGTGCACACCACATCAGGGCTACACACTGGTCAAGTTATTCCACCATGGGAGGCAGCGCACACCACATCAGGGCTACACACTGGCCAAGCTATTCCACCATGGGAGGCAGTGCACACCACATCAGGGCTACACACTGGTCAAGCTATTCCACCATGGGAGGCCGCGCACACCACATCAGGGCTACACACTGGCCAAGCTATTCCACCATGGGAGGCAGCGCACACCACATCAGGGCTACACACTGGCCAAGCTATTCCACCATGGGAGGCAGCACACACCACATCAGGGCTACACACTGGCCAAGCTATTCCACCATGGGAGGCAGTGCACACCACATCAGGGCTACACACCGTACTTACAGGCCGTCCTTTCTCTTGCAGGCAAAACTTGCCAACAACCGAAGGAACCAGGAGGAGACCGGGGGAGGCCGCCTCCAGATCCAGGAGCTCACTCCCCTGGAGGAGCGCGTGAGTCGCCTCATGGGAGCCCGGGTGATTGGGCCCGTCGCCTGTGGAGATGCCGACCCTCTTCTGGGCCACAATGGTATGGACATCACCTATTGGACCTCTCTCGTCGCACTTGCGCATCCGATCTACCTCCTTTGCCACTGTCCGACCAATGCGCTGAATGCCACCAGTCATGCCTCCCTCGCTGACGCCCTCTCCTCACTCTAAAGCTACTCTTGTGCCTTCCTGCTTTCAGCTGGTGACGAGGAGCTCCCTGAAGCTGCCAGTGACAGCCCCTCCGAGGAGCAGGAGGAGGAGGAACAGGAAGGCGGACCATCAGGGCGGCACTCAGGTCCGGCTGCAGATGCCGAAGTAGTGGACACATCTTCCCTGGAGGAGAGCCTGGAGGAAGTGTCGGAGGGGAGTGGAGCTGCTGGGACCAGTGGCGTCCAGCAACCCAGGAGGGCTGCGGTTGGTCCGCGGCCTTCCCCCCAGAGGGGGGAAGGATCGGAGGGGAGTGCAGTTGCTGGGCCCAGTCGCCGCCGGCAACGTGGCAAGGGTCGGGCAGCTCTGCCCCCTGCTCCCCAGCGGGCGAGTCCGGACTCCAGTCCGGCCATGTTCAACTCAGAGGAGGCGCGCCACCTCGATCAAATGGTCCAGGATTCGGGTCGCCGGCACACCGAGCTGATGGGGGCAGTGGCACAGATGCCTGAGGCGATCGAGTCCCTGGCTAGTAGTGTGCGCGAGTTCGGGGCCTCACATGCCGCGAGTGGCCGGCTGATCAGTGATGCCGTCCAGACAGTGGCTGCTCTGTTGCGGTCGCAGACCAGGGCAACAGGGGCACTGACTGCTGCCACACGCGCTGCATCAGCCAGGCATCGCCTGGACACCCGCCGCGCTGCAGCAGCACAGTGGGCTGCCCTTCGGCAGATTGGTGCGCATGCTGCAGTACGGGCCCGGGCGAGTGCCAGAGTGCCACATCACCAGCCAGCGCCTACCATCTGCCAGATTGCACACATTCCTCCAGCCGTCACCGCCACTCCCCCAGTGGTGCCTCAACGGCAAGCGGCTGCGAATGATGTTGGCCAGGCACAGCTGCGCCAATCACCAGCCGGCCCCTCGAGGGCCAAAGCCCGTCTAGGCCGCCCCCCAAGGGCATCTGCCGGAAGGACATCTGACCCTTAGGAGCCTTCCCCCAGCCTCGCAGCAGCCACTGGGCAGAGCTTGCGGAGGAGCAGCAGGCCGGGCAGGGGCCCCAAAAGGCTCGACAAGGTCTCGCCCTCGCGGCCCAATAAGTAGACGGTGTGGCCAAGTGTTATTTTATATGGCGATGCCTATGTTTCTTTTGGGGATGGTTGTTTTGCTTCTGGGGATTTTTTTGGGTTAAGGCCGAGGATGAAGGCCATTTTTGTCCAAATGTTCAGTTATTCCTCCCCAGGTTGTGGGAGTGAGTCATTTGATGTACTGTTTTTTGGGGCCGTTGAATGTTTCTAGGTTTCATGTGGGAAGGGGTTTCATTGGTCTAAAATAAAGATTTCTCTTTATTCAGAGAGTGTCCATGTTTGTTGCTGTAAGTGTTTGTTGCCTTCGCCGGCTGAGGGCTTGCGGAGCAGCTGCGTTCATGTTCCTTCATGGCCACAAGGCATTCCCTGACAGGGGGCTTAGAAGTGACGTTCAATAAGCCGCCGACGGACGGCCCTTGGACCTTCTCGCTCCCTCCTGGGATGGTACTCCTCCTCCTCCTGCTCCTCCTCCTCATGCTCCTCCTGCTCCTCCTCCTGAGGTGGTGGTCCAACGGGAGGTGGCAGTGCCTGAGTCCTGCGGAGAGCCAGGTTGTGCAGCATGCAGCAAACAACGACGAATTGGGACACTCAGTCCGGGGAATACTGCAGAGATCCGCCGGAACGATCCAGGCAGCAGAACCGCTGCTTGAGGACGCCAATTGTTTGCTCGATTATGTTCCTGCTCGCTTGATGACTCTCGTTGTATGCCTCTTCAGCAGGGGTCCTGGGCGCGCGGAGCGGGGTCATGAGCCAGGTACACAAAGGATAGCCTTTGTCCCCGAGAAGCCATCCTCTTGGGGGAGGCTGTGCCTCGAACATGTCACGCACAGTTGTCTGCCGCAGGATAAAGGCTGCTGCCTGGAAAGCGGGCATTGACAGCTAGGATGCGCTGCTTGTGGTCACACACCAGCTGCACATTGAGGGAATGGTAGCCCTTCCGGTTGCGGTAATCCTCGGCATGCTCCGCAGCTGCCCGCAAAGCCACATGCGTACAGTCAATGGCGCCCTGCACCAAGGGGAAGGCCGCGAATCTTGCAAATCCCAGTGCACGCTGATGCTGCCTCTCCAGGGCCATGGGGAAGGAGATGAATTGGCGTCTCCTTCTGAAAATGGCATCGGTCACCTGGCGGATGCAGCAATGCACGGTGAACTGGGATATGTTAGCAATGTCCCCAGCAGCGGATTGGAAGGAGCCGGTGGCATAGAAGTTCAAGGCCACCGTCACCTTCGCTTCCACCGACAGAGATGTCCTGCTCCTGAGCTTTGGACGCAGATCTCTGCAAAGCAGATGGCAGATCTCTCCAACCACCTCCTTTCGGAATCTCAGCCTTTTTACACATCGCGCGCCACTCATGTTGAGGTAGGAGCGCTGCTGGCGGTATGCCCTGACTGGGTAAGGCCTATGTTGCCGACGCCTGTTGCCCCCTCTGCGTCTAGCCAGGGCTGCCCCTCTCACACCGCGTCTGCGAGCCCTACGGACATGACGCTGAAACTCAGCGTTGGCACCCCATGCAGCCCCCATAATATGCTGCCAAACAGTCAAATATCCAAGAGGCCACTTGCAACGCTCTGGCCTGAAGCCAAAAATACCTGAGCTAGTGTTGGCCCAAACCAGAAAGCTCTCTTCCTTGGTCTCTCTCCAGAAATCCGTTGCACAAGAGTGTTTGCTGCAAAATGGCTGCCCTTTATAGTGCAGGGTAAGTGCCCTTTAATTTACGCTCGCCGGGGCCCGCGTCAGCTCTGTTGCGTTCCACTAAACAAGTGTTTGGGCCGCCGGCCGCACAATGGGGCGGTCCCACTGAAGTCCTGGATCAGGGCGCGCAAAGGGCGTTGCACGAGGATATGACGTCATTTTCTGCGCGTGCAGGTGAGCGCACGTTAAACTTTGCGCCGGCGCTAAATGTCTACTTAATTTGGGCGAGGCGCAGATCGCGCTGCGCCCGGGCGCTACATGCATAGCGCCCGAAATTCACTTCTCTTAAGGCGCTAACGGCTGGCGCAACCAACTGAATTTCTAGGCCTTAATCTTTTGAGTCAACATTTTCCCAAACCGCACTTGAATGACGGTTTAAATACCTTATTACTTCAGGGGCTGGTTTAAAAAAAAGATCCTTTGTCAGCCATCTTTGACTTTCCTTTTCACAGCACACAGGCTGTGTTGTGTCTTCTGCCACGATGTCAGACAGCCACCTTTGATTTTCCTTTTTCACAGACACACACAGGCTGCCTTTTCTTCTGCCACGAGGTCTGATGGACATTTTTGATCCCTGGATTTTTAAAGGTGTATTCTACCCAGGTATTCTTTAATCAAAAATAAATCTTCGGAGCTGTGGAAAATTTCAAAATTTTTGCGAAATCCTACAGTATTAACACCAGTGAGTGATTGGTTCATTAATGACTAGACATACGACTTTAATGAGCAACTGACCAAGTTACCCCGACTGCAGCCCCAAGTGTCTTTTAGCAGCACTTTTTATACCCAAAAACTTGGGCAGGCCCCTCAATGCGTATGTGTCCTGAATTGTGTGACAAGTGGTCAGCAGTTGTTTTCCTCTTCTTCTTATTGCCTAGTAAGTTAATCAGTGGGCCCCAAGGCCATTCACACGATTTGCCTGAAGATGTTCCTGTCTTTGTAATGCCCAACAGTTTGTTCCTGCTCAGGGTCTGTCGCTTCCTTATCTGATTAACAGCTTATAGCCGCAGCAGTTTTATCTTAACATTTGTTCAGCAGAAAGTCTCTTGGCCTCTCAAGGCATGCTGGTACATTAAATTTGGTCAGCTTTAAGTTTGGTCAAGTTACAGCAAACTTTTACAGCAAATGATGTATTCTTACAGTTCACCCTCAAGTGGCTGTGCACCCAAATCTTCGGTCAAAGGCTCTTACACTTTGTAGTCATTATCTTCTTCCTTCGGCATCTACTCTCGCTGTTTGTGTCGCCTGCTAGCATGGCAGGTTATTATCAATGATATAACACAATCACCAACTGAACAATGTCCAAAACGTGGGAGATAATCCTTATCCAAGGATGAACCTCGATATTCGTACTGATATCCCATCAGGATGAATCATCCCCCACCTTAGGTATTTCTTCACGCAGTTCACGGTTTTCCTGGGCCAAGGTATAATAGTACTTTTGGCACTGACTAACGCATCTCATTAACTCTAACAAGTGTTCCGGCAGTGGTGAAATATCATAGCTGAACCGAGTCTCATACTGGTGTACTTGATCCCTTAACTCATCTTTTACAGCGATATTTACTTGCCTATGCGAATAAATGCTTAACAAAACCTACACTCCAAGTCTCACAGGTTGGACTGGGGTAAAACAAAAATGTTGCCGCCGCAATAGGACAAGTCAGGTTGTTACCGTACTGGTATTCCCAGTGCATGGTAGTAACACAATATTCACCCTTCCCTCGATACGCAGATCGTACGGGGAAATGCTGTTTCGCGATCACTTTCATGGTGCAGTTCCATTCTATCCCATCCCAATTGAACCCCTATGCAGGAGCGGCATGTTCTATCACATCATATGGGCAGATGAACATATCCCAAGCTTGAGCATACCCAGTAAGATCTGGGGCCACCCATGTGCTCCCATCCACTCAGGTCACGTACTTCGAGGGTTCATCATACCTTATCAAGTGATCTCTCTGGTGTACTCCTACGTTCTGCAGACGAAACAAAGGATTTGGTGTCACCTTTTTGAGCAAAATGGGATAATATATTACCATCCCTAACATGGTGATGTTATTCTGCTCCTGCCAATGGTACTCGTGTTTCACTGGGTATACCTGTACCAACCCTCTGACTTGGCACATAGTCGTGGTGAGTTGGTAAGTAGACATTGCCCTCGGATTTTGATCAGTCACCCACGAGGGGAGCTTCCCCCCAGCAATTCGCTGCAGGTTTTCTCGGGCTTGTTCCACTAACCAAGATCCATACACTACACGCACATCATTTTGCGCGGCCTCGCCAGAGGCAGTCCATTCCTCCTTTAAAATTTGGTTCAACTTTTTAGCATGGGATTCTAAATGTTTAACCATGGTCACAATTTTCCTTCCTTCAATTCCCCATTTTCCAGATCATTCATTTTATCCAAAATTTCCCTTAAATGATTTCTGACCGCCTTTATGGGTTGATGTAGGCTGACCAAATCAAAGCTATTAACGAGGAGGTTCCAGTGTTCATTTATTAGTCCCGTCACCTTCTAATATGGTCCCCTTTAATCCCATAACCGGCATCGTCTTCATCAATGAGCTCGGTACTATTTTCCCCATAAGTATTGTTAGACCCGTTACCATCACTAGGACCTTTGCGATATACTGGCTCTAATACCGATTCCACCAGTATTGTGCTGGCCCTTTCCCAAAATCCCTTTACTAATTCACACATCATTCTCCCATATAACCGCGCTGTCTCTGGATTGCACCAATTTGGCAGACCCACCTTGGTCAGGTTCAGGGCTACTGGCACCACCTCATGATGCACATCATGGTACAATATCATCCGAGTTGGGGCTACTACTAGTCCATTTGTTGGTCCTGGGGTGTGTTTGGGGCAAGCAACCTAAGTCGCATGATATTCTTCCCGCGATTGTGTTTTATTCCTAGGGGGAGGGATTTTCAGACGAACCTGCTGCATATATGACCGCACTTCCACGCGATAGGTGCTAACACCGGTGCTGTTACTATACCATTGGTAGGGTTCCTTAGCGCTAGTGTAGGTAAACATCATCCCTTTCAATCACGGACAAGCCGTGCGAGTCATCCGACTTGAACCCATCTGTTACCACACTTGGGCTTACGCATCCATAAATTCCCTCATGATTGTTCTATCATTGGAGCCAACACAACAGGGTGTACGCAGTGCCCTAGGATTGGGTCGGGCTTCCTACGTTTCCCTGAGGGTTCACTGTTTGATCGTACCTTGAATGATTATTGGTTTCAGTCTGTAAGCACCACACCCTTGGCCAGTGGGTGGGATGATTTTTACATTTTATGCACACCCCTCTTCCTTCTTGAACACACGGTTTTGCAATTACCCTTAATGGACTGGAGGGTAATGTTTCGAGTGGTGCTTCGGGGTGGTGCCTCCAGGACAGCTGTAATCGAACTATTATAGGGGGAGTAGCTAGTGGTGGTCCAATATGCCGAATGGGCTGATGTTGAATCTTCCAGATAGAGCAAAATCCTGATCATTGGCCAGAATATTTCCTTCATTTTATATACATCACAGAAAACCTCTCCTGGTCCCTCAACACCGCCTCTCTGGTGAAGAAGGCCCAGCAGCGCCTATATTTCTTAAGGAGGCTGAAGGGATGTAATCTGTCACCCCTGATCCTCTCTAACTTTTACCGCTGCACTATAGAGAGCATCCTGACAAACTGTATCACAGTATGGTATGGCAGCTGTAGCTACTATGACCGGAAAGCCCTGCAGCGGGTAGTCAAAACTTCCCAACGCATTACCGGCACCCGGCTACCGACCATAGAGCACATATACCAGAAACGCTGTCTACGGAGGTCACGGACCATCATCAAAGACCCTACCCACCCCAGCCACAGTCTGTTCGCCCTCCTACCATCTGGGAGACGCTACAGATGCATTCGCACCCATATAACCAGATTTAGGAACAGCTTCTTTCCCAGGGCTGTCACCCTACTGAACTCCACAAATAAACTCTAAAGCCTGCACATCTGCCAATGCACTTTATTATGGTCATATTTATGTAAATATACTACAGGCCAAATGTATGTTGAATGTTTAAATGTCTTAATCCAAATGTACACTCTCGGGAACCGCAAGCCTACATTTCGTTGTACTGCACTTGTGCACGAACAATGACAATAAAAGTTGATTTGATTTGATTTGATATCTTCTTGCCTGTAAGATGACTCCCTTGATCTGATTCTACCACACGAGGGAGTCCCCATCTGGAGATTACCTCCCTGACTTGGGTCTTGGCTGTCCTCAGCACTCTGGCTGACTTGCACGGGAAAGCTTCGACCCATTTGGTGAAATTTTGCACCATCAACACTCATCTGGCCCCCTGCGTGAATGAAACAACAAACAATCCATTATGGCTTTCCTGCCAGCCCAATGGGTTAATTCGTCAATTCCTGATTCCCTTCTGTCACTGTGGGGAACATCCACTCAAATTAAAAAAGGTTAAAATTTAACAATGCCCAAAATGTTTCCAAAACACACAGCTACTTGTGAAATGAGTTAGCTTTTATTTTGCATTTCAAAATTAGACACACAAACATCATCAATCAAAGTAACTTCTTGCTTGTCAAAGACTAATTTATTTTGCTTTCAATCCAATTGACAATTTCTGGTTACTTTTTACTTGTCAAAACCTTCGAGGGTGGGGTCTCGGACTTCCACAAAGTTTTCCCCAATTCTAGGTGCACAATCTTAAATTGAAATGAACATACCCAGCAAATTCATACTTTCTTAAAACTTCCAACATTCAAGACAAGATTACACGGGCCCAGCTTGCTCAGGACATTTTGTAAACAGGAACTAATGAAGGACAACTAGACCTCCATGTTGTGAAACAGTTGATTAAAGCCTTGTTTAATTTTCAGACCAAGTGCCTAGTAGTTTTCTTATGTCAGGTACGTGTTCAAGAGACACTGACTCTCACTGGGGTACAGGTCCCACATCCACTGACTCTCACTGGGGTATGGGTTCCATGGGCACTGAATCTCACTGGTGTACAGGTCCCACAGACACTGACTCTAACTGGGGTACAGGTCCCACATACACGGACTCTCACTGGGGTATGGGTTCCACAGACAGTGACTCTCGCTAGGGTATGGTTTCCACAGGCACTGACTCTCACTGGGGTGCTGGTTCCACAGGCACTGACACTCATCGGGGTAGGTGTTCCGCAGACACAGGCTCTCGCTGGGGTACGGGTTCCATAGACACTGACACTCACTGGGTATGTGTTCCATCGACACTGACTCTCACTGGGGTACGAGTTCCATAGACACTGACACTCACTGGGGTACGGGTTCCAGAGTCACTGACTCTCATCGGGGTATGGGTTCCACAGGCACTGACTCTCACTGGGGAACGGGTTCCTCGGGCACTGACTCTCACTGGGGTACGGGTTCCAGAGACACTGACACACACTGGGGTATGAGTTCCATAGACACTGACACTCGCTGGGGTACGGGTTCCATCGACACTGACTCTCACTGGGGTACAGGTTCCAGAGACACTGAACCTCATCGGGGTATGGATTCCATGGGAACTGACTCTCACTTGGGTATGGTTTCCATTGACACTGACTCTCACTGGGGTACGGGTTCCATGGGCACTGTCTCTCACTGGGGTATGGGTTCCATGGGCACTGGCTCTCACTGGGGTATGGGTTCCATGGGCACTGACTCTCACTGGTGTACGAGTTCGCTCAAACAGATATACCGCTTTGGATATTGTTCGGGGAGATGGCTTATCGAGGGAAGACAGCAGCAGCCGACTTCCTGGCACCATGGGTGGTTCTGCTGCACAGACGGAAGGAAAAAGAGTGGGAGAGCTATAGTAACAGGGGACTCTAGGCATTTCTGCGGCCACAAATGAGACTCCAGGATGGTATATTGCCTCCCTGGTGCAAGGGTCAAGGATGTCTCGGAGCGGCTGCAGAGCATTTTGGAAGGGGAGGGTGAACAGCCAGTTGTCGTGGTGCATTTAGGTACCAAAGTTATAGGTAAAAACCGGGATGATGTCCTAAAAGCTGAATATAGGGTGTTAGGAGGTAAATTAAAAAATAGGACCTCAGAGGTAGTAATCTCAAGGTTGCTACCAGTGCCACGTGCTAGTCAGAGTAGAAATAGGAGGATATTTCAACTGAATACGTGGCTAGAGGAATGGTGCAAGGGGGAGGGATTCAAATTCCTTGGACATTGGAACTAGTTCTGGGAGAGGTGGGACCAGTACAAACGGGACGGTTTGCACCTGGGCAGGGCTGGGACCGATGTCCTAGGGGGAGTGTTTGCTAGTGCTGTTGGGGAGGGTTTAAACTAAAGTGGCAGAGGGTTGGGAACCTGAGCAGGGAGACAGAGGAAAGAGAAACAAGGAAAAAAGCAAAAGACAGGAAGGAGAAAAACAAAATTAGAAGGCAAAGAACTCAACGGTTTAAATCAAACATGGTCACAGTAAATAATAATTCATATAGGTCTGAGAGCGTTAAAAAAACAAGCCTGAAGGCTTTGTGTCTTAATGCAAGGAGCATTCGGAACAAGGTGGATGAATTAGCTGCGTAAATAGATGTAAACAAATATGATTTGATTGGGATTACAGAAACATGGCTCCAGGGTGGCTAAGGCTGGGAACTCAACATCCAGGGGTATTCAATATTTAGGAAGGATAGGCAAAAAAGAAAGGGAGGTGGGGTAGCATTGCTGGTTAAAGAGGGGATTAACACAATTGAAAGGAAGGATATTAACTCTGATGATGAGGAATCTGTATGGGTAGAACTGAGAAATATCAAGGGGCAGAAAACGTTAGTGGGAGTGGTATATAGACCTCCAAACAGTAATACGGAGGTTGGGGATGGCATTAAAAGGGAAATTAGAGAAGCATGCAGTAAGGGTACAGCAGTCATCATGGGTGACTTTAATTTACATATAGATTGGGCTAACCAAATTAGTAAAAATACGGTGGAGGAGGAATTCCTAGAATGTTTACGGGATGATTTTCTGGAACAATATGTCAAGGAACCAACCTGAGATCAAGCCATCTTAGATTGGGTATTATGTAATGAGAGAGGATTAATTAGCAATCTTGTTGTACGAGGCCCCTTGGGTCAGAGCGATCATAATATGATAGAAATCTTCATTAGGATGGAGAGTGAAGTAGTTGACTCGGAGACGAGGGTCCTGAATTTAAATAAAGGAAACTACGATGGTATGAGGTGCGAATTGGCTAGGATTGATTGGTGAATGTCACTCAAAGGGTTGACGGTGGATAGGCAATGGCAAACATTCAAAGACCGCATGGATGAACTACAGAAGTTGTTCATCCCAGTTTGGGATAAGAATAAAACAAAAAGGGTGACTCAACCGTAGCTAACAAGGGAAATTAGGGATAGCATAAGATCCAAGGAGAGGGCATATAAATTGGCCAGAAAAAGCGGTAACCCTGAGAATTGGGAGCAGTTTAGGATTCAACAAAGGAGGACAAAGGGATTCATTAAGAAGGGGAAAATAGAATATGAAAGTAAGCTTGCAGGGAACATAAAAACTGACTGTAAGAGCTTTTATAGATACGTGAAGAGAAAATGATTAGTGAAATCAAGTGTAGGTCCCTTGCAGTCAGAAGCAGGGGAAGTTATAATGGGGAACAAAGAAATGGCAGATCAATTAAATGCATATTTTGGTTCTGTCTTCACAAAGGAGGACACAAATAATCTCCCAGAGATGTTGGAGAACATAGGTCTGATGAGAGGGAGGAACTGAAAGAAATCAGTATTTGTAGGGAAATGGTGTTAGGGAAATTGATGGGATTGAAGGCTGATAAATCCCCAGGGCCTGCTAATCTACATCCTAGGGTACTTAAGGAAGTGGCCCTAGAAATAATAGATGCATTGCTGGTCATCTTCCAAAATTCCATAGACTCTGGAGTAGTTCCCATGGATTGGAGGGTAGCTAATGTTACCCCACTATTCAAAAAAGGTGGCAGAGAGAAAACGGGGAATTATAAACGGTAAGCCTGACGTCGGTAGTGGGGAAAATGCTAGAGTCTATTATAAAAGATGTAATAGCAGAGCACTTGGAAAACAGTGACAGGATCGGACAATGTCAACATGGATTTACAAAAGGTAAATCGTGCTTGATTAATCTACTGGAATTTTTTGAGGATGTAACTGGTAGAATAGATAAGGGAGAACCAGTGGATGTGGTGTATTTGGACTTTCAGAAGGCTTTCGATAAGATCCCGCATAAGAGATTAGCGTATAAAGTTAAGGCACATGGGATTGGGGGTAAGGTACTGACTTGGATAGAGAACTGGTTGGCAGAGAGGAAGCAAAGTGTTGGAATAAATGGGTCTTTTTCCGAGTGGCAGGCAGTGTAGTGGGGCACCGCAGGGATCTGTCCTAGGACCCCAGCTATTCACAATAGTGGGGTAACATTAGCTACCCTCCAATCCATGGGTACAGTTCCAGATTCCAGCAAATTTTGGAAGATGATCAGCAATGCATCTACAATTTCTAGAGCTACTTCCTTAAGTACCCTAGGATGTAGATTATCAGGCCCTGGGGATTTATCGGCCTTCAATCCCATCAATTTCCCTAACACCATTTCCCTACAAATACTGATTTCTTTCAGTTCCTCCCTTTCATCAGACCTTATGTTCCCCGACATCTCTGGGAGGTTATTTGTGTCCTCCTTTGTGAAGACAGAACCAAAGTATGTATTTAATTGGTCTGCCATTTCTTTTTTCCCCATTATAAATTCGCCTGATTCTGACTGCAAGGGACCTACACTTGACTTCACCAATCTTTTTCTCTTCACATATCTATAAAAGCTTTTACAGTCAGTTTTTATGTTCCCTGAAAGATTACTCTCATATTCTATTTTCCCTTTCTTAATTAATCCCTTTGTCCTCCTTTGTTGAATCCTAAACTGCTCCCAATCCTCAGGATTATTGCTTTTTCTGGCCAATTTGTATGTCCTCTCCTTGGATCTCATGCTATCCCTAATTTCCCTTAATAGCCATGGTTGAGTCACCTTTTTTGTTTTATTTTTATTGCAAACTGGGATGAACAAATTCTGTAGTTCATCCATGCGATCTTTGAATGTTTGCCATTGTCTATCCACCGTCAACCCTTTGAGTGACATTCCCCAGTCCATCCTACCCAACTCGCGCCTCATACCATCGTAGTTTCCTTTATTTAAATTCAGGACCCTAGTCTCTGAGTCAACTACTTCACTCTCCATCTTAATGAAGAATTCTATCATATTATGATCGCTCTGACCCAAGTGGCCTCGCACAACAAGATTGCTAAATAATCCTTTCTCATTACATAATACCCAGTCCAAGGTAGCCTGACCTCTAGTTGATTCCTCGATCTATTGGTCCAGGAAACCATCCCGTATACACTCCAGGAATTCCTCCTCCACAGTATTGTTACTAATTTGGTTAGCCCAATCGATATGTAGATTAAAGTTACCCATGATAACTGCTGTGCCCTTATTGCACGCTTCCCTACTTTCCCTTTTAATGCCATCCTGAACCTCCACATTACTGTTTGGAGGTCTATATACCATGCCCACTAAGGTTTTCTGCCCCTTGTTATTTCTCAGTTCTACCCATACAGATTCCACATCATCAGAGCTAATATCCTTCCTTACAATTGTGTTAATCCCCTCTTTAACCAGCAATGCTACCCCACCTCCTTATCCTTTTTGCCTGTCTTTCCTGAATATTGAATACCCCTGGATGTTGAGTTCTTATATTTACTTTGGTTCCGTCTTCACAAAGGAGGACACAAATAACCTCCCAGAGATGTCGGGGAGCATAGGGTCTGATGAGAGGGAGGAACTGAATGAAATCAGTATTTGTAGGGAAATGGTGTTAGGGAAATTGATGGGATTGAAGGCTGATAAATCCCCAGGGCCTGCTAATCTACATCCTAGGGTACTTAAGGAAGTGGCGCTGGAAATAGTAGATGCATTGCTGGTCATCGTCCAAAATTCCATAGACTCTGGAATAGTTCCCATGAATTGGAGGCTAGCTAATGTTACGCCACTATTCAAAAAAGGTGGTAAAGAGAAAACGGGGAATTGTAGACGGTAAGCCTGACGTCGGTAGTGGGGAAAATGCTAGAGTCTATTATAAAAGATGTAATAGCAGAGCACTTGGAAAACAGTGACAGGATCGGACAATGTCAACATGGATTTACAAAAGGTAAATCGTGCTTGATTAATCTACTGGAATTTTTTGAGGATGTAACTGGTAGAATAGATAAGGGAGAACCAGTGGATGTGGTGTATTTGGACTTTCAGAAGGCTTTCGATAAGGTCCCGCATAAGAGATTAGCGTATAAAGTTAAGGCACATGGGATTAGGGGTAAGGTACTGACTTGGATAGAGAACTGGTTGGCAGAGAGGAAGCAAAGTGTTGGAATAAATGGGTCTTTTTCCACGTGGCAGGCAGTGATTAGTGGGGCACCGCAGGGATCTGTCCTAGGACCCCAGCTATTCACAATATATATTAATGATCTAGACGAGGGAACTAGATATAATATCTCCAAGTTTGCAGCCGACACAAAGCTGGGTGGGCGTGTGTGCTGTGAGGAGGATGCCGAGAAACTCCAGTGTGATTTGGACAGGTTGTGTGATTGGGCAGATGCATGGCAGATGCAGCATAATGTGGATAAATGCGAGGTTATCCACTTTGGTGGCAAAAACAGGAAGGCAGATTATTATCTGAAAGGCAATAGATTGGGAGAAGGGAAATGCAAAGAGACCTGGGTGTTAATGTGCACCAGTCGCTGAAGGTAAGCATGCATGTGCAGCAGGCGGTTAAGAAGGCAAATGGTATGTTGGCCTTCGTAGCAAGAGTGTTCAAGTACAGGAACAAGGATGTCTTACTGCAGTTGTACAGGGCCTTGGTGAGATCCCACCTTGAGTATTGTGTGCAGTTTTTGTCAAACTATTTGAGGAAGGATGTTCTTGCGAACGAGGGAGTGCAGCAAAGATTCACCTGACTGATACCTGGGATGGCAGGAATGACGTATGAGGAGAGATTGGGTCGATTGGGCTTATACTCGCTGGAGTTTAGAAGAATGAGAGGGGATCTCATTGAAACTTATAAAATTCTAACAGGACTAGACAGACTAGATGCAGGAAGGATATTCCCGATGGCCAGGGAGTCCAGAACCAGGGGTCACAGTCTAAGGATAAGGGGTAAGCCATTTAGGACAGAGATGAGGAGGAATTTCTTCACCCAGAGAGTGGTGAACCTGTGGAATTCTGTACCACAGAAGGCCGCAGAGGCCAATTCATTAAATATATTCAAGAAGGAGTTGGATATATTTCTTAAGGCTAAAGGGATCAAGGGATATGGGGAGAAGGCAGGGACAGGATACTGAGTTTGGATGATCAGCCATGATCTCATTGAATGGCAGAGCAGGCTTGAGGGGCTGAATGGCCTACTCCTGCTCCTATCTTCTATGTCTATATCTATGTCTTCCACAGAGACTGACTCTCACTGGGGTACGGGTTCCACGGGCACTGACTCCCACTGGGGTACAGGTTCCACAGACACTGACTCTCACTGGGGTACAGGTTCCACAGACACTGACTCTCACTGGGGTACGGGTTCCACGGGCACTGTCTCTCACTGGGGTACGGGCTCCACGGGCACTGACTCTCACTGGAGTACGGGTTCCACGGGTACTGAGGCTTGAATTTTGCTGGTGCTCAGCGGACTGGATAAGTGGCGTGTCCACATTTAAATGTAAATTGATTGACAGCGGGCCGGGAACCCTCTGTCAAATTACGCACACTTGCCTGTCCCGATGTTGGGTCTGCCAGCGCTGAGCAGACCTGACAGGCAGCGGCGGGGGAGCCAATTTAAACAATTAGTGGCTTGTTTACAGCCAATTAACAATGGTTTTAAACTAACCTTTTGGATTTGACAGCACGCCCACGGGTTTCACGCTGTTGCTAGACCACGTCTGTGAAGCTGAGTCGGGAGGTCAGTGGCCATTGAATCAGCTGATGAGTTGACAGCTTCAAATGTCAAGTCAAAGCTCGCAGCTGATTGACAAATGTTCCCTTAACCAGTAGCTTCTCTAAGCTGCATTTCCACAACAGATTCACCATGCTGCAAGTCTGTACACAAGTCTCTATCCAGTCTGAACTCATTACCTCTCCCACCATTGACAGATCGCTTCTCTCATCTCTACTTCACCTGCCATCTATTCCATCAGCAATGCTGCCATTTATACTCTCTCACCTTGGTCTTCAGAACCCCACCATGATCAACCCCAACACCAGCAGCACCAACAACAACACTTACCTTCTCTGCAATCAACTGATATTGCACAGGACAGCGGGCATCAGCACCCGACCACATTGCTGCCTGGGAGTCCAGGGATGACCTCAACATGGCCAGATTTACTTCACTTGATGCTGTACACCCTAGCTGCCACATGATGCATCAGGTTGGCACCACCCCATACCAACAACATAAAGCACCCATACAATGCCAAAACCATTCCTTTCACACTCATCGCCATTGTGGGGGGTACCGTTATGTCTCACCATTCACTGCAACTCTCTACTAAGCCACTTCCAAAGGTGCACACACATCTGTCCAAGAATGCAAAGTGTTGAAAATAAAGGTTTCAATGTTTGACAGCACATTAACAGAAACTATACATGGACATTGCATAAAACATCCAAGTGGCTACTCTTATGTGTTGTTGTGATTGCACTAGGATGAAGGTAAGATTGAGGTGTGGCTAGTGAATGGGGAAGTGATAATGTAGATAGAGAGTGATAGGGGCAAAGTAAGTTGGTGTGATTAAAGATGTGCAGGAGTAGGGTAGGGAAGGCAGAATGATGGGGATGTGATGAGAGGCACATCAGTATGAGGTTGAGTGTGGCTTTGTACTAACGTTTCGTGATCTACTGGGATAATTGAAAGGTTTGCGGCACTGCACCCAGGTCCTCCTGACCACATCCCTGCTTGTGCCCTCCTCTGCAATGTGCAATCAGGCTGTGTTGATGTCCTGGGGAGGTCTTTTCCGCCCATGGGAAGGGAAGAGGACCTCCCTACACGCTGTGACTCCCTCCATAAGCATATGGAGGGAGTCATGGGAGAGCCAGTGTGCAGCCGTGCACCTTTGTGCAGTGCTTGTCAGTGTTTGCAGCACCTCAATGCTGTAGAACAATGACAGCACAACTGTCAAAATAAAGTTGGCCATGGTTGCTTTAAGGAAACCGGCTGATGATGTGTCATCAAATGACGACACCAGATCCGCTTCCTCTAATTGGCCGGGAAACGCACTGGGTGGGCGTAACAAGCCCCATCAAGGTCAAATCATTGCACACAGCGGGATGGAGCCAGCAGCGGGGTAGGGACCCGCCACCAACGTCGCCCGCCACAGACCCTCCGAGGTCAGCAAAATCGCAGTCTGACTCTCACTGGGGTACGGGTTCCACAGACACTGACTCTCACTGGGGTACGGGTTCCACACACACTGACTCTCACTGGGGTACGGGTTCCACACACACTGACTCTCACTAGGGTACGGGTTCCATACACACTGACTCTCACTGGGGTACAGGTTCCATACACACTGACTCTCACTGGGTATGGGTTCCACAGACACTGACACTCACTGGATTACGGGTTCCACAGACACTGACTCTCACTGGGGTATGGGTTCCACAGACACTGACTCTCACTAGGGTACGGGTTCCACAGTCACTGGCTCTCACTCTTGAGTGCCAGGCTTTTTTTTCTGCACCTCGCTGCCCGGTGGACTAGCAGGGCCCTGGTGCGCGGAGCAATGGGTCCCACCCCTTTAATCAGGGGCGGAGACCTGCAATGACGTGGTGCTACGTGCCGACCATGGAGCTGTTGCACGTAGCACCGTGATATTCAGTTATACCACCCCAAGATGGTGGTAAAGCGCTTCCAGTAGCGCTCCGCCTCCTGCTTGCCATAGACGGAGTGCAACGCAGGTTCACGAGATTGATTCCAGGGATGGTGGGACTGTCGTATGAGAAGGGATTGAGTAAACTAGGCCTGTACTCCCTTGAATTCAGAAGAATGAGAGGGGATCTCATTGAAGCATACAAAATTATACAGGGCTTGATAGGGTGGATGCTGAGAGAATGTTTCCCTTGGCTGGGGAGTCCAGAACCAGGGGCCACAGCCTCAGGATAAATGGTAGGCCATTCAGGACTGAGATGAGAAGAAATTTCTTCACACAGAGGTATTCTCTACCCCAGAGGGCTGTGGAGGCTCAGTCGTTGGGTATATTCAAAACAGAAGTCGATAGATTTCTGACTAGTAAGGGCATCAAGGGATATGGCGATAGGGCCGGTGAATGGAGTTGAGGCAGAAGATCAGCCATGATCTCATTGAATGGCGGAGTAGGCTCGAAGGGCCAAATGGCCGACTCCTGCTCCTATTTCTTATGTTCTTATGCTTGGGCCGCTACAACTGAATTTCAGGCGGAGGTGCACTAATTTTTTCGGGGCGCTAAAATAGTGCCCCAGCAACGTTAGCTCCGCAAAAGGTGCGCCACCCATTTTTTCCCCCTATATGTTTCAATGAGATCCTCTCTCATTCTTCTAAACTCTAGAGAATACAGGCCTAGTCTACTCAATCTCTCCTCAGAGGACAATCCCCCCATCCCAGGAACCAGTCTGGTGAACCTTTGTTGCACTCCCTCTATGGCAAGTATATCCTTCCTTAGGTAAAGAGACCAAAGCTGTACACAATACTCCAGGTGTGGTCTCACCAGGGCCCGATATAATTGCAGTAAGACGTCTTTACTTTTATACTCAAATCCTCTTGTAATAAAGGCCAACTTGTTGTGTCTGTCAGCAGTAAGATACAAGACTGCAGGAAAACGGTACAACAGGTGTTTACTCAACGTGGCTCACAGTGGAACTGAACTGTACAGATTACTACTCAGTGCTATATACAGGTGTGGTCACTGCCGGTACTGCAGTATACATGAGCTGTAAAAAGTAGTTCCCCCCTTAAAGGTACATACATTACAATTCCTCCCCTTTTAGATTAACAGTACCATAACACTCATTTAACAATTAAATATCAAACTAATTACAATTAACACTTTTAACATACAACGTTAGCTGAAAATAGTCAATTTATATATTCAGTCTTTGGGGAGGCTTCCTGATCCTTTCTGGATAGCGCCTTTCCCGAGTGCCTCGCTCTTGGTGCGGAGGCGATTCAGGCCCCTGTCGTCGGTTGGGTCATCAGCTTCCGATGCTACTGTTTCTGGGGTAGATGCGACCTGTACGTCGGGTTCCTCACCAGGTACGTATGGACGAGGCATGGGGTTGACTTGTTCCTGTGACTCTAGGATCTGGTCAGCATGGCGTCTCACGATGTTCTCCCCAACATCCACTGAGTACATTAGTGGGCCCTGCCATGTGCATATCGTTCCTGGCTGCCATTTTTCTGTTCGGTAGTCACGGGCCAAGACTGGTTGCCTTACATTGAAGCTCCTTGTTGGCTTCTCATGGATGTGCTGGAATTGCTTACTCTCAACATCTCTTCGTACGTTTGGTCTGAGCAAATCCAGGCGAGATCTTAACCTTCGGTTAAAGAACATCATGGCTGGGGCCTGGTTGGTGACTGCATGTGTCGCATTCCAGTAGGCGAACAGGAAATTGTCCACCTTATGCTGCAGCAGAATGTTGTCATTGTACATAGCCTTTATTGCCTTCTTAAAGGTTTGTACAAACCTCTCAGCCAAACCATTTGTGGCTGGATGATACGGGGCGGATGTGTAATGCCTTACCCTATTTATCTTCATAAACCTCCGGAACTCTTCGGACAGAAACTGTGGTCCGTTATCGGAGCAAATCTGTTCTGGCAAGCCGTTCCTGGCAAAAATGGTCCGTAGGACTGCTATAGTTTTCTCCGTGGTGGTGGAGGACATTTTGATGACCTCAGGCCATTTCGAGTGCGCATCCACGGCTATTAAAAACATCGAGTCCATGAATGGACCAGCAAAATCAATATGAACCCGTTGCCATGGAGATGAGGGCCACTCCCATGGGTGTAGAGGGGCCTGTGGTGGTGCATTTTGGACTTTCTGGCATCCTGAGCAACTCTTCGTCAGGTCCTCGATTTGTTTATCGATTCCCGGCCACCACACATAAGCCCTGGCAAGGCTTTTCATTTTTACCCTTCCCAGATGGCCCTCATGAAGCTCATTGAGCACTCTATCCCTTAACTTGGGTGGAATTGCCACTCGGGATCCACACATCAAGGTCCCCCGGCACACTGACAGCTGTTCTCTTCTTGTCGAGAATGCTGGCACACAACAGTGAGTCGCCATGTGCTGGCCATCCCTTCACCGTCAAATCATATACCCGAGACAGTGTCGGGTCATTTCGGGTCTCCTTTTCTATACGAGCGTTAGTTGCCGGTAGGTATTCAACTATAGTCAAATGAAATATTTCGACAGGATCCACTGCTGGTGCTTCCTCCGCAGTAGGCAGTGGCAGGCGTGATAGCCCATCAGCATTTCCATGCTGTTTCGTGCCCTTATATTCAATCTCATAGTGGTGCGCCCCTAGAAAGAGTGACCATCTTTGTAGTCGTTGCGCAGTCATCACCGGAACGCCCTTCTTCGGATTAAAAATGGAGACAAGAGGCTGGTGGTCAGTCAGCAAGGTGAATTTCTGCCCGTGCAGATAGTGATTGAACTTTTTCACTCCCCACACTAGGCTGAGGGCCTCCCTGTCAATCTGTGCATAGTTACGCTCGGCTCAGGTTAGTGATCGTGACACAAAGGCTATTGGCCTCTCTGAGCCATCCAAGAATTTGTGCGACAGCACCGCTGAATTGCCGTAGGGTGACGCATCACACGCCAACCGAACTGGTAGTGCTGGGTTGAAATGGGCCAATACCTCTTTCGATGTGATTAGTGTTTTGCTCTTCTGGAAAGCTCGTTTACATTCGTCACTCCACTTCCATGGCACTCCAGTTTGCAGGAGAGTGTTCAGTGGGTGTAGTATTGTAGACAAATTTGGCAAGTAGTTGTTTACCAGCCCGAGGAACGACCTCAGTTGTGACACGTTTTCCGGTGCTGGAACCTTGACTACTGCCTCAATCTTTTCTGGGGACTTATGTAACCCCTCTTTATCGATAACGTGGCCACAATACGAGATCTGTTTTCTAAAAAACTCGCATTTGGGGCAGTTAGCTCAGAGACCATATTCCTGCAATCTAGTGAGCACCTGCTCCAGGTTGGCGAGGTGATCACTGTCATTTTCGCCCGTGACCAGGATGTCGTCCAAATAACACTGGGTCTCTGGGATCCCTTGCAGGACTTGTTCCATTGCCCTTTACCAATAAGCCGGAGCTGATGCTACCCCGAATACCAGCCGGGTGTATTGTTAGAGACCTTTATGGGTGTTGATTGTGAGGTATTTTTTTGATGCTTCTTCTACCTCCGTTTGCAGATACGCCTGGGCCAGATCAATCTTAGTGAAACGTTTCCCTCCAGATAGCGAGGCGAAAATATCTTCAATCTGCGGAAGTGGATATTGCACGGTGTGAAGGACTGGGTTCACTGTTACCTTAAAGTCCCCACAGATGCAAACCTTCCTTGGTTCTCCAGGCGTGCTGCTCAACGACTTTTTCATCACAGGGACGATGGGTGTAGCCCACTCACTCCAGTCTACCTTGGACAGTACTCCTGAACGTTCCAAACTCTCCAGCTCTGCTTCGATAGCTGGGCGGAACGCATAAGGTACCGGTCTGGCCTTAAAACATTTTGGGCTTGCGTTTTCTTCGATTTTAATTGTTGCTATCATGCCTTTTAGTGTTCCGAGTCCTTGCTGGAACACTTCTTGCGCGTCGGTTAGGATCTTTGACAGTCGCCCAGGTGGTACGTCATCATCCTTTTTGGCAGCCACAGTCAGTGCTTGTATGGAATGCCAATCCAGCTGTATTTTCCGGATCCATTCACGTCCCAGTAATGGTGGTCCTCCATCTTGCAATACATACAGGTCTAGTTTTGGTGTTTCCTTACCGTTATATATAACGGTCACCCTTATTTTTCCTTTGGGGTAGACTTTTTGCCCCGTGTACGTCTTCAAAATAATTTTTGTGTCTCTCAAGGGTATGTGTGAGAATAGCCGCTCGTAGTCCCATCGGTTTATGACTGTTAGGGCTGATCCTGTGTCCAATTCCATTTTTACCTGGACTCCTGCTATCTTGAGAGTGAACCAAATGGTTCGGTGATCCTCCGTTTTGATCACATTATGTAGTTTCAGACAACTCAGCTCCCTGCTTTCGGAGTTGGTATCACTCTTTTGTTCGTCTGAACTATTCTCCGTCACCTTATGTACCTTCTTGTACTTTTCTTTTGGAGATTTCTTACTGCTGGTTTTCTTTCCCGACCTGCAGACTCGTACTATGTGTCCTACTTTTCCACACTGTCTGCACACTTTGTCTTTGAACCAGCAATCATTGTGGTCGTGTGTTGTTCAGCCGCAGCGATAGCACTTCTCTGTTCTGTATGACATTTCGTTTGTGCCATATTCTTGTGGCCTCTGTTGTATCTCTGCAGCGCCCCGTGCTGCTGCTTCATATGATACCGCAATGCTGAAAGCCTTGTCCAGCTAAGGTCCTTTTCAGATAAAAGCCGTTTCTGGGTTCCTTCACTTTGAAGCCCACACACAAACTTGTCCCTTAAGGTATCTGCCAGTCCCATTCCAAACTGGCAGTGTTTCGATAGTTTGCGCAGTTCTGTTAAATATTCAGCATTGCTTTCATCCTTATGCTGGTTCTGTTTGTGAAACTTGAATCTTTCTGCTATCAGCAGCGGTGTGGGGTTTAAATGTTCCTGTAGTATCGTCACTATGTCTCCAAAACTCTTTTCCACTGGCTTCGCTGGGGTTACTAGATTTCGTAATAAGCCATACGTCTTTGCACCCATTAAATTTAACAATACCGACGCTTTCTTGTCATCTGACACCTCATTTGCCTTGCAGTATACCTCTATTCGTTCGACATATGTAGTCCAATCTTCGACTTCATTGTCAAATGCGGTGATACTGCCACTCTTCGGCATTTTGGGTGTGGTTTAAAATGGCGTCTCCTGCGCTTTCCTTCCTCCCCCGCTGCTGCCAATGCCGCTCTCAGCGGTCCTCGTGGCAATGGCGGCGCCCTGTAGGTTTCTGCGCATCTCTCTCCCTCTCCTCGACGCTGCTCGGCCCCTGAACACCGGCTGCACCCTGTGCGCTCTGCCCTCACTCTCTCTCTCCCGTCGACGCTGCTCGGCCCTTTGCTGTGCCGCTCGGTCGGGCTCTAGCCCGCCGCTGTCCGGGAAGGGTCTGCGCACTACCTGTTGCCAGCCCGTTTCACTGGACCACCGCGACTGGAAAGCCAAGCCTGGCTCTCAACAGCCTCCCCTGCAATTCTGGAGTCTCTGCGGGATGACTGGGCGGTTGCCCGTAGTCGACGCCCGTGTCTCTGGCCTTGACCTCCAATCTACTGGTCTCCAGGAACGAATCCCTGGGAGGCGATGCAGAGTTGCAGGTAGGATCGAATTTGCCTTGTCGCCAATGTTGTGTCCGTCAGTAGTAAGACACAAGACTGCAGGAAAACGGTACAACAGGTGTTTACTCAACGTGGCTCACTCTGGAACTGAACTGTACAGCTTACTACTCAGTGCTATATACAGGTGTGGTCACTGCCGGTACTACAGTATACATGAGCTGTAAAAAGTAGTTCCCCCCTTAAAGGTATATACATTACACAACTTACCATTTGCTTTCCTAATTGCCTGCTGTACCTGCATGTTAACTTTCAGTGATCCGTGTGCAAGGACACCCAGGTCCCCCTGAACACCAACATTTCCCAATTAAAAAATACTCTGTTTTTCTATTTTTCCTACAAAAGTCGATAACTTCACATTTCTCCACATTATATTCCATTTGCCATGTTCTTTACCACTCACTTAGCTTGTCTATATCCCCCTGAAGCCTCTTTGCATCCTCCTCACAACTTACATTCCCACCCAGCTTTGTTTAATTTTATGTTGAACTTAATGGGCTCCTTTTCCTAAAGAAACTTCAGGCTTTATAAAGAAAACAATCATTTATTATGCATTAGAAAAATCAACATTAGATTAAACAGGGTCTTCAGTTCAAGCACGGTTTAGAATTGCTTTACCAAGAAGAAAACAACACTTTATGAATTCTCAAAATGTATTACATTTTGGAAATCAAACGTCCACCTTAGACTAACCCCTTAACAAAACTTTATATGCTTCAGGTTCACTCAGGCTCATTGAGAAGATTCTCTGGCTGTCTTGATGGACACAGTTGTAGCGTAGCATAGCTTTCTCTTGTAGTAAACTCAGCCATTTCAGAAGGAACCTGTAAGCCTGCATCAAGGTATGAAGCCGTGAGGTGGAGAGCAGCCATGGCGCCAGATGAAGTGGCTCCTTAAGTTTGATCCACACCTCTGAGGTGGAGGCTTGTCAGCAAAAGGCTTCATCAAATACAACTCCAAGATTGACTGATAGTTCATTTGTTTTCTCTCAGTGCCTCTTGATGTAATCAGTTTAAGTCAGCTGGTAACAACAACAGAATATGTTGGAAAACTCAGCAGGTCAGGCAACATCCGTGGAGAGAAAATAGAGTCGACGTTTCGGGTGAACCCTTTTTCAAAGTCAGCTGGTACTCAGCCGATCTCCAGCCTACCCAGAGTCCAGTTCTTGTTGCTATCCTCAAGTTGCTATGGTGACCTGTCCCTCTCTGTGTGGGCTTTAACAACCTGTAATGTAACAACCCCTTCAACAGATTTCAGCCTGTTGGAGCCGAGTTTACATCAAACCATCATTTATCAGATGTATTTTTATTACAATGTCACCAGCCCGATTTTCATTTTAAGGTAAAAACAGAAAATGCTGGAAATACTCAGCAGGTCAGGCAGGATCTGTGGAGAGGAAAACAGAGTTAACGTTTTAGGCCGATGACCTTTCGTCAGAACTGGAAAAGGTTAGAGATGTAACTGGAAAATTGCGGTGGCCGCAGTAACCGTGGAAATAGGGAGACAAGTCATCCCCCACCATTTTTGAGGTGCAACAGCCCTGTTTCCAAAAGGCCGGAGGCTGCAAAATCTACCTCGAGAGTGCAGACCAAGTGTGGTCTTCAGGTGAAGTGGGGTTTGAGGGCAGGAGGTAATTGGACCAGGGTCGCAGACATAATTCAATCCCCAATTTAAAGTAACATATTTCTGTTATAATTAGAAATATGACTAATGGAACTTGTCACCCTCCTGCCAGTGTTATAGTGTGACAGATTTACACAGGCAGTTTCCAGTAGAAATGTTGACATTGGAACTTATAATGGGAAGGGTTGATAGTGAATGCACACAGGCGTAAGACAATGTATTCTGTAGGCAGTGACCTCTGTACAAGCAATAACTTTGTTTCAATAAAGTATATTAAGAGTTAATTATTACACTCATTTCTTATTGCATCTCATTTCATATTACTTGTGTAGACATCTGTGATCTATTTTTAATTAGAAATATTTGCTTCTCTGCTTTCAAAAGGGACATGTTGATGTCTTGCAGACGAAGAGTGGGAGAGTGCTGTGGAAACGGCAGTTTTGATTTATTCAAAATGTCGATAAAATAACAGGGGCAGACTGTTCCCATTGACTCACACAGAGATTGAGGAACCTTTCCCAGGGGTGTCAGCTTCTTCTCATGGAATGCAGGGTAGAAATGAAGAACATTTCATTAACACCAGGATTGGGCGCAATAAAATCGAACGAGAAACATCGGTCTGAGTCGTGCAGGGATTTATTTTATCACAAATAGTTGAGGAATGCTGGAGGTATAACTCACCTCTCATCCCAAGCTTACTGGAGTCGTGTTCCACACAGATACAAGCTCCACACGCACGCAGAATGGATACTGCCAATGTCCAGTAGGTGACCGCTGGTGGAAGGTTTAGAGGGGATTTGAGGGGAAATTTCTTCACCCAGACGGTTATTGTGGTCTGGAACTCACTGCCTGAAAGGGTGGTAGAGGCAGGAACCCTAACCACATTTAAAAAGTACTTGGATGTGCACTTGGGATGCTGTAACCTGCAGGGCTACGGACCAAGAGCTGGGAAGTGGGATTAGGCTGGAAAGCTCTTTGTTGGCCGGCGCGGACACGATGGGCCAAAATGGCCTCCTTCTGTGCTTTAACTTTCTATGATTCTACTGGTATTTTATGTATAACTGATATTGGGGAACGGTGGGGTAGATTTTAACTACCGGTCCTGCCGGAGGGAGGTCCTGTCGTGTGGAGGGCTGGGCCTCATCACCATACTACCGGTGCCAAGCGGGTGGTCCGCTACAGCTCACCAGCTCTGAACCACTGTCGCTGGGCCAAAATCCTGGAACTCCCTTCCTAACAGCATTGTGGGTGTACCTACACCATATGGACTGCAGCGGTTCAAGAACGCGGCTCACCACCATCTTCTCAAGGGCAATTAGGGATGGGCACTAAATGCAGGCCTAGCCAGCGACGCCCACATCCCATCAATGAATAAAAAAAATAAAAAAATAAAAAATTATTGGGCGACCAGGAGGCTGGCCCAGCAGTCAGTTGGTCTGGCGGTGAGGGGGAGGGGCCTGCAGGCAATGGCGAGGAGGAGGAGCCTCAGGACAGCAGTGGCCCACATTATGCTTGCGGAGACCCGAGCAGCACTCCTGGCCCCACAAAAACAATTCTAAATGTACCTTTTTGATGCCTCGTCTGCTGTACCTCCCGGTGAAATGGAGCGGGACCTGCATGGCACTCACTCCGCCCATCTGTCGGTCAAAACTGTGACCAGGATCCTATAGATGTCATGTGACTCTTTTTTTGATGTGAGGTTAAGCCGAGGCCCCATCTGTCCTCTCAGGTGGATGGAAAAGATTTCTCACCGGTGTCCTGGCCCAATATTTATCCCTCAACCAACAACATTAAAACAGATTATCTGGTCATTATCACATGGCTATTTGTGGGAACTTGCTGTGCACGAATTGGCTGACATGTTTCCTACATTATTCTTCTTCTTACTCCTTCTTAGGCAGTCCCTCGGAACCCAGGGTGACTTGCTTCCACACTAAAAATGAGTTCTCAGGTGACTGATTAGTCCAATGCGGGACCTACAGTCTCTGTCACAGGTGGGGCAGACGGTGGTTGAAGGGACGGGTGGGTGTGGTGCTTGGGTTGACGTGTGCTCCTTGCGCTGCCTGCGCTTGACTTCCCTTGCTCCCGGCAAAAAGACTCGAGGTGTTCGGCGCCTTCCCGGATGCTTCTCCTCCATTTTGTGCGCTCTTGGGCCAGGGATTCCCAGGTGTCGGTGGGGATGTTGCACTTTTTCAAGGAGGCTTTGAGGGTGTCCTTGAAGCATTTCCTCTGCCCACCTGGGGCTCTCTTGCCGTGTCAGAGCGCCGAGTAGAGCGCTTGTTTTGGGAGTCTCGTATCGAGCATGCGGGCAATGTGACCCGTCCATCGGAGCTGATCGAGCATGGTCAAAGCTTCGATGCTGGGGATGTTGGCCTGTGCGAGAACACTGATGTTGGTGCACCTATCCTGCCAATGGATTTGCAGGATCTTGTGGAGGCAGCGTTGGTGGTACCTCTCCAATGCTTTGAGGTACCTGCTGTACATGGTCCATGTCTCTGAGGCATACAGGAGGGCGGGTATTACTACTGCTCTGTAGACCATGAGCTTAGTGCCGGGTTTGAGGACCTGCTCTTCCTCAGGCGACCGAAGGCTGCACTAGCACACTGAAGGCAGTGTTGGACTTCATCATCGATGTCTGCCCTTGTTAACAGTAGGCTCCCGAGGTATGGAAATTGGTCCACGTTGTCCAAGGCCTTGTCATGGATTTTGATAATCGGGGGGCAGTACTGTGTGGTGGGGGCAGGTTGGTAGGGGACCTTTGTCTTACGGATGTTTAGTGTAAGGCCCATGCTCTCATACGCTTCGGTGAAGGTGTTGACAATGGTTTGGAGTTCGACCTCCGAGTGAGCGCAGACGCAAGCATCTGTGTCCTACATTACAACAGTGAGTACACTTCAAAAAGTACTTCATTGGCTGCAAGACTCTTTGGGATGTCCTGAGGTCATGAATGGTGCAAGTCTTTCTCCTTTTTTTTCTTTTCTGTTTGCATATTAAAAGGGCCCACCACATGAAACAGGCAGGCTCTCTGGATACCCAGCGGAAGGCCACTTTGAAAATGGCGGCAGCCGGAGCTTTGGCGTGAATGGACAGGGAGCCATTTTCAGGCTGTCCCACCCTGTTGATGCCAGGCAGCTCGAGTTAAAATATACCCCAATATGATAAAGAGAAAGACACGTCCCCAACAGTACCTAAATAATTGGCCACAGCAGGTCGAGACAGGCTCAGGTTAGGCTGTACGGTACACAAAGGGCTCAATTGATCTTCATTCTTCAGTATCATTGGGGCATTACACGGAAGCTCTTCACTTGACTAAGGGTGAATCTGCATTCACATATTGATGTAATGTGGCTGAACTGTACCACACCCTAACATAAAGTAACAAGGTTCAGTGAAAGCTCGCAGCAGAAGATGTGATTGTGTCACAGCACGGCCTTATCGCTAGTAATTTAATATGCAGATTATAGACAGAGTCACATGTGGCTCCAAACACAGAAGGTGAAGCCTTTCTTTTAATAATGATGATTAAATATCGAATCTGCATTCACTTAATAGGACTTGATTATGTTGCTTATAAATGCACCTTCCTTCTTAATGATCAATATAGGGGGTGATATTGGTCTTGGCAGTAGCATGAACCAGGCGATAGCGAGTCAGCAGTCGGTTTTATACCCGCCTGATTTTCTTATACATTGAAGTCAGTGGAAAGTAAAGTCAGCCACTGTGTAGAAGTGGATTGCCGATTCGCTATTGCCCATTTTAAGCTTTCGTCGAAGGCCAATTTCACCCCCATACTCTTCTGTCAAGAAAAAGTATCAGAGGGAATAATATGTTATGGAGATAGATGGACAGAAGCAAAGTCATCAACTTTGAGAGCCAGACAGAATGAAAGCACAGTGGCAGGCAGCTGAAATTGATAAATGGACAATTGAACCAGTCAAGGAAGCAGTAAGCAATGATGCCAGGTAACACATTAGGCAGTCAGGTCAGAAGTTGAAAATTCCTGGCACTCAGCATTCCTCTGTCACAAACTCTACTTGTATCATATCACTGCTCAATTTGTTATTTGTTTCATTTCAATCAATGACTACTCACTTGGTGCTGTGGGACATTGTCTGGCTACAAGCAATCTCCCCTTACCCACCCCCACATCGTCATTGGGGCCTGGGAACTGTTTTAATAGTATAATAAATATTGCAATAATATCTGAAGATCAGCTTTAACTCTTTGATCACTGCTTGGTGCAGCTCATCTTGGGAATATTGCACGACTCCATAATGTGTTCATAGTTTGCAGCTGAGATGGCGGCTATTCGGCCCGTTGTTCCTGTGCTGGCTCTTTGATAGAGCAATCCAAAAACATTCCCCACTGAACTGTTCTCTCCTCAGAGCCCTGCATCTTCCACTGATTCAAATATGTCTCTGCTTCAACTGCTCACCACGGCAAAGAGAATGAAGAGCCCAGTGTGTAAAGAAATGTCTCTGAAATTTCATTCAGTGAGGATTTTAAATCGATGAACCCTCGTCACTGAAGGATATCTGGACTTTTCAATATGGACTTTTAATACTGGTTTTCAAAAAAAGATTAAAAGAATGGACTTGAAACCCACGATTAGTTGGTAAAAGAACACAGAACTGTCAACTTGAGCAAAATCAGAATGCTGGGAAATTAGTCCATTGATCACAGGGTTTTAGTTTACTACATACTGGTAGGGTGCAGTTTTGCTGAGACTGCAGGTAAGATGTGTCAGCAAGACTGGCCTTTCTTCCAAGGCACTGATAAACCATGCTGACAGGAGCAAAAACAGGAAATAAGGCCTGGGAAGCTGCGCAGGAAATCTTTAGTGTTAGAATTGAAAAACAGCCCAAATATGGTGTGATGTTCAACAGCAGATTTTGAAGGAAAAACACAAGGGTTTTCAGGAGAACGACATGCAACATCAGGACAAGACAATGTAGGAGTAGAACCTTCATTCTCCCAAGAACAAGGAACGTGATCAATCCTTTGTCTTGAGTGGTACTCGCTAGAAAAAAGGTTGTATGAGAAGCTACCACTCTCTGGTATAAACAGTTGTGTCTGTATGTCAAATTCAAATCTTAAAGTTAGGAAATAACTACAGTGTCTCGTTTGATCCTTAACCCTTTGTATTCTGAACGAGAGAGGAGAAATCCTGCAGCATTGACTCTTATGTAACCTCCACCCCGAGGATTTTGTTTTCGGGAGCTCATGACTAAAGGAAATATTTTTCACTAATCGCCCTATCAAAAACCTTTATAATTTATTATTTTTAAAAACTCAATTAAATGCCCTTTTAACATTCTCTGCGCTAGTGGATAGAGTCCCAGTATCTCAGGTCTCTTCTAACTATAGTTTCCCATCCCCGCATCATCCTGGTGAATCGATGCTATACATTCGCTCTGTCTTTAATGTCCTTTCTGGAATGGTGTCACCTATACAACATTCCAAAACGTTTTATAAGTGTCATATGACGAAAACAAACCCGCAAAGGGCCCTTCGTACCCAAGCGGTTGTATCATTTACAATAAGTGAGGAAAATTATCTCTAAACAGCCACGGTAAAACAGATATGAATTCATAAAGAAATGGTGCGTTTCAGTGGAGCCTCCCTAAAACTAGAATTCATCCCTTCACTGCAATCTGAATCGAATTGCCAGTTTTATCTTTGAGGGGAATCTTTCATGCATCGTACTGCTCCTGCCATGTCCTGTTCAATGATTGATTCACAATACATATATTTTTAAATTGTGTAGTTTCTCTCCTGTGCTATTTCCTTCCTCGCGTTCCCTCGTTCTCTCCTCCTTTTCCCAAAGGCCTCTCCTTGTCCTGCCTCGTTTCGTGACTGAACTCCACATTTACACAAGGCACAGCGATCATTTCTCATTAAAGAAACATCACTGATAATCAAATCACAATCAAAGCTGGCGACAAAAATCACTGGAGACACATATCCATTTTTAATCCCATGGAGGGGGCTTTGGAGTCAATCGGGTGGCTGGTGTTTCTGTGCAAATATTGTAGTATCTAAACAGGCCCGTTGACTCCAGCCATGTGATAGCTATCGGCAGTGACAGGCAGTCACTGGGTGAAATAGCGTGCTTCGTTTGCCCGATCAGACAGTGATAATTCGGCCCAGCCCTGGGCTGCTGCAATGCCTGCCAAGTACCAGCATCTTAAACAGATGTAGTCATGAACACGCAGGACCACATCACTGCTCCCCTCCCCTGACAGCCACTGTAGGGCACGGCATACAGTGGCTCATCAGCGCCATTTACTGCGTGATTCAAAGTGACAGTTTCATTTTTGTTGGCCTTCGTAGCCAACACATAACACAGAGCCTTCAATCGGAACGTGTGTGAGTCTAAAGTGGCAAGGTGAAAGCATCCAAGCTCCATTAACCTGCATTCGTTTACAGCCAATTAGGTTACAGCAGGAAAAGCAATTCCACCTTCAGAAACGGAAGAACAATTCACCGCTGTGCAATATTCACCCCTGTGTCTAAGGAGGCATTTATAAAAGGAGCAGGGGGAAAAGGGTTCAAAGGTTATACCCGATTTAAGAGACACATTAAGGTAACACTGTCCCAGAATTTCCCAAAGCAAATTGCCATGGATTTTAAACAATCTGCCCAACAAACTCCTGATCAGCTTTCTTTCCATCCGTGAGAGGCAAAAGGTAATCCTAGAGTCATAAGGCTTTCTGTAGAACAATCCAGTCAGTCCCATTCCCCCGCTCTATCCCTGTAGCCCTGCAAGTTTATTTCCCCTTGAAAACATTGAGTGTCTCCGCTTCCACCACTTCCGTCGGCAGCGAGCTCCAGGCCGCTGCCTTAAAAAGTTGTTCCTCACGTCCCCCCTGTATCTCTTGCCCAAAACCTTAAATCAGTGTCCCCTATTCCTTGTACCATCAACTACTGGGAACAGCCTTTCTCTGACTAGCCTATCCAAACCCGTCATAATCTTGTACATAGAAACATAGAAACATAGAAGATAGGAGCAGGAGTAGGCCATTCGGCCCCTCGAGCCTGCTCCGCCATTCAATGCGATCATGGCTGATCATCCAAATTCAGTACCCTGTCCCTGCCTTCTCCCCATACCCCTTGATCCCTTTAGCCTTAAGAAATATATCTAACTCCTTCTTGAATATATTTAATGAATTGGCCTCAACTGCCTTCTGTGGTAGAGAATTCCACAGGTTCACCGCTCTATCAACCCTAGTGGAAGAAAATTTGAAGTGAGTAGGAAAAAAGATTGGAATGACTTGGGCGAGATTTTATGTTGTAGGATATTAAGTTAGTGGATGTTATCTCAAAGTGTTGGACAACATAATAAAGGCAGATTTTCTGTTTCCCATCCCTCGTGTATTTGTTCACCAGGCATAGAGGGAGATTAGGCCACTTCTCCCAATTTTCTGCACCCAAACAATCCAATCTGCCCATGCAAAGAGTGCGCTGGCCTATTGCAACACTGCGAGGAATGTGGTGGCCCAGATATTGCAGACCACCTGCTCCAATCACTTGCTGCTGCCCACCGAGCCCGTTGGGAAGAGTCAACCTCACAGATGGAATTCACTCGCTCGAGTCTGGAGAGCTGGAGCCTCATCTGTCACCTGAGTGCTGCTGTCCGTCCGCCAGCTCAGACCCCACCATCTGTGTCAGCTAATGCCAGTGCCAGTCTTCTGTTAAAAGTGGCAAGAGCCCCGAAAACACAATCCGCGGGACGGAAAGTACAGAAGCAATGGCTCCGCTTTGTCCATGTCCAGCCTGGACAGGGGCCGAGAGGCACGAGGGGATTGTGGATTTTGCAGCTTTGTGCGTGTTTGGAAGCCTCAATGGGGCCTCAATTTATGCCATGGGATAGTAACGATGATTCATTCAACAGCCTCTGTAAATAAGTCCAATTGACTTCCTGAAGTTCCGTCCAGGTTTGCATGTACTTTTGCATAGAATTACGCAGAACTTTACAGCACAGAAACAACAACAACTTGCATTTATATACCACCTTTCACATAGTAAAACATCCTAAGCTGCTACACCGGAGTAATTATCAAACAAAATTTGACTGAGTTACATAAGGAGAGGCAGAGAGGTTTAGGGAGGGAATTGCAGAGCTTAGGACCAAGACAAGTGAAGGCACAGCCACCAATGGTGGAGCGATGGAAATCAGGGATGATAAAGAGGTCAAAATTGGAGGCATGCAGAAATCTTAAAGGGTTGTGGGGCTGGAGAAGGTTAGAGATCGGGAGGAGCAAGGCCATGGAGGGATTTGAAAACAAGGATGAGAATTTTAAAATCAAGGCGCTGCTTGACCAGGAGCCAATGTAGGTCAGCGAGCACAGGGGTGATGGGCGAACGGGACTTGGTGCGGGTTAGGACACGGGCAGCTGAGTTTTGGATGAGCTTAAGTTTACAAGGTGGAAGGTGGGAGGCCAGACAGGAGTGCGTTAAAATAGTCAAGTCTCGAGGTAACAAAGACATGGATGAGGGTTTCAGCAGCGGATGAACTGAGGCAGGGCGATGTTATGGAGGTGGAAGTAGGCAGTCAGGGTGATGGAGAGGATATGGGGTTGTTAGTTCAGCTCAAGGTCAAGTAGGACGCCAAGGTTACGAACAGATTGGTTCAGACTCAGACAGTTGCCAGGGAGAGGGATGGAGTCGGTGGCTAGGGAACCGAGTTTGTGGCCGGGACCAAAGACAATGGCTTTGGTCTTCCCAATATTTAGTTGGAAGAAATTCCTGTTCATTCAATACTGGATGTCAGGCAAGCAGTGTGACAAATCAGTGATAATGGAGGGTTCAAGAGAGGTGGTGGTGAGGTAGAGCTGGGTGTCATCAGCGTACATGTGGAACTTGATACAGAACATGGTGGACCTGCTTTCCAATAGGGGCAGAACATATAATCTGTGTTGAACAGTCACTTGTCTCAGAACCTCCAACCTTCTGACACTGAGGCAAGAGTTCTACCACTTAGCGGAACTGATGCTCCTTGATGAACCACAAGGATGTAGGTCAGCGAGCACAGGAGTGATGAGTGAATGGGTCAAAGCAAAGGCAGTGGAGGGGTTGAGAGGGGTGATAGTGAGGTAGAGCTGGGTGTCGTCAGCGTACATGTGGAACCTGATGTTGTGTTTTTGGACGATGCCTGAGGGGCAGCATGTAGTTTAGAAACAGGAGAGGGCCGTGGATCAATCCTTGGGGAACCCCAGAGGTAACGGTGCGGGAGTGGGATGAGAAGCCATTGCAGGTGATTCTCTGCCAATGACTGGATAGATAGGAATGGAACCAGGTGAGGGCAGTCCCACCCATCTGGACAATGGAGGAGAGGTGTTGGAGGAGGATGGTGTGGTCAACTGTGACAAAGGCTTCAGACAGGTCAAGAAGGATGAGGAGGGATAGTTTACCACTGTCACAGTCACAGAGGATGTCATTTGTGAGTTTAATGAGATCTGCTTCAGTGCTATGGCAGTGGTGGAAACCTGATTGGAGTGGTTCAAACATGGAGTTGCGGGAAAGATGGGCACGGATTTGGGAGGTGACAACACGTTCAAGGACTTTGGAGAGGAAAGGGAGGTTGGAGATGGGGCAATATGACAGTGTGGTCAAGGGTGGGTTTTTTGAGGAAGGGAGTGATGATGGCAGATTTGAAGGGGAGGGGGACAGTACCTGAGGACAAGGAACCATTAACAATATCAGCTAACATGGGGGCAGGAAGGGAAGTTGGGCAGTCAGCAGTTTGATGGGAATAGGGTCCACGGAACAGGAGGTGGCTCTCATGGACAAGTTGAGCTTGGAGAGAAACTAGATGCGAGTTCTGGGCTAGGGCAGGTCGGAACCTTAGGGAAAGTTTGAAACAGGCCATTCAGCCCAACAGGCCTATGCTGGAGTTTAAACTCCACAAGCCTCCTCCCACCTTACTTCATCTTACCTTATCAACATATCCTTCCATTCCTTTCTCCATCATGTACTTATCTAGCTTTGCCCTTAAATGCAACTATGCTTATCACCTCAACCACTCCATGTGATAGCAAGTTCCATATTCTCACCACTCCCTTAGTAAAGAGCTTTCCCCTGAATTCCTTATTGGATTTATTAGTGACTATCTTATATTTATGGTCCCTAATTTTGGACTCCTCCACAAGTGGAAACATCTTCTCTACATGCACCCTACCGTGCCCCTTCATAATGTTAAAGACCTCTATCAGGTCACCCCTCAGTCTTCTCTTTTCTAGAGGAAAGAGCCCCAGCCTGTTCAGTCTTTACTGATAGTTGTATTCTCTCAGTTCTGGTATCTTTTTTGCACATTCTCCAATATTTCTGTATCCTTTTGTAATATGGAGACCAGAATTGTTCACAGTACTGCAAATGTGGTCTAACCAAGGTTCTATATAAGTTTAACATAACTTCACTGCTTTGGAATTCTATTCCTCTAGAAATGAACCCCAGTGTTATATTTGCCCATTTTTTGGCTTTGTTAACCTGCGTTGCTACTTTTAATGATTTGTGAATCTGTACCCCTCAATCCCTTTGCGCTTCTATCCCATTTAGACTCTTATTTTATAGGATTAGGTGACCTCCTTATTCCTCCTACCAAAATCCACCACCCCACACTATATTGAAATTCATTTGCCATTTAGACGCCCTTTCTGCAAGTTTATTAATGTCTTCTTGTAGTTTATCGCAGTTTTCCTCAGTATTAACTATACTCCCCAATTTGGTAGCATTGGCGAGTGGTGGTCACAGGTTAAGTGATGGTCGGTGTTGACTTTGTGGAAAGTTGTTGAGAGCAGTGCCTGATGCTGGTTGTGGGTGAACATTGATTGATGTGACCCAGCAGTTATCAGGCGGGTAGTCTCGCTGAGCAAACGGTGTTGCACTATTTCAGTCATGGATCAGGGCAAGGTCATTACTAGATGCCCAACTTTGGAACTGATCACTCCTTTGTTGGATTGTGAGCAACCCTAGTCTGTATGGTGACTATTAAATTCACCACTTTCTAAATGGTAAAAGCTAGAAACAGTGGCGACCCAAAGAGACGGGGGACTCCAAGTACATCGATCATTAAAATGTCATGGACAGGAACAGAAAATAATCAAAAAGGCTAATGGAACACTGGCCTTTATATCTAGAGGACTAGAATACAAGGGGGTAGAAGTTACAGCTATACAGAGCCCTGGTTAGACCTCACCTGGAGTACGGTGAGCAGTTCTGGGCACCACACCTTAGGAAGGATATACTGGCCTTGGAGGGAGTGCAGCGTAGATTTACCAGAATAATACCTGGACTCCAAGGGTTAAATTACGAGGAGAGATTACACAAATTAGGGTTATATTCCCTGGAATTTAGAAGGTTAAGGGGTGATTTGATCAAAGTTTTCAAGATATTAAGTGGAACAGATTGGGCAGGTAGAGAGAAACTATTTCTGCTGGTTGGGGATTCTAGGACTAGGGGGCATAGTCTAAAAATTAGAGCCCGGCGTTTCAGAGTGAAGTTAGGAAACACTTCTACACACAAAGGGTGGAAGAAGTTTGGAACTTACTTCCGCAAATGGCAATTGACGCTAGATCAATTGTTCATTTTAAATCTGAAATTCATAGCTTTCTGTTCACCAAAGCTATTAAGGGATATGGGCCAAAGGCGGGTATATGGAGTTAGGTCACAGATCATAGAAACATAGAAAAATAAGAGCAGGAGTAGGCCATTCGGCCCTTCGAGCCTGCTCCACCATTCAATATGATCATGGCTGAACCTCTATCTCAATACCATATTCCCGCTCTCTCCCCACACCACTTGATGCCTTTTGTATCTAGAAATCTATCTATCTCCTTCTTAAATATATTCAGTGACCTGGCATCCACAGCCTTCTGTGGTAGAGAATTCGACAGGTTCACCACCCTCTGAGTGAAGAAATTTCTCTTCATCTCAGTCATAAATGTCCTATCCCGTATCCTGAGACTGTGACCCCTTGTTCTAGACCCCCCAGCCAGGGAAACATCCTCTCAGCCATGATCTCACTGAATGGCGGAACAGGCTCGTGGGGCTGAATGGCTTGCTCCTGTTCCTATGTACCTATGTAGATCATAGAATCATAGAATCATAGAAAGTTACATAGAAACATAGAAACATAGAAGATAGGAGCAGGAGTAGGCCATTCGGCCCCTCAAGCCTGCTCCGCCATTCAATGAGATCATGGCTGATCATCCAAATTCAGTACCCTGTCCTGCCTTCTCCCCATATCCCTTGATCCCTTTAGCCTTAAGAAATATATCCAACTCCTTCTTGAATATATTTAATGAATTGGCCTCCACTGCCTTCTGTGGTAGAGGATTCCACAGGTTCAACACTCTCTGGGTGAAGAAATTCCTCCGCATCTCTGTCCTAAATGGCTTACCCCTTATCCTTAGACTGTGACCCCTGGTTCTGGACTCCCCGGCCATCGGGAACATTCTCCTTGCATCCAGACTGTCCAGTCCTGTTAGAATTTTATACGTTTCAATGAGATCCGCTCTCATTCTTCTAAACTCCAGCGAGTATAAACCCAATCGACCCAATCTCTCCTCATACGTCATTCCTGCCATCCCAGGTATCAGTCTGGTGAATCTTTGCTGCACTCCCTCCATGGCAAGAACATCCTTCCTCAGATAAGGCGACCAAAACTGCACACAATACTCAAGATGTGGTCTCACCAAGGCCCTGTACAACTGCAGCAAGACATCCTTGTTCTTGTACTCGAACCCTCTCGCTACGACGGCTAACATACCATTTGCCTTCTTAACCGCCTGCTGCACCTGCGTGGTTACTTTCAGCGACTGGTGCACAAGGACACCCAGGTCTCGTTGCACTTCCCCTTCTCCCAATCTATTGCCGTTCAGATAATAATCTGCCTTCCTGTTTTTGCCACCAAAGTGGATAACCTCGCATTTATCCACATTATACTGCATCTGCCATGCTTCTGCCCAATCACCCAACCTGTCCAAATCATACTGGAGTTTCTCGGCATCCTCCTCACAGCACACACGCCCACCCAGCTTTGTGTCGTCTGCAAATTTGGAGATATTACATCTAGTTCCCTCGTCTAGATCATTTATATATATTGTGATTAGCTGGGGTCCTAGAACCGATCCCTGCGGTACCCCACTAGTCACTGCCTGCCACTCGGAAAAAGACTTGTTTATTCTAACTCTTTGCTTCCTGTCTGCCAACCAGTTCTTTATCCAAGTCAGTACCTTGCCCCAATCCCATATGCCTTAACTTTACACGCTAATCTCTTATGCGGGACCTTATTGAAAGCCTTCTGAAAATCCAAATACACCACATCCAATGGATCTCCCTTATCTATTCTACCAGTTACATCCTCAAAAAATTCCAGTAGATTAGTCAAGCACAATTTACCCTTTGTAAATCCATGTTGACTTTGTCCGATCCTGTCACTGTTTTCCAAGTGCTCTGCTATTACATCTTTTATAATGGATTCTAGCATTTTCCCCACTAAAATTCCCCGTTTTCTCTCTACCACCTTTTTTGAACAGTGGGTTAACATTAGCTAACTTCCAATCCATGGGAGCTGTTCCAGAGTCTATAGCATTTTGGAAGATGACCAGCAATGCATCTATTGGTTCTAGGGCCACTTCCTTAAGTGCACTAGGATGTAGATTATCAGGCCCTGGGAATTTATCAGCCTTCAATCCCGTCAATTTCCCTAACACCATTTTCCTACAAATACTGATTTATTTCAGTTCCTCCCTCTCATTAGACCCTTTGTTCCCCAACATCTTTGGGAGGTTATTTGTGTCCTCCTTTGTGAAGACAGAACCAAAGTATGTATTTAATTGGTCCGCCATTTCTTTGTTCCCCATTCTAAATTCCCCTGATTCTGACTGCAAGGGACCTACACTTGACTTCACCAATCTTTTTCTCTTCACATATCTATAAAAGCTTTTACAGTCAGTTTTTATGTTCCCTGAAAGCTTACTCTCATACTCTATTTTCCCCCTCTTAATTAATCCCTTTGTCCTCCTTTGCTGAATCCTAAACTGCTCCCAATTCCTCAGGTTTACTGCTTTTTCTGGCCAATTTATATGTCTTCTCCTTGGATCTTATGCTATCCATAATTTCCCTTGTTAGCCACAGTTGAGTCACCTTTTTTGATTTATGTTTATGCCAAACAGGGATGAACAAATTCTGTAGTTCATCCATGCGATCTTTGAATGTTTGCCATTGCCTATCCACCGTCAACCCTTTGAGTAACATTCCCCAATCAATCCTACCCACTTGCGCCTCATACCATCGTAGTTTCCTTTATTTAAATTCAGGACCCTAGTCTGTGAGTCAACTACTTCACTCTCCTTCTTAATGAAGAATTCTATCATATTATGATCAGTCCGACCCAAGGGGTCTCGCACAACAAGATTGCTAATGAATCCTTTCTCATTACATAATACCCAGTCTAAGATGACCTGATGTCTAGTTGGTTCCTTGACATATTGGTCCAGGAAACCATCTCGTATACACTCCAGGAATTCCTCCTCCACAGTATTGTTACTAATTTGGTTAGCCCAATCTATATGTAGATTAAAGTCACCCATGATAACTGCTGTGCCCTTATTGCACACATCTCTAATTTCCTGTTTAATGCCATTCCCAACCTCGGCATTACTGTTTGGAGGTCTGTATACCACTCCCACTAACGTTTTCTGCCCCTTGGTATTTCTCAGTTCTACCCATACAGTTTACAGCACGGAATGAGGCCATTTCGGCCCATCATGTCCGTGCTGGCCAATAAAGAGCTATCCAGCCTAATCCCACTTCCCAGCTCTTGGTCCGTAGCCCTGCAGGTTAGAGCATCCCAAGTGCACATCCAAGTACTTTTTAAATGTGGTTAGGGTTCCTGCCTCTACCACCCTTTCTGGCAGTGAGTTCCAGACCCCCACAACCCTCTGGGTGAAGACATTTCCCCTCAAATCCCCTCTAAACCTTCCACCAATGACTTTAAATCTGTGCCCCCTGGTTTTTGACCCCTCTGCTAAGGGAAATAGGTCCTTTCTATCCACTCTATCTAGGCCCCTCATAATTTTAGACACCTCAATAAGGTCTCCCCTCAGCCTCCTCTGTTCCAAGGAAAACAGACCCAGCCTATCCAGTCTTCCCTCATAGCTAAGATTCTCTACTCCCGGCAACATCCTTGTAAATCTCCTCTGTACCCTCTCTAGTGCAATCACATCTTTCCTGTAACCTGGTGACCAGAACTGCAAGCAGTACTCCAGCTGAGGCCTAGCTAGTGTTTTATACAGTTGAAGCATAACCCCCCTGCTCTTGTATTCTATGCCACGACCAAAAAAAGCAAGCATTCCGTATGCCTTCTTAACCACCTTATCTACCTGGCCTGCTACCGTCAGGGATCTGTGGACATGCACTCCAAGGTCCCTTTGTTCCTCTACACTACTCAGTGTACTACCATTTAATGTGTAAATCAAAATAAATCAAATCAACTTTTATTGTCATTGTTAGTGTACAAGTGCAGTACAACGAAATGTAGGCTTGCGGCTCCCGAGAGTGTACATTTAGATTAAGACATTTAAACATTCAACATACATTTGGCTTGTAATACATTAACATAAACATAACCGTAATAAAGTGCATTGGCAGATGTGCAGGCTTTAGAGTTTATTTGTGGAGTTCAGTAGGATGACAGCCCTGGGAAAGAAGCTGTTCCTAAATCTGGTCGTACGGGTGCGATTCCCTTTCCTTGTTAGCCCTCCCCAAATGCATTACCTCACACTTCTCCGAATTGAATTCCATTTGCCACTGTAGGGGGTGGTGGTGTTTGGCGCGTGCGCCCAGTCAGTTATGCCCGTGACTGTTTGTGAGCGGTTCGAATCGCTCCCACACCCCTGGGCTCTAGTCACCGGACTTAGGTACAGGCGGCGATACAGAAAAGACTCGAGTAGACAAGTGGTTCGGATGTAAGCAAAACCAAGATTTTATTAAACAGAAAATAGAAATTAACACAAACTTATGAGCAGTTACTAGTACAAAATTACAGGCAAATACAAAATAACTATACTTATACAGGGAATGGGGAACACACGGCACATCGAGGGAAAACAATTATCTTAACAATCCCCTTATCCTTATCCCACCCCCTATACCTAACTAGATTAAGCTATGAGGGGCCAGAATTCGTGCTCACCAATCAAAATCTGCTGAATTCAAACAACGGTGGGGCTTGGGGTTCGCTCTTTGTGCTCTCTGGAGTCTGCCGTCATCACGTGGTCTCGGGGCGCTGCAAGGGCGTCATCCAGGTACCAGTACCCCAAGGTTAAAGTCTTTGCTTGGGTACTTTACCTCGCAAAATCTTACAGGCTTTCGGCCACAAGGTGCGGACACCATCTTTGGGTACCCTTTTTAAAATGTCCACGCAGGGTCCCTTTTATTAATAATAACCTTGGGGAAATGTGGAAATTTTGTGAATCCTACACCACTGTTCTGCCCACCTGACCAATTTATTGATATCTTCCTGCAGTCTAGAGCTTCCTTCTTCAGTATCAACCACACAGCCGATTTTAGTATCATCTGCAAACTTCTTAATCATACCCCCTATATTCAAGTCTAGATCATTGATATATATACCACAAAAAGCAAGGGTCCTAGTACTGAGCCCTGTGGAACCACACTGGAAACAGCCTTCCAGTCACAAAAACACCCATCAACCATTACCCTCTGTTTCCTGTCTCCGAGCCAGTTTTGAATCCAACTTGACACTTTGCCCTGGATACCATGGGCTTTTAACTTTTTGATCAGCCTGCCATGTGGAACCTTATCAAAAGCCTTGCTAAAGTCCATGGGGGAAAAATTCAGTTGGTTTGCGCCTCCCGTTAGTGCCTTAAGAGGGCGCTAATGGGGCGCAAAGCATCGAGCGCCCGGGCGCGGTGATGTTTGCACTGCTCGCAAAATTAACTAGACATTTTGCAGCGGCGCTAAACACTACCGCCACGATCTCCTGCGCCGGCAGGTCATGACGTCAGTCGAAATACGCAATGCCCCAGTAGCGCCCCGGACCGGATATTGAGTGGCGCCCCCTGCCTTACCGCCTGCCGCTAGCAATGACAGGTTGAGGGGAGCGTTTTGCAGTCAGGAAGGGACTGGGGGAGCGCTATTTAAAGGCGACCGCTTCCTGCCTTTTTTTGTTGGTGACATTTTTGCACCACGCATTCTGAGAGAGAGAGAGAGAGAGAGTCTTCTGGAGAGATTCTACACTGTGTGAAGGAGTTTTGGGTACTGAGCAGCACTTTGCCGGTTCATTTTGATTTGCCCTTCCTTGTATCAATTTAGAAGAGACTGTGGGGGCTGCACTCTGAGCTCTTTCCCTGGGTCTCTCCATTGTTCTTTCCAGCAGATTTGATGTACAGGTCTCTCCAGGCCGAGATTCAAGGCTGCAATAAGCAGGATGTGGATGGAGAGCAAAATCAACCCTCCCCTTTAAGATAAAAACAGAAAATGCTGGAGAAACTCAGCAGGTCAAGCAGCATCTGTGAAGAGAGAAACAGAGTTAACGTTTCAGGTCGATGACCTTTCGTCAGAACTCCCCTTTAAGAACTGGCCTGCGCCAGTGTGTCTGTGTTCCATTGCTGACTGACATCACATGAGTTTCGCCAGCGCTGTGAGGTAGCGCCTCGCTCCTCGGCGTTAGCGCCTTAAGACAGGTGTGAAGCGCCTGATTTAGTGCTCCAATCACCTCCAGGGGCGATAAAAGCCAAGTTTGCCGTCGGAGGCGATAATTAGCGCCAGGCGCTAAACTTTGCGCACGGCCGATAATGGCGCTCCAAACGGGGCGATAGTGAATTTTCCCCCCCATATACACTACATCAAGTGCACTAGCATCATCTACCCTCCTTGTTACCTCCTCAAAAAATTCAATCAAGCTTGTCAGACATGACCTTCCCTTAACAAATCCGTGCTGATATCTGGGAGAACAAGAGATGGGAATGGGTCGTTTTTCCAGGTTTCACTTGGGAGCAATCTTGAAACCACCAACGCCTATAACATCTGAGATGTTGTTAGAAGACGTAGAGAGCTCAGGCCTGCGTTACATGGAGTGCATGATGAGTCCACTAAGTGAAGCAGGTGGTCTGGCTGCGCAGTAGGCCATACAATGCAGTATCCAGACAGCAATCAATCTCCGTTGACTGCTGTTAGGAAAGTGAGAGAAGATCAAAATAATAAGTCATCACCACGGAGCACTTTGGCCAGAACAGCCTGTGTCCCTTCATGACCGAGCTGGTACCCTGTAAATTCAGTAGCTCCGTGGGGCGAGTACCCCAGTAGCACAAATCATTCAAATGATGCCATGCCCGGGATTTGGGATATTGTCAGGGCAAAGCTAAATGGGCACCCAGCGGTCCTGTCCTCCCACACTACCACCAGCAGAAAATCTTGCAGAATTCCTATTTCTCCACTGACCTTACGTTATAAGCTATTTTATGTATAAATCGCCGTGTTACAATTTATTAGACCATTCCCTGTCAGCAGCAGAAAATTACTCTTAACCTGAACACTAGGGTGCAAGGGAGAGCAGCACTGCTCAAATCCTCTTTCACTGATACAAAATCAAAACTCTGCGGATGCTGGAAATTGGAAATATAACAGAAGATGCTGGAAATACTCAGCAGGTCAGGCAGCATCTGTGGAGAGAGAGACAGAGCCAACGGCCCCGATTTTCGTTTCCCCGAATGTGGGGTTTCTGACACACATAAAAAAGTGTCAGCCAGCTCCACGCAATTTTCCCTCAATTGGCCAATTAATTCCCAGCATGTAGGATGCCTTGCTAATTGTCTAATTCGAGTCAGAAATCCCCACAGTATGATGTCACCATTCGTGGTGCTTTCAAGGTCCACAGCAAGCACTGCATCCTCTGAAGGCTTCCAAACGAACCATACAGGATGGCAGAGGAGCCTGCAGCAGCTGTGGCCAGTGCCAGACCCCGAGCTGCCTTCAAATTCGACGAGGCTTCACTGCAGGCATTATTGGATGGGGTTAGGGCCCACAGGGAGGTCCTCTTCCCTAGGTCAGGGAGGAAGAGGCCTCCCACTGAGACCAATGCTGCATGGATGCAGGTGTCAGCAGATGCCAACTCGCTGGGAGTCACCAGAAGAACCTTGGCATTACATCTCTAACTCCTTCCTTTACTCCCCACAGTACCATCCAGAGCCCCCGTCCTCACTGTGGAGGAGGAAGAGGCTGTGCAGCCAGGCTCCTCAGAAGAAGCTCCAACCTCTGAGGGCACAGCGTCAGCAGAAGTAAGTGCACCCAGCACCAGCGCAGACACTCACACCTCGGGGGGACCTTCGGGACATAGAGTAGTGTTGTCACCTGGTGTTTCACAGCTCACAAGTGAGCCTCAGCTGGTTCTGGAGACAGGGACAGCAGTGGAGAGTCCTCGTCGGAGGGTGCAGGACTCTGCCAGCTCAGCTCAGCTCAGCTGCGCTGCATGTCGACCCTCTGCCTCTGGGTCCATCCGCAAGAGAAGAGGTGATGGATCTCCATGCACAGATGCAGGAGTCTCTTGCAGGTTTTGTCTCCAGGGTCGCTGCGAGTGTGGAGTGAATGGAGGAGTCCATAGCGACCATGAGCAGAGCCTTTGTGGAGTCATTGGCGCATGAACGGATCACCATGGAAAGGTTGGCAACCTCCATGGAGGAGATAACTTGCCAGGGTACGGGAAACATGGTGAGTGCTCATAAGAGAATGACATCTCTTGAGGAGCATTGGCCATCTGTTGAACAGAGAAACCAGATCTTTATGGAAGTCCTTCTGAGTAGGACTGCCAGTGCAGAAACAGGTCCCCATGGCCCCCTAAATTGTTTCAGGTCGATGACCTGTCATCGGAATTGGAAAATGTTAGAGATGTAAGAGGTTTTAAGCAAGTACAGAGGCTGGGAGAGGGGGGAGGGGAGGAAAGAACAAAAGGGAATGTTCCTGGCTGGGGTGGAGATCGCCTTTACAGAAGGTAAGTACTGTAGAAAATATAGGGACAGAGTGATCTCCTGGAAGAATTTCGATCGCCTAGATGGGTCGGAGAGGAATTTCCTAGATTTTTTTCTCCCAAATTGGCCATTGGGTCTTTATCTGGTTTTTCGCCTCTCCCGGGAGATCACATGGGTTCAGATGGATGCAGAGTGATAGAAGATTTGAGGTTAGGATCAGATCAGCCATGATCTTATTGCATGGTGGAGCAGGCTCGAGGGGCCGATTGGCCTACCCCTGCTCCTATTTCTTATGTTCTTATGTTCTTATGTCTGTGATAGGGTGGAGGGCAGGAGAGATTAAATGACAAAAGGGATGATGGTGCAAGGCAAAAGGAGACGGTAATGGGACAAGTTAAGAAACAAACGATGTGTCTAGAGGAGCTGTAAATGGCAGGAGGACAATCATTACCAGGTGATGTCTGCAGAACTGGGAGCAGTGGTTATGATCTGAAATTTTTGAACTCAATTTTGAGTCCAGAAGGCTGTAAAGTGCCTAATCAAAAGATGAGGTGCTGTTCCTCGAGCTTCCCTTGAGCTTCATTAGAACAGTGGAGGAGGCCGAGAACAGTCAGGTCAGAGTGGAGTTGGGTGGAGAATTAACATGGCAAGCAACCGGAAGCTCAAGGTCACACTTGCAGACTGAACGTAGCTGTTCGCAAAATGATCACCCAATCAGCATTTGATCTCCCCAATCTAGAGGAGACTGCATTGTGAGCAGCATATAGAGTATACTAAATTGAAAGAAGTACAAGTAAATCACTGTTTCAGCTGGAAGGAGTGTTTGGGGCCGTGGACAGTGGGAAGGGAGGAGGTAAAAGGGAAGGTATTGCATTTCCTGAGCTTACCTTGGGAAGGGGAGGGGGTGTTGGGGGTGATTGAGGCGTGGACCAGGGTGTCGCAGGGGGAGCGGTCCCTTCAGAATGCTGAAAGGGAAGGGGAGGGGAAGATGTGTTTGGTGGTGGGATCAGCTGGAGGTGGCAGAAATGGCGGAGGATGATCTGTTGAATGTGGAGGCTGGTGGGGTGAAAGGTGAGGACAAGGGGAACCCTATCGTGGTCCTGGGAGGAAGGGGAAGGGGTGAGAGCAGAAGTGCGGGAAATGGAACGGACATGGTCGAGGACCCTGTCAACCACAGTAGAGGGGAATCCTCGGTTGAGGAAAAAGGAAGACATATTGGAAGCACTAGTATGGAAGGTGGCATCATCAGAACAGATGTGGCGGAGACGGAGAAACTGGGAGAATGGACTAGATTCCTTACAGGAAGCAGGATGGGAGGAATTGTAGTCCAGGTAGCTGTGGGAGTCAGTGGGCTTGTAGTGAATGTTTGTCAATAGCCTATCCCCAGAGATGGAGACAGAGAAGTCGAGGAACGGAAGGGAAGAGTCAGCGATGGACCATGTGAAGGTGAGGGAAGGGTGGAAATTGGAAGCAAAGTGAATGAAATTTTCTATTTCAGGGTGAGAGCAGGAAAGGGTTCCGATACAGTCATCAATGTACCGGAAAAAGAGGTGAGTGAGGGGCTCTGAGTAGGACTGGAACAAAGAAAGTTCCACATATCCCACGAAAAGGCAAGCATAGCTAGGGCCCATGCGGGTTCCCATAGCAACACCTTTGATTTAGAGGAAGTGAGTGGAGTCGAAGCGGAGCGCCCTCAGGCCATCCTGGTGTGGGATGGAGGTGTAGAGGGATTGGACGTCCATGGTGAAAAGGAGACGGTTGGGTCCAGGAAACTGTAAACTGTTAAAGTGGCGGAGGGCGGAGGAAGAGTCGCTGATGTAGGTAAGAAGAGGCTGGACAAGGGGAGAAAAAATAGAGGCAGGTGTATAAAAGACGGGGTGCATAACAGATGGGGTGTATAACAGGCGCGGTGTATAATGGGCGGGTGTATAACGGGCGGGTGTATAACGGGGGGTGTATGACGGGCAGGTGTATAATGGTCAGGTGTATAATGGCAGGGTGTATAATGGGCAGGTGTATAACGGGGGGTGTATGACGGGCAGGTGTATAATGGGCGGGTGTATAACGGGCGGGTGTATAATGGGCAGGTGTATAATGGGCAGGTGTATAATGGGCAGGTGTATAACGGGGGGTGTATGACGGGCAGGTGTATAATGGGCGGGTGTATAACGGGCGGGTGTATAATGGGCAGGTGTATAATGGGCAGGTGTATAACGGGCAGGTGTATAACGGGGGGTGTATGACGGGCAGGTGTATAATGGGCAGGTGTATAATGGGCAGGTGTATAACGGGCAGGTGTATAACGGGGGGTGTATGACGGGCAGGTGTATAATGGGCGGGTGTATAACGGGCGGGTGTATAATGGTCAGGGTGTATAATGGGCAGGTGTATAATGGGCGGGTGTATAATGGTCAGGGTGTATAATGGGCAGGTGTATAATGGGCAGGTGTATAATGGGCAGGTGTATAACGGGCAGGTGTATAACGGGGGGTGTATGACGGGCAGGTGTATAATGGGCGGGTGTATAACGGGCGGGTGTATAATGGTCAGGGTGTATAATGGGCAGGTGTATAATGGGCGGGTGTATAATGGTCAGGGTGTATAATGGGCAGGTGTATAATGGGCAGGTGTATAATGGGCAGGTGTATAATGGGCAGGTGTATAATGGGCAGGTGTATAATGGGCGGGTGTATAATGGTCAGGGTGTATAATGGGCAGGTGTATAATGGTCAGGGTGTATAATGGGCAGGTGTATAATGGGCAGGTGTATAACGGGCGGGTGTATAACGGGCAGGGTGTATAATGGGCAGGTGTATAATGGGCAGGTGTATAACGGGCGGGTGTATAATGGTCAGGGTGTATAATGGGCAGGTGTATAATGGGCAGGTGTATAACGGGCGGGTGTATAACGGGCAGGGTGTATAACGTCCGGGTGTATAACGGGCAGGTGTATAATGGGCAGGTGTATAACGGGCGGGTGTATAACGGGCAGGGTGTATAACGTCCGGGTGTATGACGGGCAGGTGTATAATAGGCAGGTGTATAACGGGCGGGTGTATAATGGGCAGGTGTATAACGGGTGGGTGTATAACGGGCGGGTGTATAACGGGTGGGTGTATAACAGGCGGGTGTAAAACCGGTGGGGTCTATAACGGGCAGGGTGTATAACGGGCAGATGTATAACATGCGGGTGCATAACGGGCAGGTGTATAACGGGCGGGTGTATAATGGGCGGGGTGTATAACGGGCGGGTGTATAATGGGCGGGGTGTATAACGGGCGGGTGTATAACGGGCGGGGTGTGGGTGTATAACGGCCGGGTGTGTAACGGGCGGGGTGTATAACGGGCGGGTGTATAACGGGCGGGGTGTGGGTGTATAACGGGCGGGGTGTATAACGGGCGGGTGTGTAACGGGTGGGGTGTATAATGGGCAGGTGTATAACGGACGGGTGTATAACAGGCGGGGTGTATAACGGGCGGGGTGTGTAACGGGCGGGTGTATAACGGGCAGGGTGTGTAACGGGCGGGGTGTGTAACGGACGGGTGTATAACGGGCAGGGTGTGTAACGGGCGGGGTGTGTAACGGACGGGTGTATAACAGGCGGGGTGTATAACGGGCGGGGTGTGTAACGGACGGGTGTATAACGGGCGGGGTGTATAACGGGCAGGGTGTATAACGGGCGGGGTGTATAACGGACGGGTGTATAACAGGCGGGGTGTATAACGGGCAGGTGTTTTACGGGTGGGTGTATAACGGGCGGGTGTATAACGGGCAAGATGTATAACGGGCGGGGTGTTTAACGGGCGGGTATTTAACGGGCGGGTGTATAACGGGTGGGGTGTATAACGGGCTGGTGTATAATGGGCGGGTGTGTAATGGGCGGGTGTATAATGGGCGGGGTGTATAATGGGCGGGTGTATAACGGGCTGGATGTAAACAGGCGGGTGTATAACGGGCAGGTCTATAACGGATGGGTGTATAACAGGTGGCTGATCCGATATCACCCATTTAGCGCTTCCAGTCGAAGCTGAATTTTACCCCGAGTGTTAATCTTTTCAGTGTGTCTAATTGCTGAAAACTGTATCTGTCCCAACCCCAGCACCATCTACAGTGACAGGTATCTATCACACACTCACAGTACCCAGCATTCACGTACTGTGTGTTGAATCGATAGCTTGCAATTGTCTTTGTCGCCACCTTCTGCAGCCGAGCATTACATTTGCAGATGTAAAAGTTTTCTTTTTACTTCTCATTGCAATTGCACAATGAAATACTGGCCTTCACTGAGATGGCGTTATTGACTGTTTTACGGAAAGTCTCGTGAAGTGTTTATTATACATTTACAACAGTGAGTTAATAAAAAAAACTTTTACTGCGGCTAATATTAAGGAAAGACTACAGGAGATCAAGACAAGCACCGCAACCTGGCACTGGCTCACCTTGATTTATGTGAGACCCACAGTTGACATTAAGGATGGTTAGGAGGAGGGGGTGGTCTAACAGTTGCCTGCAGCCAGAGTTCATTAGCAGGAGGACATTGAAGATCTCTTCAGCTGAGCAGTCCCTGGCCCCGACCATATCAATCATGTTCAATATCTCTTCTAGTCCTTCCCCCAGCAAAAAAAGTGCATCTGCTCCAAGACCAACATTGATATTGAATGTCAACTAACATTGCAAGGTCCCCTGCTCCGACAGGACTACTCCGTGCACAAAGATTTCAAAACACTATTAGAATGTTAAGGTCCTGTTTAAGTGTGAGAACTTGTATGAGAACTTTCCCGAGTGTGAGCCCCGAGTTTGAAGTGTTCTCTTGCCGACTCTACTGATTCTACCAGGTACAAGTCCTCTTGGCCGCATGGTACAACAGCAGGGAGATGGACTGCAGTAGTTTTGGGAGGGCAGACACCTCTTCCTCCCGCACACAGCAGGGCGGTTTCCAAAGCTCCCATCTCTGCTCTCATGAGTGCTCCGTGCCAAGATAATGAGAGGCAACTTAACGTCTTTTGAGCTGGCGATAAGAGCGCGCTTCCTGGGCATTTGCTCCAGATTGGAAGCAATTGCATGGTTCGAGTGGAGTGTTGTTGGACTGATGCCTTTCTGTCTGGATTTCGAGCTAAGCTGAGCTTTTCACAACATCTACATTAGAATTTGGAACCCTGGAAATCCCCCAGGCTGTGAAGTAGGAAGCTGTAATTGGCTGTCTGACAGTTCATTTCAACACTTTAAACATTTGGAAATATTACATTTCATACAATTTTAGCATTTAGGAACATAGGAACAGGACTAGGTCATTCAGCCCCTTGAGCTTGTTGCGCCATTCAATTAGATCATGGCTGATTTGTACTTCAACTCCATTTACCCGTCTTCTCTACATATCCATTTCATAGAATCAGAGAATCTTACAGCACAGAAAGAAGCCATTCAGCCCATTGTGCCTTTGAAAGAGCTGTCCAATTAGTCCCACTCCCCTACACTTTACACTTAGCCCATCCAATTTCTATTCTATGTATTAATGTTCTTTGGATGCCCTGTCTGCCTGTTCAGGTGGGCATAAAAGATTCGAAGAACAGGGGGAGTTCTACCAGTGTGCTTGCGGAAAATGTTCTCACAACCAACGCAAATTGTCTGGTCATTTATCTCATTGCTGTGTGTGGGAGCTTGCTGTGTGCGGATTGGTTGTTGAGATTGCCTGTAAAACAAGCGACTACACTTTAAAAAGTACCTGTTTGGCTGTGAAGCACTTTGGAACACCCTGAGGATCTGACAGGCGCTATATAAATGCATGTTCCTTCTCCTTTTGCTCACTTCCTGATGGATGCTAATGCTGCCCCTTGGAGTAGGTTTTTAATTTTGCTGTAGACTCCCAGCGATTTGAGAACTGCCCCATGTATTCATAGAAACAACAGTCAACACACAAAATCCCGCCAGCAAAGCCATTTTGAATGCATAGTTTGTGAGTTTATTTTCTGGCTGCCATGTCTCCATCAGTGACTGACTTCAGACCACTCGCTGGGTCACGGATCGCTGGAACTCCTACACTGGCCAAAATGCCTTGGGATTCTAACAATGCGGCGAGCTTCAGACCGCCAACCTCCAGCTGCCATTTTCAAACAAAGACCAATGCCAATGCAGACTATTCAAGAGCGAGAGGGAGAGGACCTTTTTTAATGCTAACGGGAAGACATATTTAAAATCGGGATGGCCTGGGAGAGAAGGACAGACCACCGCCCAGCTGGAGCACTCCTGAGATACTGAGACAGTGGCAGATTTCAACGTTTCCGCGCCTGCTGCTGTGACAGAGGGCTGAGGTTCATAAAGCAGCTCGGGGTAACATACGGGTCGACCCCGCGAAGCGCAACTGCACTGGAGCGCGCACAGCTGAGCCTTAGAATGAACTTGTGACAAACACCGCCGAAAGCACTGCTCACATTGAACCAAGTCATTTATAGATATATTGCCTGGCCTATTACTCACTGACATCTCCTAATGTGGCAAATTCCGAGCCTCAGTGCCACCGATCTGAGGCTAGGCCTTCAAAGAGCACAGTATACCTGTCACTGATGAAGATTGATACCATCTGCCAGCAGCTATAGTTTACTGACAATTTATTTATTTATTCTGCTGCTGCGCAGGAGCAACTAGGGTCACCACTCACTCCTCTCTGTCGTTCAGGAAATCATTTTAATGGACAACTGTTGCAATGAAATATGACTCTGTCTAATGACTGCCCTCTTAAATCAACAATCTACTGTATATCTTAGGTAGCCTGTGGACAAATCCATAAAATAACCACATTCTCATGGGTCTCCTATATGTGTTTACAGGTATCTTCATGTTCTGTCAATAGACTAGCAGGGCACTGGCAGTCAGTCTATGAGAAGCCTGGGCTTTCTAAAGCTTGCTATCATTCAGTCCAGAAAGGAGCAGACTCCAAGGTTATTGAATTCTCTGTGTGCCAGCTGTTTGTATTTCTTCCTGTTCTCTCTGTTCCTTTGGTCATTTGATAAGTTCCAGTCAATCTCGGCAGATGTTGACCACACAAAGCAGCATTGTTTCGAATCAGAAACCTAAGACTTAACTGAACATGAAATCTTAATTAAGGCTGTCGTATATTATAACTAAACTAAACCTTACTTCACCCAGATATGGAAACTCAGTTGTGTGTTTTTACACAAAATATTGAATGAAAAAAAAATGTTTAACCAGTTTGAGGATCGCAGCAATATCTCTAAAAACCACAACTAAAAAAATGCCAAAATTGAGAGTGAGTTTGCATATTGCTCTGGACCAGGGTTCATACCTAACTCAAGCTGAAGAGGTGAATATCTCCTCTTCCATATCCATACCATAAAACTGACCAAAATTCAGCAAAAATGGGCAACAAACTCAGATGGTGCCGGGTATGAGAAAATTCACACTGAGATTCGGATTCAGATTCAGATTATGCCACATTTGTGGGCCAAGGAAGAGGGAGTTTCTCTCAGGGACTCTGCTAATCCCACTCAAAGATAAATCAAGCCAGGTATAACTGAGACAAATATCTGGTTGTAAAAGAGCAGGGGGGCTGCCTATATCACCAAATGGATGCTTCCAGCCATCCAACCTGGTACATTACCATTACAATGGGAGCTCCTCTAGCCGTCAGATCAGCAATGTATTTTCTCAGAGGATCTTTGACCTCCGCTGAGATCACCATAACAGCAGCCTACATCCTTTTGAGACACACAAAGAAAAAAAACTGCAGCCAAAACTCCCTTTCTTAATTTCTTTCTGTGACTTAAGCAAGCAAAATCCCTGGAATAAGGAACATCCAAGAGATTAGGGAAGAGGCCAAAACCACATCAGAACAACAACAGAGTAATGAATAACGTAGCATCGAGATGAAATGCCAGGGGGTGACAACTTGTTCCAGCTAGTAACAGCTCCTATGAGTTGGCCTGTGTAGGTAGTGTGAGATTAGGAATGTGTTGTGATGTCGTGTATTGTAAGGGTTTTGCAGTATTTAGATGGGGCCTCTATACATCCTATGTGAATAAAGTATCATTGTGCCTTGGTTTTCATATCTGTCCATTTTTTGAACCTGACCAGCTCGGGCCTGCTCCAGGAGAAAGTTGCCAGAGGGCTGCCCGTGTTTCCGTTGCTGGTGTTGTACAGTAAAGGCATACGTGGAAATGTGGTAAGCATGCAGCAGAGCAAATTTGGAATTATAGGCGCTAGCAGGTTCGTGGCCATGCCCATCTGGAAACTCCCTGAAAATCCCTGAGCAGCGTAACGGGGTCGAGACTCGATATAAAGCTCGCTTTTCCTCTCTGCCTGGGAAATGAATGTAACCGAGGCACTCCGGCGAGACACGTTGGGACTAGAATCCTCCATTCTTCCATGTATTGTAGAGTCACTGACTACCCTGAACAAAGCTAACCCATTGGACATTGGCAGGTGGAAGTCTAGTTTGACAGCTGGAAGCAAAGCTCTTCACCATACCAATGGACTCTTTGGAGCTCAACTGGACTGTCCTGAGTTTCCTCAATGTCCATACACTTTCTGGCATCTGGTGCAGTGTTACAGTAGCTGGGTGCAAGTATTTTAAGACAGTGCTACTGTATTTGGAAAACTAAACGACTCACGGAGCCTCATTGTTGCCTAGGGTTCATATCTTAGTGCATAATGAAATAGTGTTCATGGAAACAAATGTGGACTTCAAAATGGAGTGTGGCTAAAAACGGGAGGACAGGGTGCAAAGAGGACGATCCCTGAACCGGAATGGATAGGCCCAAGGAGCACGTAATATTGGACCTCGGGCTGTTGATACCTAATGGGCACCTCCAGGCACCTTGCCGGAAATGAGGCCTTGAAGATGAAGCCAATGTGTCGCCTGAAGCCACCTTCAGGTAAGTCCTTAAAGGGACCCGGGAAAAGGGGGCGATCGGGAGAGCGGTGGCGATCGTGAGAGGGCGACGATTGGGATAAGTGGGCGATAGGGAGAAGGGGGCGATCGGGAGAAGGGGGCAATTTGGGAAAGGGGGAAATCAAGAGAGGGGGCGATCGGGAGAAGGAGGACAATCGGGAGATGGACATTGGTGGGGATTGGGAATAGAGGTATAAGTGGCCGGAATCGGGAGGGAGGGTAGTGGCGGTGATCAAGGAGAAGGGTGGCAATTGCGAGAGGGAAGCAGTGTCCTACATGGTTTTAATGTGGGGTCAGGAGGACCACTCCTGACCCTCCAAGTTCCACATTCAGGTAAGTATATTTTAAAATCTTATCATTTTGGTTGCGGCCTGCAATGGACCCTTTAGGGTCTGCCTGTTCGGCCAATTGTAGACCTGGTTCTCCTGAATGCAGCTTGTGCCTCAGGGCTACCCAATATTGCAGTGGGGACCTCAAACATATTGGAGGCTTAGGAGGCCATTTAGTGCCCAACTTGGCGATTGATAAAGTCTTTAGCCCCTCAAAGAGTTGATTAAATACCTTACCCTGCTCATCACACAGAATCTCTGAGTCTCTCAGCAAAATGAGTAAAAATATTAACTGACCAGCATGAGAAGTTGCAAGTATTAATAAATCACACTGAAACTGCAATGATCTGCTGTCAATTTCAGGTCAATTTCATTAATTTAAAATCAACCAAGCAGTCCTTTAGAGCTCCGTCAAACTCAAAGCCTCAGCATTGGTAAGTAGATTTCACAGTATAATTTTACTTCCTTAAAAAGGAAAAATGATTGGAATGAAATAACAATAAGAATCTACACAAAGGATAATAAATCCAACCTGGGTCAGTTTACGTGACAGTCCCAAAAGAAAAATGAAAAACTATTTTTTCTATAAATTTCTAATGCTGCACATTATAAAACACAATTAGAGAAAAGTATATAGCCAATGCAAAACTTTTAATTCAGGAGATCATGCCTGACTTTCTATTTTCTTTTTAATGAAACCAAATAATTCCTCCATTCTCTTCCCCTGAGCTATCACTTCATAATTGACAGTAATGCACGGGATTGTAAAATTAATTTAATCTCCAGACCATGCTCAGATTACCACAATTGTTATCAGCCACATAATAAACTGCTTCATTCATAGCTAACAATTCCAGTTTTCCTTTCACTGACTAAAAATAACTTCAAAATTCCTGTAACTTTCCAAGCATGAATAAATGACATGTTTTTTGAAACTGGATTGTTCTGTTTCTCCACTTTCTTCTATGCAGCGTCTGAAAAGATTCACCACCCTCTGTGTGAAGACATTTCTTCTCATCTCAGTCCTGAATGGCCTACCCTTTATCTTGAGGCTGTGGCCCCTGGTTCTGGACTCCCCAGCCAAGGGAAACATTCTCCCAGCATCCACCCTATCAAGCCCTGTAATAATTTTATATGCTTCAATGAGATCTCCTCTCATTCTTCTGAATTCAAGAGAATATAGGCCTAGTTTACTCAATCTCTTCTCATACGACAGTCCTGCCATCCCACAAATCAATCTTGTGAACCTTCGTTGCACTCCCTCTATCCTTCCTTAGGTATGGTGTGGAGATGCCGGTGTTGGACTGGGGTGGACAAATGTAAGAAGTCACACAACAACAGTTTTATTTGAAATCACAAGCTTTCAGAGCGCTGCTCCTTCGTCAGGTGAAGTGGAGAGATGCATAAAGACACAGCTTATATAGTCAGAGAATAATGCCAGATGATTACAGGTAATCTTTCTAACTGCCATTTATCACACATCGGCAGAGAGATAATCACAGCAATCAAAGGTGTGAATGGTGTCCAAACAGGTTAGTCAGGAAAACATTACATCAAAGAACCTCATTGTTCTTTGATGTAATGTTTTCCTGACTAACCTGTTTGGACGCCATTCACACCTTTGAATGCTGTGATTATCTCTCTGCCGAGGTGTGATAAATGGCAGTTAGAAAGATTACCTGTAATCATCTGGCATTATTCTCTGACTATATAAGCTGTGTCTTTATGCATCTCTCCACTTCACCTGACGAAGGAGCAGCGCTCTGAAAGCTTGTGATTTCAAATAAAACTGTTGGACTACAACCTGGTGTTGTGTGACTTCTTCCTTCGGTAAGGAGACCAAAATTGTGCACAGTACTCCAGATGTGGTCTCACCAAGGCCCTATATAATTGGAGTAAGACTTCTTTATTCCTGTACTCAAATCCTTTTGTAATGAAGGCCAGCATACCATTTGCCTTCCTAATGGCTTGCTGCACCTGCACATTCACTTTCAGTGACTCATGTACAAGGACACCCAGGTCCCTTTGAGCATCTGCATTCCCCAATCTTTCACCATTTAGGAAATACTCTGCCATTCTGTTTATTCTACCAAAGTGGATAACTTCACATTTATCCACATTATATTCCATTTGCCATGTTCTTGCCCACTCACTGAGCCTGTTGAGATCCCCCTGAAGCCTCTTCACATCCTCTTCACAACTGACACTGCCACCTAGCTTTGTATCATCAGCAAATTTGGAAATGTTACATTTAGTCCCCTCACCATTGATATAGATTGTGAATAGCTGGGGCCCAAGCACCGATCCTTGCGGTACCCCACTATTCACAGCCTGCCATCCTGAAAAAGACCCGTTTATCCCTACTCTTTGTTTTCTGTCTGTTAACCAATTCTCAATCCATGCTAGTATATTACCCACAATTCAATGTGCCCTAATTTTGTTCACCAACCTCTTGTGTGGGACCTTATTGAAGGCCTTCAGAAAATCCAAATACACCACATCTACCGGTTCCCCTTTGTCTACTCCACTAGTTACATCCTCAAAGAACTCCAATAGGTTTGTCAAACAGGATTTCCCTTTCATAAACTCTGCCCAATCTTACTAAGTGCCCAGTTATTGCATCCTTTAAAATAGATTCCAGCATTTTCCCAACTACTAATGTGAGGCTAACAGGTCTAACAATTCCCATTTTTTCTCTCTCTCCTTTCTTAAATAGCAGGGTTATATTTGCTATTCTCCAATCTGCAGGAACAATTCCAGAATCTATAGAATTTTGGAAGATGACAACCAATGCGTCCACTATCCCATTGGCCAACTCTTTCAAAACCCTAGGATGTAGGTCATCCAGTCCATGGGATTTATAAACTTTTAGTCCCATTAATTTTGCTAGTACTGTTTTTTTACTGATAATTTCTTTAATTCCTGATTCTCGCCACGCCCTTGGTTTTCTCATATTTCTGGGAGGGAAGTCTTGTTACAACTGTACAAGGCGTTGGTGAGACCACACCTGGTGTACTGCGTACAGTTTTGGTCTCCTTATTTAAGGAAGGATATATTTGCATTGGAGGGTGTTCAGCGAAGGTTCACTAGGTTGATTCCTGAGATGGAAGGGTTGTCTTATGAGAAAAGATTGAGCAGGTTGGGCCGATACTCATTGGAGTTTAAAAGAATGAGAGGTGATCTTATTGAAACATATAAGATTCTGAGGGGGCTCGACAGGGTAGATGCAGGGAGGATGTTTCCCCTCATGGGGGAACCTAGAACTAGAGGACACAGTTTCAGGATAAGGGGTCGCCCATTTAAGACGGAGATGAGGAGGAATTTCTTCTCTCAGAGGGTCGTGGATCTTTGGAATTCTCTACCCCAGAGAGCTGTGGAGGCAGTCATTGAATATATTCAAGTTTGAGATAGGCAGATATTTAAGCTACAGGGAGTCAAAGGTTTTGGGTAACAGGCAGGGAAGTGGAGTTGCGGCCAAGATCAGATCAGCCATGATCTTATTGAATGGCAGAGCAGGCTCGAGGGGCCGAATGGCCTACTCCTGCTCCTATCTTCTTATGTTCCTCATGTTGCCCTTGGCAAGCACACATGGGATCAAGCTTCCACATGTAAAATGATGATGCCTAGCTCTCCTCTTCACCTCCTCTCTCCACTGCCTCTCGGCTGACGGACTGCTTCCCAGATAAGCCACAATTTCTTTCGCTTAACCAATGAGAAGACAGAAACCATCAACTTCAGCCCGGATATTATTTTCCTATGCCACTGACAGCACTTTGCGTATACGTTATTCAGGTTTGAAACCCAAGTACTGAAGGATTAGACCACTTGAGCTGAATAAACATGTATTGTTGAAATTCATTAAGCAACTACTAAAACTCTAATGAACAAGGCATCCAATCTTTTTAATCTATAAGGGACAGTTGTTAAAAAGTACAATCTGCCTCACTTTATTCAAAACTCCCTAATTGTCACTGAGGAATTAATTATTTTTCTTTTTTTTTAAAGCTTCTCTCTCCTGGTAGCAGCTGATAATAGTATTGGGAGAAAGAGCTTTAATTTATTTTCTTTATTTTTAAAAATCTTCTAATGGCAAATAAGGGATTCAAGCTTGTTTTACAGGCTATAGGAGCACTCCAGTCCCAGACTGTCAAGAGAGATTTTTTTAATAGTAAAAAAACTGACATAATTCAATTTGTTAAAAAAAATGCCATTTTAAAAAATAGAATTGCTTGAGTGTTTTATGAAAAAATACCTCTGGATTTAAGTTACTTTACTTTCATCTACTGCCTGATGGGGATTAATATACACCATGGATATAACATTAATCATATTTCTTTCCAATTTCCTCTAGTCTCCTTTCTTTAAATTCAGATTCCCTGTGGCCTAGTTTGCCTGTTATCCACTCTGTCTCTCCTGTCATTATTAACCCATTCTCTGGACCTCTACTCACACATTCCATTCCATAGGAAACCACATCCACTCAGTCCTGGTCCAGACCGATTGATCCACCCTCTCCATGAGCTCCTGCTGCTCTCCCTGACTGTGGCTCTCTGCTTCAGATCCTTTTGCCACTCTAGGATTTATTTTCTGCGATTTGGCGCCTTTTTTCTCCAGGGTTGTTCTCTCATTCTCTCCTGAAAGCTTGGGGCATAACCAGCATTGTCCAAAGGCTGGCTCCACCATTGTAGCATTATAATTAAAACAAATGCTTCATCTAGATCTTCCTGAATCAGACATTGACAGCTGCTTGCTGTCATGTCCGCTATTAAAATATCTTTTCACCTTGTCTCTTTGTCAGTTTGTTGTGGTTTTAGTTGGTGGTCTGTATGGTTGCCTTGACTGTCATGGGAGGGATATGGTAGGGAACAGGAAGCGTGCTGTTGGGAACATATATCCAGGCAGTATGTACTGTTCTTGCAAAGTAAGCCCCTAAATTAATGCTGCACTTCAGGGCCTAGAAATTCAGTTGGGCGCGCCAGCCGTTAGCGCATTAGGAGGAGTAGATCTCGAGCGCTAGGCGCTTAGCGCCCGGGCGCAGCGCGATCTGCGCCTCGCCCCAACTTCAGTACACATTTAGCGCCAGCGCAAAGTCTTAGCGCGCGCCCTGCTGCGCGCGCAGATCATGACGTCATTTACTAGTGCAACGCCCTTTGTGCGCCCCGAACCGGAACTTCACTCGCGCCGGGCCATTGTGCGCCGGCCGGCCCTAACGACTGTGAAGTGGAACGGTACACAGCCGAGGCGGGCCGCGGGGAGCGCTAATTAAAGGGCACTTACCCAGCAGTATAAAGATCAGCCATTTTGCAGCATTCACTCTTGTGCAACGCTTTTTTGGAGAGAGACCAAGGAGGAGAGCTTACTGGTTTGGACCAACACTAGGACAGGTATTTTTGGCTCAGGCCAGAGCTTAGCAATAATCTTTGCCTTCATTGAGAGCTCAGCGTTTGCCAGCATATAATGGGGGCTGCATTGGGTGGCAACGCAGAATTTCAGCCTTATGCCAGAAGGGCTTACAGACGCCGTGAGAGAGTGGCAGCCCTGGCTAGATGCAGAGGGGGCAACAGGCGTCGCCAACTGAGGCCTTACCCACCCAGGGTATACCGCCAGCAGTCCTCCTATCTGACCATGTCTGCCGCGATGTGTGTAAGGAGGCTGCGATTCAGAAGGGAGGTGGTTGCAGACATCTGCCAGCTGCTTCAGAGAGATCTGCAGCCACAGCTGATGCGCAGGACGTCTCTGTCGGTGGCAGTGAAGGTGACGGTGGCTCTCAACTTCTATGCCACCGGCTCCTTCCAATCCGCTGCTGGGGACATCGCTAACATCTCCCAGTTCGCCGTGCATTGCTGCATCTGCCAGGTGACCGAAGCCCTTTTCAGAAGGAGACATCAATTCATCTCCTTCCCCATGACCCTGGACAAGCAGCAGCAGCGTGCAGTGGGATTTGCAAGAATAGCGGGCTTCCCCATGGTGCAGGGCGCCATTGACCGCACGCATGTGGCTTTGCGGGCACCTCTGGAGCATGCCGAGGATTACCGCAACCGGAAGGGCTACCATTCCCTCAACATACAGCTGGTGTGTGACCACAGGCAGCGCATCCTAGCTGTCAATGCCCGCTTTCCAGGCAGCAGCCACGATGCCTTTATCCTGCGACAGACAACTGTGGCTGACATGTTCCAGGCACAGCCTCCCCCAAGAGGATGGCTTATCGGGGGCAAAGGCTATCCTTTGTGTACCTGGCTCATGACCCCGCTCCGCGCGCCCACGACCCCTGCTGAAGAGGCATACAACGAGAGCCATCAAGCGACTAGGAACATCATAGAACAAACAATCGGCGTCCTCAAGCAACGGTTCCGCTGTCTCGATCGCTCCGGGGGAGCCCTCCAGTATTCGCAGGACCGAGTCTCCCAATTCGTCGTCGTTTGCTGCATGCTGCACAACCTGGCTATCCGCAGGACTCAGGCACTGCCACCTCACGTTGGACCCCCACCTCAGGAGGAGGAGCAGGAGGAGCATGAGGAGGAGGAGGACGAGGAGTACCAGCCCAGGAGGGAGGCACATGGTCCAAGGGCCGCCCGTCGGCGGCTTATTGAATGTCACTTCTAGGCCCCCTGTCAGGGAATGGCTTGTGCCAATGAAAGAACATGATTGCAGCCGCTCCGCAAGCCCTCAGCCGGTGAAGGCAACAAACACTTCAAAGATCAAACATGGACAATGTTAATAAATAAAATGCTTTATTGTACAAACTCAGGGCCCTTCCCACATGAAAACCAAAAACAGACGAAACCCCCAAAAAACACTCAAGCACATTTCTCGCTCCCACAACCTGGAGATGATTAACAAAACAGTGCAACTAAAATGGCCGTCATCCTCGACCTTCGTAAAAAACAAACATCACATCCTCGGCCTTCAAAAAACAAACATCACATCCTCGGCCTCAAAAAACAAACATCCAATTCTCGGCCTCAAAAAACAAACATCCAATTCTCGGCCTCAAAAAACAAACACAACTGGCCACACATTCGACTTTTTGGCCCGCTAGGGCGATGCCTTGGCCATCTTTGCGTGGCCCCTGCCCGCCCTGCTGCTCCTCCTCAAAGTAAGGCCATTGGCTGCTGCAAGGCTGGGGGCAGGCTCCAGAGGGGCACATGTCGTGACGGCAGATGCCCTTGGGGGTCGGCCTAGTCGAGGTCAGGCCGTCGAGCGGGCGGCTGTTGAATGCTGCAGCTGTGGCTGGCCAGCATCAGTCGCTGCAGCAGCTCCTGGCAGCTCCACTGGGGGAGTGGCAGTGGCGGCTGGAGGAATGGGGGCAAGCTGGCGGATGGCAGGCGCTCGCTGGTCGCCTGAGACACTGGCACTCGCCCGGGCCAGCACTGCAGCATGCACACCAATCTGCCGAGGGACAGACCGCTGTGCTGCTGCAGCGCGCCGGGTGCCCTGGCGATGCCTGGCTGACACAGCGAGTGTGGCAGCAGTGAGTGCCCGTGTTGACCTGTTCAGTGACCTCATCAGAGCACCCAGTGACTGCACGACACCACTGATCAGCTGCCCACTCGCTGCCTGAGCTGCCCCGAATGCCGCCCGACTCGCTGCCTGCTCTGCCCCGAATTCCGCCAAACTGATGGCCTGTGAGGCCCTGACGTCGGTGACACTCCGAGAGAGGGACTCGATGGCCTCAGGCAACCGTGCCACTACCCCCATGAGCTCCGTGTGCCGGCGCTCCGAGTCCGCGGACAAGTCCTCGAGGCGTTCCATCTCCTCGGCGAAGACCATCTCCGGACTGGAGGCCGGTCTCTCCCTCTGGGGAGAAGGCCGCCGAGCTGGCTGACCCTTCCTGCGTTGCTGGACGCCGCTGGGCCCAGCAATTGGACTCCCCTCTGACCCTTCCCCCCTCTGGGGAGAAGGCCGCCGATCTGGCACCCCCCTCCCGCATTTCTGCAGGCCGCAGGTCCCATGAGCTCCCCTCCCCTCCGACACTTCCGCGACGCTCCCCTCCAGGGAAGACGTGTCCCCTACATTGACATGGGTTGCCATGGCTGAGGGTTCCCCTGATGGGCTGCCTTCCTCTTGCTCCTCCTCCTCCTCCTCCTCTGAGGGGCTGTCACTGGCAAGTTCAGGGACCTCCTCCTCACCATCTGAAAGCAGGAAGGCACAAGAGTAGCTTTAGAGTGAGGAGAGGGCGTCAGCGAGGGATGCATGAGTGGTGGCATTCAGCGCATTGGTCGGACAGTGGCAAAGGATGTAGATCTGATGCGCAAGTGGGACGAGAGAGGTCCAAACGTTGATGTCCTTACCATTGGTGCCCAGAACAGGCATCATGGGTGGTCGGGTGATTGGCCCCGTTGCATCTCCACATGCAACGGGGCCAATCACCCGGCCACCCATGATGCGCTCCATGCGATGTTGCAGCTCGGTGAGCGGCTGGATCTGGGGTCGGCCTCCCCCGGTCGCAGTCCGGCTCTTCTTGTTATTGGCCAGCTTGGCCTGCAAGAGAAAGGACGGCCTCTAAGTACAGTGTGTCGCCCTGATCTTGTGTGCACTGCCTCCCATGGTGGAATAGCCTGGCCAGTGTGTCACCCTGATCTTGTGTGCACTGCCTCCCATGGTGGAATAGCCTGGCCAGTGTGTCGCCCTGATCTTGTGTGCACTGCCTCCCATGGTGGAATAGCCTGGCCAGTGTGTCGCCCTGATCTTGTGTGCACTGCCTCCCATGGTGGAATAGCTTGGCCAGTGTGCTAAGTGCAGAATGTGCAATTGATGTTCATGCCTGTCCCATAGCTGCTGGATGAGGGCTGGCCATTAGGGCTTTCAGGTCCTTTTGCCCATAATGTGAGGTGCACATGCAAGGATGAGGAGGTCACTGGAAAGGGTACTCACCCTGACAATCCGCGTGAGGTCATTAAACTTTTTGCGGCATTGGACACCGGTCCTGGGGACCTCGCTGTTGGCTGACACCTTGCTGGCGACATGCCTCCAGGCTCTCCGGTAGGCGCGGACCGGCGCCTTCCTGCCATTGTCCGGGTACAAAATATGGCGCCTCTTCTCCACACCACCAACCAGCACACTCAGATCACGCTCTGAGAAGCGCTGCGCTCGTTCACGGGCCCTCTGCATGGCTTCAGGCGCTATTTGGGTCCAGCAGCAGTGTTCAGGCCTAGCTGGAGGGCTCCACTATCCAGGGCGTGGCAGCAGACAAAGTCGACCCTTCCCCCTTAAGAGCTGGCTGGCGCCAGGGTATCTGCTGTCAATCACGAGATGGCCGCACCTGCGCTGCGCCCGGCCTGGGCGCTCTTGCTAAGCACCTCCGGCTTAGCGCCTAAAGAGAGGCGTCCAGCGCCAGTTTTAGCGCTCGAGCAAACTCTTAGGGCGAAGCTAATGAATATCGGAGAAGTGGCCTCGATTTGGCGGCGGGCGCAAACTTTAGCGGCCGCCCGACTTTAACGTCCCAAAAGTGGCAACAATTAATTTCTAGGCCCAGGTGTTTAACAGCTTAAACACAGTACTGCAAAGTTCAAACTCATAATTGCCAAATTGTTCTTTTTGTCAAAATGATATTGCTTCCTTTGTTCTGTATCAGCTGTTCCATTGAATCAAGTCACTAAACTAAAGACAAAATGCAAGGAGTGTAGCTGAGATCGAATCCATACTATCGTCAGGGGACTGGTCCTTTGTGAGTAGGAGGAAGACACATTTGAGAAGGAAATTGAAAGTGTATAGTTGGGATTTTCATTGGGATCCATTCGTTTTCATAATGTTATAACAATTTCGATTAGTAATTTATATTTGAGGACTAGCTAGAAACATAACAAGGAAATCATTTGCTCATGAGTTATTCCTATTAACAAGCTGCCTGAGTCATCAGCACACTCTAATTCATTGCCGTACTTATTATAATTCAGGCCTTTCTCTTTCACTGATCTCTTCTGGCAGAATGGGAGCATGAGAATGTGCCGACCACTTCAACTCCTTGAGAAGAAAAAAAATTGTTTGGTGACTATCAAACACCTTTGTGTGTAGTAACACTTAAGAAAGTAAGAATTTGCATTTATATAGGCCCAAAACTTGCCATCGGAAGCTTCCCGTGGGCGGATGCCTCCGGCCTGTAAAAAATCTACGCATTTACCTGGTGACCCGGGAGGTACGGAGACTCGCGCTCGTGGGCCTCTCCGGGTACAGAGGCCCACATATCCCAGGGTGCAGGCGGTTCGCAAGCACCCCTGGGATCACGTGGGCCGGCCCAACCCATAAAAGAAGGGAATCCCCATTCATACTTATGGGAGTTCCGTACGTACGGAATCCATATAAGTATGAATGGGGATCACTTAAAAAATGCACGAAAACATGAAATAAATAAATAAAACTTTACATATTTAAAATTAATTAAAATGCCATTTTTTTTTACCAGGCGTAAGAATTTCACAGGCATTCAGCGGGCGTAAGTTGGGAAAATAGCACAACTCTCCGCCTGCAGAGGCCCTTCTCCCGGGGACGCGGAGGATCTGTCCTTGACAGATCGCACGTTCCAGGTTTTAGCGCATGCGCTTTGCATGCCTAAACCCGGAATTTGAGCGGCCCGTCCGGACGCGTACCCACCTGGTACACACCCATAGGGGTCGCAAAATACGGCCCATAGTGATTTTCATGACCTCAGAGCGTTGCAAAGCGCTTCGCAGCCATTAACGTAATTTTGAAGCGTCCCTGTTGTCATTTGGGGAAACATGGCAGCCAATTTGTGCACAGCAAGATCCCACAAACAGGACAGAGATAATTGAGGGGATAATCAGTTTTAGTGATATTAGTTGAGGGATCAATATTGGCCAGGACACTGGAAGCTCTTCACTGAATAATGCCATCCACCTAAGAGTGCCAACGGAGCCTCGGTTTAACGTCTCATCTGAAAGAGAGCCCCTCCGACAGTGCAGCGCACTCTCAGTGTCATTCTTTAAATGGAATAATATAAAAATGGGCAAAAATAGAAATCAGAATTATTGGCCCGCGTACTTTAAAAATAGATAGCAATACATTTATTTTGAGGCTAAAAATAAGTGGAGCTAAATTTACTCTGATCCCAAAACACTGGGTGATTTGTCTTCTCTTATTTCTTTGCTGAAATTGCCTAGCTCCAAATGGCATCCTATATGGCTGTGAGCATGGTAAATGATCCCTCCTCTTCTTCTTCCTCGACCTGTCTGCAGCCTTTGACACGGTTGACCACACCTTCCTCCTCCAACACCTCTCCTCCGTCGTTCAGTTGGGTGGGACTGCACTTGCCTAGTTCCATTCTTATTTATCCAGTCGTAGACAGAGAATCAGCTGCAATAGCTTCTCTTCCCACTCCCGCATCGTTACCTCTGCAGTCCCCCAATGATCTATACTTGGCCCCCTCTTATTTTTCATCTACATGCTGCTCCTTGGTGACATCATCCGAAAACACAAAATCAGGTTCCATGTGTACACTGATGGCACCCAGTTCAACCTCACCGCCACATCTCTTGACCCCACGACTGTTTCTGATTTGTCAGACTGTTCCAGTACTGGATGAGCAGAAATTTCCTCCAACTAAATATTGGGATGACAGAAGTCATTGTCTTTGGTCCCTGCCACAAACTCCGTTCCCTAGCCACCGACTCCATCCCTCCCCCTGGCAATTGTCTGAGGCTGAACCAGACCGTTCGCAACCTTGGTGTCATATTTGACCCTGAGATGCGCTCCGACCACATATCCACTCCATCACCAAAACCATAAAGGATGAGATAAAGGTAGTAGTGAGAAAGGATCTTAGCCCAGGAAATCAGGATATAGAATCAGTATGGGTGGAACTAAGTAATAACAAAGGGCAGAAACCACTGGTGGGAGTATTTTATAAGCCCCTAACGGTAATCATGGTGTTGGGCAGTATACAAATTAGCAAATTAAAGGACCATGTAACAAGGTTAATGCTATAATCATGGGGGATTTTAATCTTCATAGAGACTGGGCAAACCAAATTGGCAAAAGTCGCTTGAAGGATGAGTTCATGGAATGCATTCGAGACAGTTTTGCAGAACAATATTTCGAGGAACCAACTAGGGAACAGGCTATTTTAGATCTACAATTGAGTAATGCGACAGGGTTAATTAGTAATCTTATAGTAAAGGATCCTCTGGGGAAGAGTGATCATAATATGATAGCATTTCATTTTAAGTTTGAGAATGATTGTGCTTAAGTCTGAAACTAGAGTCTTAAATTTAAAGAAAGCCAATTACAGAGGTATGAGGGGCGAGTTGGCTGAGGTACATTGGGAAATTAGATTAAAATATATCATGGTGGATAAGCAATGGCAAACATTTAAAGAAATAAATCATCATTCTCAATGAATATACATTCCCTTGAGGAATAAAAACACCACTGGAGATGTGGTACAGCCATGGCTAACTAGAGAAGTTAAGGATAATATTAGATTAAAAGAAGAGGCTTACAATGTTGCCAAAAAGAGTAAGTAAGGCTGAGGATTGGAAACGTTTTTAAAAATTAGCAAAGGAAAACCAAGAAATTGATAAAGAGGAAGAAAATAGAATATGAGAGTAAATTAGCAAGAAATATCATAACAGATTGTAAGAGCTTTTACAAGTATTTAAAAAGGAAAAGATTAAAGTAAATGTGGGTCCCTTAAAGGCAGAGACAGGATAAATTATAATGAGGAATAAGAAAATAGCATTAAACAAATATTTTGTGTCTGTCTTCACAGTAGAGGACACAAAGAACATATCGGAATTTGTGGGTAACCAAGGATCTAAGACAGGAGAGAGTGAGGAACTTAAAGTAATTAATATTAGAAAAGAAAAAGTATTGGAGAAATAAATGGGAATAAAAGCCGACAAATCCCGTGGACCTGATGGCCTACACCCTAGGGTTTTAAAAGAGGTGGCTGGAGAGATCATAGAATCATAGAATGGTTAAAACACAGAGAAGGCCATTCGGCCCATCGAGTCCATGCCGGCTCTCTGCAGGAGCACTTCAGCGAGTCCCACTCCCCCGTCCTTTCCACGTAACCCTGCAAATTTTTTCTCTTCAGGTACTTATCCAATTCCCTTTTGAAAACCACGATTGAATCTGCCTCCACCAACGTTTCAGGCAGTGTATTCCAGATCATAACCACTCGCTGCGTAAAGAAGTATTTCCTCATGTCGCCTTTGGTTATTCTGCTAATCACCTTAAATCTGTGTCCTCTGGTACTCAACCCTTCCGCCAATGGGAACAGTTTCTCTCTGTCTAGATCTCTCATGATTTTGAACACCTCTATCAAATCTCCTCTCAAGCTTCTCTGCTCTAAGGAGAACAACCCCAGCTTCTCCAGTCTATCCACATAACTGAAGTCCCTCATCCCTGGAACCATTCTTGTAATTCTTTTCTGCAGCCTCTCTAAGTCCTTCACATCCTTCCTAAAGTGCAGCACCCAGAATTGGACACAATACTCTAGTTGAGGCCGAACCAGTGTTTTATAAAGGTTCATCATAACTTCCTTGCTTTTGTACTCTATGGGCTGGATTTTGTCTTTTTGGGTTGTAGTCCCGCCTCCATCGACTCGTGGCCAACCCATGCTATTTCCCCTTGATTGACCCCAGCGGGCTCAGCAGGCCAATTAAGGGACACCTGGTTACTGGTGACGTCAACGATTGACATTTCATCTGTCAAGAGCTTTTAACAGATGAAAAATCAGCGTTTGACAGCTCTGTGAAGCTGTCAAACACGGACAATCTGTCTTCTAACTTGAGTCCTTCTACTCAGACTCAGTTAGTGAGCGCTCCAGACCAGAAAGCAGAAGCTGCAGCTTTTGACAGTTCAGCGGCCATTCTGCTTTCTGTGCCGGTGAGCTGAGGGACTCCCGAGAACTGAAGGAAGGAAGCCTGCAGGAAGAAGTAAAGGTAAGTAAAACTTATTAAAACACTTTACACTTACCTCACACACTTACCTCTGCACACATGCACCCATCACTCACCTGCACAACGGAGATCTCGACCCCTCCAACCCCTTCAGACCGACAGTCCGCCTCGCTAACTTGGCGTGGTTCGGAGCCGTCGGGAAGCCCACACTTCAGGGCTAAAAATAGGGATTAGGCAAAAAACTGCCTGTTAGCTACCTGTTAACAGGCAGTTAATTGGCACTAATCCCCTTCCCGCCTTGGGGAGGCGGCTCCCAGCATAGGTTGGATACCCGTCTCCTGGGACATCGGCACGGAGGCGGGTTGGGGGCGGGATGGGTTTGTGCCCCCCGATTCTGCAATTTTCCCACCACTCCCGCCTCCAAACCCGCCTCCACGGGGCTTGGAAATTCGAGCCCTATGCCTCCATTTATGAAGCCCAAGATCCCGTATGCTTTTTTAACCGCTTTCTCAACCTGCTCTGCCACCTTCAACGTTTTGTGCACATATACCCCCAGGTCTCTCTGTTCCTGCAGTCCCTTTAGAATTATACCCTTTACTTTATATTGCCTCTCCTCATTTTTCCTACTAAAATGTATCACTTCGCACTTTTTTGTGTTAAATTTCATCTGCCACGTGTCCCCCATTCCACTAGCCTGTCTATGTCCTCTTGAAGTCTATCACTATCCACATCACTGTTCACTATACTTTCAAGTTTTGTTTCATCTGCAAATTTTGAAATTGTGCCCCGTACTCCCAATTTCAAGTCATTAATATATATCAAGAAAAGCAGTGGTCCTTGTACTGATCCCTGGGGAACACCAGCAGCGGCGGCAGGCAGCGAGAGGCGGGACCTGCGGGAGACTCGGCGGCGGCGAGGTACAAAAGCGGCAGCGAGGCCAGGAGAGGCCTCAGAGCAGCGGCGGCAGGCAGCGAGAGGCGGGACCTGCGGGAGACTCGGCGGCGGCGAGGTACAAAAGCGGCAGCGAGGCCAGGAGAGGCCTCAGAGCAGCGGCGGCAGGCAGCGAGAGGCGGGACCTGCGGGAGACTCGGCGGTGGCGAGGTACAAAAGCGGCAGCGAGGCCAGGAGAGGCCTACCAAACTCCAGTCTGCGAGCTCGGTAGTTGCAGGGAGGTAAAAAGTAATCGGGGTGTGGCGTCACCAGGGAGCAGGTAAGTGATTGGTTGGTGAGTATTTCTCTCTTTTCATTACAAGCTTGAATTCTGTGGTGTTAAATTTCTAGGGGCTCTGTTGTGGTGAGGACAGTTGGTAAATAAAGCGCCCTAGAGTATACCTGTAACTGGGGTATTGAATAAATTTTTAGATTAATTAAAGGAGTAAGTCATGGCAGGAGAGCTCAGACCCGTGTTCTGCTCCTCCTGCTCTATGTGGGAAATCAGGGACGCTGCCAGTGTCCCTGGCGACCATGTGTGCGGGAAATGCATCCAGCTGCAGCTACTTGTAGACCGCATTGTGGCGCTCGAGCTGCGGGTGGATGAATTTTGGAGCATACGCGATGCTGAGAGGCTCGTGGATAGCACGTTTAGCGAGTTGTTCACGCCTCAGGGTTGGGCAGCACAGGGGGTGACCATCAGGCGGAGCAACAAAGGCAGGCAGGTAGTGCAGGGAACCCCTGCGGACATCCCCCTTTCAAACAAGTATACCGCTTTGGATACTGTTGAGGGGGATGACTCACCAGGGGAAGGCAGCAGCAGCCAACTTCCTGGCACTGGCGGTGCTCCTGCTGCCCAGGAAGGGGGGAAAAAGAGTGGGAGAGCAATAGTGGTAGGGGATTCTATAGTAAGGGGAACAGATAGGCGTTTCTGTGGCCGTAGACGTGAATCCAGGATGGTTTGTTGCCTCCCTGGTGCCAGGGTCAAGGGTGTCACTGAGCGGCTGCAGGGCATTCTGGAGGGGGAGGGTGAACAGCCAGTGGTCGTGGTCCACATTGGTACCAACGACATAGGTAAAAAGAGGGATGAGGTCCTGCAGCAAGAATTTAGGGAGCTAGGTGAAGGATTAAAGAGCAGGACCTCAAGGGTTGTAATCTCTGGATTACACCCGGTGCCACGTGCTAGTAAGTATAGGAATAGGAAGATAGAACAGATGAATGCGTGGCTAAAGGGATGGTGCAGGGGGGAGGGCTTTAGTTTCCTGGATCACTGGGTCTGCTTCTGGGAAAGGTGGGACTTGTACAAGTCGGACGGTTTACACCTGAACCAGAGGGGAACCAATATCCTTGTGGGGAGGTTTGCTAGCACTGCTGGGGGGGGTTTAAACTAACTTGGCAGGGGGATGGGGTACAGAGTGGAGCTATAGTAGGGGGTGATTTACAGCCAAATACAGAGGGAAAAACAAGTCAGCTGGGAAGGCAAAGCAAATATGTGAAGGCAAAAGAGAATATGGCAGGGCTGGAAGGCACTTATTTTAATGCAAGGAGTCTTGCAAATAAGGTGGATGAACTGAAGTTGTTGTTGAACACATGGGAGTACGATATTGTTGCTATCACGGAGACATGGTTGAGGGAGGGTCAGGACTGGCAGCTCAATATTCCGGGGTATAGAATCTTCAGGCGAGACAGAGGGGGGTGTAAAAGGGGAGGGGGTGTTGCAATATTAATTAAGGAGTCAATTACTGCTGTAAGGAGGGATGATATATTAGCGGGTTCCTCTAATGAGGCCATATGGGTAGAACTTAAAAACAAAAAGGGGGCAAGCACTTTGCTGGGAGTGTACTATAGGCCCCCAAACAGTCAGGGGGAGATAGAGGAACAGATATGTAGGCAAATCTCAGAAAAGTGCGAAAATAATAGGGTAATAATATTGGGGGATTTCAACTTCCCCAATATAAATTGGGATAGTCAGAGTGTGAAAGGCTTAGAGGGTGCAGAATTCTTAAAGTGCATCCAGGAGAGCTTTTTGAGCCAACATGTAGAAAGTCCTACAAGAGAGGGGGCGGTACTGGACCTAATTCTGGGGAATGTAGCCAGGCAAGTGGTGGAAGTGTCAGTAGGAGAGCATTTTGGTGACAGTGACCACAATTCGGTGAGATTTAAGGTGGTCATGGAAAAAGACAAAGACGGCCCGGAAATAAGGGTTCTAAATTGGGGGAAGGCCGATTTTAATATGATAAGGCAGGATCTGGCCAAATTGGACTGGGAGCAGCTACTTATAGGAAAATCCGCATCAAAACAGTGGGAGACTTTCAGAAGGGAAATAGAGAGAGTACAACGCCAACATGTTCCTGTAAAGGTCAAGGGTGGGACCAACAAGCAAAGGGAACCTTGGATGACAAGGGATATACAAAAATGCATTAGAAATAAAAGGGGGGCTTTTGGCAGTTACAAAAGACTAAAGACGGAAGAAGCCCTAGAGGAGTATAAAAAATGCAGGGGCATACTTAAAAAAGAAATTAGGAGGGCGAGGAGGGGCCATGAAATAACACTGGCGAGCAAAATAAAGGAAAATCCTAAGATGTTTTATAAGTATATTAAGGGCAAGAGGATAACCAGGGAAAGGGTAGGGCCCATTAGGGACCAAAGTGGCAATCTGTGTGTAGAGCCAGATGATGTAGGTGGGGTTTTAAATGAATTTTTTGCATCTGTGTTCACTATGGAGAAAGACGATGCAGACATAGAAATCGGGCAAGGGGGCTGTGACATACTTGAACATATTAGCATCGAGAGGGAGGAGGTGCTAGCGGTTTTAGCAGGTCAAAAAGTGGATAAATCCCCAGGCCCGGACGAGATGTATCCCAGGCTGCTGTGGGAGGCAAAGGAGGAGATTGCAGGGGCTCTGACACAAATTTTCAGAACCTCTCTGGCCACAGGGGATGTACCAGAGGACTGGAGAACAGCTAACGTAGTACCATTATTCAAGAAGGGTAGCAGGGATAAACCAGGGAATTACAGGCCAGTGAGCCTAACATCTGTGGTAGGGAAATTATTGGAAAAAATTCTGAGGGACAAAATTAGTCTCCACTTGGAGAGGCAAGGATTAATCGGGGATAGTCAGCATGGCTTTGTCAAGGGTAAATCATGTCTGACAAATCTGATTGAATTTTTCGAGGGGGTGACTAGGGGGGTGGATGAGGGAAATGCTGTGGATGTGGTTTACATGGACTTCAGTAAAGCTTTTGACAAAGTCCCGCATAGGAGACTGGTCAAGAAGGTAAGAGCCCATGGGATCCAGGGTGCCTTGGCGCATTGGATCCTAAACTGGCTGAGTGGCAGGAGGCAGAGGGTGATGGTCGAAGGTTGCTTTTGTGACTGGAAGCCTGTGTCCAGTGGGGTACCTCAGGGATCGGTGCTGGGTCCCTTGTTGTTTGTGATCTACATAAATGATTTGGATGAGAATGTAAAAGGTATGATCAGTAAGTTCGCAGATGACACGAAAATTGGTGGGGTGGTAAATTGTGAGGAGGAAAGCCTCAGGCTACAGGACGATATAAACGGGTTGGTCAGATGGGCGGAAAAGTGGCAAATGGAATTTAACCCTGAAAAGTGCGAGGTGATGCATTTTGGACGGACAAATAAGGCAAGGGAATACACAATGAGTGGTAGGACCCTAGGAAGTACAGAGGGTCAGAGGGACCTTGGTGTACATGTACATAGATCCCTGAAGGCAGCGGAACAGGTAGATAAGGTGGTTAAAAAGGCATATGGGATACTTGCCTTCATTAGCCGAGGCATAGAATATAAGAGCAGGGAGGTTATGATGGAGCTGTACAAAACACTGGTGAGGCCACAGCTGGAGTACTGTGTGCAGTTCTGGTCGCCTCACTATAGGAAGGATGTGATTGCTTTGGAGAGGGTGCAGAGAAGATTCACCAGGATGCTACCTGGGATGGAGCGCCTCAGCTATGAAGAGAGGCTGGACAGGCTGGGGTTGTTTTCCTTGGAGCAAAGAAGGCTGAGGGGGGACCTGATTGAGGTGTACAAAATGATGAGGGGCATAGATAAGGTAGATAAAGAGGAACTTTTCCCCTTAGTAGGGGGGTCAATAACAAGGGGGCATAGACTCAGGGTAAGGGGCAGGAGATTTAGAGGGGATTTGAGGAGGAACTTTTTCACCCAGAGGGTGGTTGGAATGTGGAACTCAATGCCTGAAAGGGTGGTAGAGGCAGGAACCCTCACAACATTCAAGAAGCATTTGGATGAGCACTTGAAATGCCATTGCATACAAGGCTATGGACCAAATGCTGGAAAATGGGATTAGACTGGACAGGGATGGATGGGCTGCGCAGACACGATGGGCCGAAGGGCCTCTTTCTGTGCTGTAAAACTCTATGGCCTAGAAATTGAGTTTGCGCTGCGCCAGGGCTTTAACGCCGGAAGTTAGCGCCGGCGCTAAGTCCCTTTGCGCGCGCCAAAAATTCAGTAGCGCCGCGCCCAAACGGCTGCCGGCGCTACTGAAGGGTTTTAGCGCCTGAAAACTGGCGCAACGCGCCGCATTGCGGCGCTATTCCGGCGCTGCGGCCCCCGCTGCGGTGCGGCAGGCTCGGGAAGTGCAGGCCTCCTCCTTCCGTTAAGGAGGAGCTGCCTGCACCCGGCCGCGGCCCGCGCAAATCTCTTCAAAAATGAGCCCGGCACCTCAGACAAGTGCCGGGCTTGCATCTGTTCCGGGGGCGGGGGGGAGAAGTCCGGGGAGGGAGCTGCGGGCAGGCGGCCGGCGGGAAAGCGGCCGGCCGCCGCGGGGCCTTTAATGCGCCGGCGCAAACACATGTTGGACTCTGTTGCCAGAGTCTTAGTTGCGGCTGCCACGGGCGAGGCGGCCGCAACTGAATTTCGGCGCTGGGGCCCGTCGGCATGGCAACCGGGACGCTGCGCACACCGATGACGTCATCGGTGCCGGCGCAGCGCTACCGGTGCAACGCCGCTTTAGGGCCCCAGGGAATTTTTCAACTGGCCATAACTCTGGCGCTAGTCCCTCTAGCGCCTCAAAAGCGGCGCTAAGGCTAGTGAATTTCTAGGCCTATGACTCTATGACCACTGTATACCTTCCTCCAGTCCGAAAAACAACCATTCACCACTACTCCCTGTTTCCTGTCACTTAGCCAATTTTGTATCCATGCTGACACTGTCTCTTTCATTCCATGAGCTTCAACTTTACTGGCAAGCCTATTATGTGTCACTTTATCAAACACCTTTTAGAAGTCCATGTACACCACGTCAACTGCATTGCTCTCATCAACCCTCTCTGTTACCTCATCAAAAAACTCAATCAAGTTAGTTAAGCATGATTCTCCTTTAACTAATCCATGCTGGCTTTCCTTAATTAATCCACACTTGTCCAAGTGAATGTTAATTTTGTACCCAATCCTGCCCTTTTTTGAGCCAGGTCTCTGTTATTGCCACAACATCATATTCCCATGTGGCTATTTGCGCCTGCAGCTCACCAACCTTATTTACCATACTTCGTGCATTCACACACATGCACTGTAAACCTATCTTCGGCCTTCTTGTATTCGCTCTTAGTCTAACCGTACTATTTCTTACTCCAGTGCTATCTGTCACTCCCATTCCTTTGTTCGCCTTGTTTCTCCTTTCCAATGGTACATCCTGGTGCCCATCCCCCTGCCAAATTAGTTAAAACCCTCCCCAACAGCACTAGCAAACCCCCCCAGCGAGGACATTGGTCCCAGCTCTGTTGAGGTGCAACCCGTCCGGGTTGTACAAGTCTCACCTCCCCCAGAACTGGTCTCAATGTCCCAGGAATTTATAGCTCTCCCTCCTGCACCATCTCTCCAGCCATGCATTCATCTGCTCTATCCTCCTATTCCTGTATTCACTAGCACGTGGCACCGGGAGCAATCCGAAGATTACTACCTTTGAGGTCCTGCTTATTAATCTCTTTCCTAGCTCCCAAAAATCTGCTTGCAGGACCTCATCCCTCTTTCTACCTAGGTTATTGATACCAATATAGACCAAGACCTCTGGCTGTTCAACCTCCCCCCTCAGAATGTCCTGCAGCCTCTCAGTGACATTGTTAACTCTGGCACCAGGAAGGCAGCATATCCTCCTGGAATCACTTTCTGTGGCCGCAGAAATGCCTGTCTATTCCCCAAACTATTGAATCCCCTATCACTATTGCTTTCCTGATCTTCCTCCTCCCCCCCCTCCCCACCCCTGCTGTACAGCTGAGCCTCCCGTGGTGCTGTGGGCTTGGCTCTGGCTGTACTCCCCAGAGGAACCATCGCCCTCACCAGTAATTAGAACTGAATACTGGTTAGAGAGTGAGATGCACTCAGGGGACTCCTGCACTACCTGCCTGGTCCTCCTTGTCTGTCTGACGGTCACCCATTCCCTCTCTGCCTGCACACTCTTATGCTGCAGGGTGACCACCTCCTGAAACATGCTATCCACGTAGCTCTCAGCCTCATGGATGCACCGCAGTGACTCCAGCTGCTGCTCAAGCTCCAAAACCCAGAGCTCGAGCTCCTCCAGCCGACGACACTTCCTGCACATGTGGTTGTCCAGGACACGGGAAGCGTCCTGGAGTTCCCACGTGGCACAAGATGAACATTCCATGGGACTAAGATGCCCTGCCATGCCTCTATTTGATAGGCTATTAACTATTAACATAGTGGATGCATTGGTTTTGATCTTCCAGAATTCCTGAGATTCCAGAACGGTCCCCGTGTATTGGAAGATAGCAAATGTAACCCCGCTGTTCAAGAAAGGAGGGAGAGAGAAAACAGGGAACTACAGACCAGTTAGCCTGACATCAGCAGTGGGGAAAATGCTAGAATCTATTATTAGGGGCGCGGTAAAAGGGGATTTGGAAAATCATAATATGATTAGGCAGAGTCAGCACGGTTTTATGAAAGGGAAATCGTGTTTGACAAATCTGTTATAATTTTTTGAGGGTGGAACTAGCAGGGTAGAGAAGGGGGAACCAGTGGATGTAGTATATTTGGATTTTCAGAAGGCATTCAAGAAGGTGCCACATAAAAGGTTGTTATGCAAGATTAGGTCTCATGGGATAGGGGGTAATATATTAGCATGGATTGAGGATTGGTTAACAGACAGAAAACAGACAGTAGGAATAAACAGGACATTTTTGGGTTGGTAGGCTGTAACTAATAGCATGCCACAAGGATCAGTGCTGGGGCCTCAGCTATTTACAATCTATATCAATGACTTAGATGAGGGGACCGAATGTAATATATTCAGGTTTGCTGATGATACAAATTTAGGTGGGAAAGTAAGCTGTGAGGAGGACGCTAAAAGGCTGCAAAGGGATATAGACAGGCTCAGTGAGTGGGCAAGAAGGTGGAAGATGGAGTATAATGTGGTGAAGTGTGGCATGGTATGAAGAATGGAAAAAGCAGAATATTTTTTAAAAGGTGAGAGATTAGTAAATTATGGCACTCAGAGGGATTTGGGAGCACTTGTACACAAATGACAGAAAGTTAACATGCAAGGACGCCAAGCAATTAGGAAGGCAAAAGGTATGTTAGCCTTAATTGCAAGGGGGTTGGCATATAAGAGTAAGCAAGTTGTGCTGCAATTACTTAGGGCTTTGGGGAGACCACACCTGGAGTACTGTGCACAGTTTTGGTCTCCTTACCTAAGGAAGGATATACTTGCCTTAGAGGAGGTGCAACGAAGGTTCACTGGATTGATTCCTGGGATGAGATGTCCTATGAGGAGAGATTGAGTAGATTGGGTCTATATTCTCTGGAGTTTAGAAGAATGAGAGGTGATCTCATTGAAACATATAAAATTCTTAGAGGGCTTGACAGGGTAGCTGCTGGGAGGCTGTTTCTTTGGCTGGAGAGTCTAGAAAGAGGGGTCATAGTCTCAGGATAAGTGGTCGGCCATTTAGGACTGAGATGAGGAGAAATTTCACTCACAGTGTTGTGAATCTTTGGAATTCTTTGCCCCAGAGGGCTGTGGGTGCTCAGTCGTTGAGTATATTCAAGACTGAGATCGATAGATTGTTGGACACTAGGGGAATCAATGGATTATGGGGATAGGGTGGGAAAGTGGAGTTGATGTAGAAGTTCATCCATGATCCTATTGAATGGTGGAGCAGGCTCGATGGGCCATATGGCCGACTCCTGCTCCGAATTCTTATGTTCTTAAAACCGTGTACTTCCACCTCTATAACATCGCCTGACACCACCCCACCTCAGCTCATCTGCTGCTGAAACCCTCATCCATGCCTTTGTTACCTCTAGCCTTGACTATTCCAATTCACTCCTGGCCGGCCTCCCACGTTCTACCCTCCATAAACTTCAGCTCATCCAAAACTCGGCTGCCTGTATCCTAAGTCACACCAGGTCCCGTTCACCCTTCACCCCTGTGCTCGCGGACCTACATTGGTTCCCGTGCCGGCAATACCTCAATGTTAAAATTCACATCCTTGCTCTCAAATTCCTGCATGACCTCGCCCCTCCCTATCTCTGTAATCGCCTCCAACCCTAAAACCCCCTGAGATATCTGTGCTCCTCGGATTCTGGCCTCTTGAGCATCACCGATTTTAATTGCTCCACCATTAGCGACCGTGCCTTCAGCTGCCTGGGTCTTAAATTGTGGAATTCCCTCCCTAAACCTCTCCGCCTCTCTACCTCTCTCTCCTCCTTTAAGACACTCCTTAAAACCTACCTCCTCATCTGCCCTGATATCTTCTTATGTGGCTCGGTGTCAAATTTTGTTTGATAACGCTCCTGTGAAGCGCCTTGGGATGTTTACTATGTTAAAGGCACTATATAAATATAAGTTGGTGTTGTTGCTGGTAGAAAACAAATAAAGTTAAATATGAAAGCAGTGGCCAGTGTTAGAGGCTTGTGTTTTTATTTTGAATGTAAGGGAAAGTTTGAAAGCAGATGTGTCCTTCTGTAGCAGCGACCCTCAGCTTCCAGCAAATCTCTATTCCAGGGCGGGTCTAAATCCTCTTCTGTTCAAGGCTGAATGGCATGCTATAAATCAATCCAATACACCACACTGCAAGTCAGTTAGATAGACACATAATGAAGCCTGTTTCAGCAGGCCTCTGCTGCATCCAATTAAACACGACTTGAATCAAATAAATACTGTTCGACAAGCTGCAGAGGGCACGCATTGCTGAACTTGGTAACATTGTGCATTGTCTGGGATAAACCTAAATTTTGAGTCTAAAATATTGGGGTTGAGGCGGGCTTTCAGGCGCGCGGGGGGCTAAAATCCCGAATTCAGGGGGTCCCAACACCATCCCACCCAAAACCCGCCTCCATGTAAGTTTCAAAGGAGGCGGGTACCCGCCCCGCACTGGGACCCGCCGACCCGAGGCGGGAAGGGATTAGTGCCAATAAACTGCCTGTTAACAGGTAGTTAACAGGCAGTTTTTAGTCTAATCCCTATTTTGAAGGTTGTCGTGTGGGATTCCCGACAGCTTCAAACCACGCCAAGTTAGAGGAGTCGGGCCGTCGGGTTGAAGGGCTTGGAGGGGTCGAGATGTCGGTGTTCAGGTGAGTGATGGGTGCATGAGTGCAAAGGTAAGTGTGTTTGGTGTGTCTAAAGTGTGTTAATAAGTTTAAATTACCTGTACTTACCTTTACAGCCTTCCTTCCTCTAGGCTTTGGGAGTCCATCATTCAGCCAGCACAGAAAGCAGAATGGCCGCGAGCTGTCAAAAGTGACAGCCTGCAGCTTTCAGTGCCGGCGAGATTTCTAACTGAGTCTGCGTAGAAGGACTCAGGTTAGAAGTAAGCCTGTCAGTGTTTGACAGCTTCAAACAGCTGTGAAACACTGATATTTCATCTGTCAACATGTCTTGACAGATGAAATGTCAATCTGTGACGTCACCTGTTGCTGGGTGGCCCTTAATTGGCCTGCTGAGCCCGCTGGGCGGGCTCAACAAGGTCAATCAAGTTAAAATCGCGTGGATTGGCCGCATCTCAATGGAGGCGGGACTACAACCCGAAAAGTTGTAGTCCCGCCTCCTTCCCGACTTCTGAATGAAAATCCAGCCCATTGTATCTGCCCAACATTAACTTAGTAATCATATCTACAGGTCCAGCCATTGCTACCTAGAAGAATCCAATAGGGCCTCCTTGGTATCTCCTGGCCATGTTTGTTCCATCCTGTTATTCTCTAGAAATGAACAAATAATATTGAGAGTTGTAAGTTTCAAGGGCACATGCAGTAATTCTTAAGTGCCCAGTTTGCACCACAGGGTGTGTGTGCATGTGTGTGTGTGTGTGTATTTGCATGTGTCTGAGTGTGTGTAAGTGTGTGTGTTGGTGTGTGTCATTTTTGGTGAAGCCCTTTTAAGATCTCACTGCAGCAAGAGTTCCAATTATAAGTTGCAGATTGAGTGAATTGTTTATGTGTGGACGCACACGATCAGCAGTCAAAGAGCTGTAAGGTTGTCTGAATGCTTTGCATGGGAAGCAGTAAATGTAACAGGTTGACAGGCAACAAATATTGGCACATTATGCTTTGGATATCTACCTGGTGTATGGTATCAGTTAGCTTTGCCTCGGCATCTCCCCTCGTTAGCTGCCATTTGTTTCTGCATTTGCTGCGAGGAGTGGATGCAGCATTGCCCCTGGCTGCGGTCTCCTGCATGATATGCCTCTCTGTGCTACTCTGGGGAGGCTACCCTAGATTGCCAACTAGGGCAGCCCTCCTCACACCCAGCTCATGCAGCAGCCCCTCCATTGCTGCATCTGCAAATCTGGGGTGCTGTCTAAAAGGGCACTCCATAACTTCCCCAGGTACTCCGACTGCTGTCATAGAAGTTGGCCTTGTACTGCCTCTTTAAATAGCTGCAGCAACACTCTAAGACGTAAATTCACCAATTATATTAAGCTGCAACCCCCCCTGCTCCCCCACCCCAAGATATCTGCGCTTCTTTAATTCTGCCCTCTTGAGCATCCCTGATTTTAATCTCACCACCATTGGCAGCCGTGCCTTCTGTTGCTGTGGCCCTAAGCTCTGGAATTCCCTCCCTAAACCTCTCCGCCTCTCTACCTCTCTTTCCTCCTTTAAGACGCTCCTCAAAACCTACATCTTTGGCCAAGCTCTTGGTCATCTGCCCTAATTTCTCCTTATGTGGTTCGGTGTCAAATTTTTTGTCTTATAATACTCCTGTGAAGTGCCTTGGGATGTTTTACTATGTTAAAGGCACTATATAAATACAAGTTGTTGTTGCACTTGTAGGGAGCATGGGTCAGAGAATTGGCACAGTGCTATTGCCCTATCTCCAACTGTTCCTCCCTTTGAGCATGACTCCCCACTGGGAGCACGAGATAAGTGAGTTCCCCCTTAAAACCCACCTTCCTGTTCCCGGCAGGAACTCTGATTAACTAACGAGGGCTGAACCCAGACCTTCACATGGGAATGGCAGAGAATGCCCCAGTGAGCACCTTGAACAGAAAATCACCCTCACCGTGTTGCAGTAAAGCAAACCAGATTCTGAGCTATACCCACTGAGTGGAGCGCAAGTCTTAGACCGTGGTGTAGAGGATGAGGAGTGTTCTGGTCAGGCTGCACCTTAGGCATTTTGATTAGTTCTGGTCACCGGGCACAAGGAAACCACCAGAGGCCGAGGAGTGGTGCAGAGAAGGGTGTCCAGATTGATGCCTGGCGTCTGAGGGTTGAGTGATAAGCTCTGCCTCTTCAGCCTTAAAAGGAGAAGAAACATGCAAGATTCTGAGGGGGATTGACAGGGTCGATGCTGAGAGGTTGTTTCCCTGACTGGAGTGTCGAGAACTAGGGGGCATAGTCTCAGGACAAGGGGTCGGCCATTTAAGACTGAGGTGAGGAGGAATTTCTTCACTCAGAGGGTTGTAAATCTTTGGAATTCTCTGCCCCAACGGGCTGTGAATGCTGAGTCGTTGAGTATATTCAAGGCTGAGATCGATATTTTGGACTCTAGGGGAATCAAGGGATATGAGGATCGGGCGGGAAGGCAGAGTTGAGGTCGATGATCAGCCATGATTTATTGAATGACGGAGCAGGCTCGAGGAGCCGTATGGCCTACTCCTGCTCCTATTTCTTATGTTCTTAAGAATGAAAGGGGACCTTATAGAGGGGTAGGATGCTATGTGGAAAGGCAAAGGTTAATGTGGAACACTATTTGAAGCTAAACCACTACTAAAGGATAAAGGAGCGCAGCTACATGCTGGGAAAGGGTAAGTTTAAGACTTCACACCAAGGGGTGAATTTTCGCTTGTATTGCCTGACGGGAAATGGGCATTTGTGGATCCGCCATGTGACTTACACACTCCCCGATTTTTGTTTCGATTGACTTTCAACGAAAATGGGGCAGGTTGTAAAACAGATCTGCTACTGCCCATTTTCTGCCTGGTGGACATTCACTCCAAAGAGTGATCAATGTCTGGAATGGTCTTGTGGTTAGGGAGGCAAAAGCTCTGGAATCATTTAAGATGCAGTTCGGTGTAAGAATGAGCCAGAGGGGCTGAACGGCCTGGCTCATTTGAACTTGTTGTGATTTTTGTGTGCAATTTAAAACTTTATCATTTCAAATAGCCAAACTCTCCTTTTCTCCTACGTGCCTGTTATAAAAATGTTTGTCTCCCCATCAATAAGTTTTAAGATCATTAAATCACAACTATATTTCTATCAAACGATATTTCTATCAGGCCTTTAGGTATAGTCGAGATTCAGTTCCACGTCCTTAATTGCAGCTTCTTCCAGCATCTAGCCAAAGATATTCTGCTTCCAGAACATACAAGACTCTCCACATTGTGTTCTGGCAGAAGTGGCATCTTTGACAGAGCCTCATAGCAGAGGGGACCCGAATCCCTCAGCAATCTCCCTGGAGAAAGGTCTAAAGAACACTTGCCAAAAATTGATGCAATATGTCTGAACCCACTCAATGTTTCACCAAGATCTACAGTCATTCTGAAGCCATTTTATACAATTGAGGCTAGTTCCTGGCTCAAGAGTTTAAATCTACCTTTAAAATTGGTTTGTACTTTCAAAGAGATTCAGTTGTTCATTAAATTTTTAGCAGCGTTGTTAACCTTGAGGCATCAGAAAGAAGGATACATCCCATCAAAAAGAGAGATGTGCGCTATTAGAGAACAAGACAAGTGCCATCAGAAATAGGACAAGTGAGATCAGGCAGAAGGTCAAGTGACTTCAGGAAGAGGAGAAAGTGTCATAAAGAAGAAGAACTAGCCGCGGAAAAGGAGACAAATGGCTTCAGAAACTGGAACAATCGCAATAAACAAGTGGATGTATTAAGTGGGATTCATTTCAAATCCAGCAATAACACTTATGAAAACAGAGAATCAGGATCACAATTCAGCCATTAGGAAATGTGTGGACAAGCAGGAATCCTCTATCAATTTCTTTTTCTAAATTTGGATTTGTTAAATAGCTAAATACCGTGTTGTGTAAAGCTGTCATTGCTTACACAGGTTGATAGTAACAGCCACAGGGAAATACTGACATCTGCAATATTCAGTTCAAAAAGGCAACACATCTCAGTCTCACTCACATCTGGTTAAACAGCTATCACTTTCAGTTCTCTTTTTAGCAGCTTCATGTTCAACAGACTTCAAAATTTTTCCTTCAGCTAGAATATGGAATAATGGCTCGGATTTTGTGCCAAACAAGCCCATTTCTGGAGTGCTTTGGAATATGAACGCACACCCAGGAAACTACCACATAGTGAAACACCACAATCATTCTAATATCCACCTCAGGGACAAATGTTCTTGCATCGAACAAAATGCCGCTGTGCTTGGACAGAAGAGTGTACATTAACAAATTTCAATCTGTGTGTGCTACAAATTGCTTTGAAAGAAAAGACTTGCATTTATAAAGCGCCTTTCGTGACCTCGGGACATCCCACAGCACTTTACAGCCAATGAAGTACTTTTAAAATGTAAGGCTGGATTTTACCAACCTCGGCGGGTCCATGGCGGGCAAGGTCGGTGGTGGGTCCTGACCTCGCTGCTGTCTCCAGACCGCTGTCCAAAATGATTTTCCACTGATTGGGCTTGTTAAGCCCACCCAGCGCGTTTCCCGGTCCAATTGAAGGAAGCGGGCCTGATGATGTCATTTGATGATACTGTGAAGGAATGAGCCATATAACCGATTCAGAAAAAGACACTATCTTATGAAAGAATCACAGAATCACAGAAACCCCACAGTGCAGATAGAGGCCATTTCGGCCCATTGAGCCTGCACCGACACATATCCCACCCGATCCCCGTAACCCCTACACCAACACATATCCCACCCTATCCCCGTAACCCCACGTATTTAATCCCCCTAACACTAAGGGTCAATTTATCATAGCCAATCAACCTAACTCGCACATCTTTGGACTGTGGGAGGAAACCGGAGCACCCGGAGGAAACCCACGCAAACACGGGGAGAATGTGCAAACTCCACACAGTCAGTCGCCCGAGGCCGGATTTGAACCCGGGTCCCTGGCGCTGTGAGGCAACAGTGCTAACCACTATGCCACCGTGCTGGCCTTATTGAAACATGACAAACTGGGTTTGGAAATTTAGAAACCTAACTATGAAATAGCTATGAAAGCATTCTGGCAATTGCATAAGATAGTTGTTGACCCTGAATAAATAACCTTATTGAAACAGAAGGTGAAGGGCTCCGACAGGTTGAACTTTTGGGAATGAAACAATGGTTCACCCGGATAAGGTGTTCTAATTTACACTTCGTAAAGAAGCACATAAGATAAGGAACATTTACCCTCGTAAAGATGACATCAAGTAAGGAACACCTGCCGTCACACCGTTTTTATATGATAAACCTAGAGATGAGACACGAGTCTGGCTGAGGTGGCAGTAAGAGTTGCAGAGGTCAGCAGAAAAATGACTAGAGATAATTAGTATGCATCAGCAGAAAACCTTAAAGGAAATACCACTGGAAAAAGGTATAAATATTGAACTCTGAAATGGGATAACAGACTCGCTTTAATCGGGCAAAGCGATTCTCAGCTTCAGAGGTGGCTCTGTAGTCTCCAACTCTTTGTACCTCGGGGATCAAAGGCCTTTGATTTTGGTGGATATCCTGTAGAACACTTTAAGAACTGTAATACTGTAGTGAAGTTAAGATTTAAAAGTAAGATTCTCTGATAATAAGATCGTAAGTTTTCTCTTTTTGGAACTGTTAATGTTGCGATTGACTCACCAACTGTAAATTGCATGTCGGTTCTTTAATAAATCTATATATTTTTAGAATTGCCTCACATAAGACTTCTGTATCAAAAACTCGCGAACTCAATCTCTGTACAATCTTTGGTGAGGAGCTGCAGAATTCTGGGGGAGTTTTCCGGACTCTCATAATTTCTGGAATGTTACAGTCTAGCTAAACTTATTGGCCCAGAAATTTGGGTCGGGGGCTTCCCGCGGGTGCAAGCCCCCGACCTGCACTTACCTAGCGCGCCGGCCGTTGAGCTGTGGGCCCGCGTGGGATTCCAATCCTGGGCCTGCTCCAACTGCCGGCGCGCAGTGCTTGCATATCCCAGGGGCGCCGTTAGTTCGATGTGTCCCCTGGGATCACGTGGGCCATGGAGAGCCAATGGTAGCAGGGAATGCTTCATTCATAAATTTGACAGGAAGAGCTGTCAAACCTATAAATACTATAAGCCCCAAAACATCACTAAAACCTCAAATAATTTTTTTTTAAAAACATCACATTTTTAAAATAACTATAAATTACATAAAATAACTATTTTAAACAATAATTAAAATTTTTGAAAAAATTAATTACTTTTTCTAACGGGGCTAAAAATAAACTTACCTTTCTTTAAAGTATTTAAAAATAATAAACCTGTGGAAAAAATGTTTTAATTTTAATTAATTCACCACTTACTTGTGCCTGTTTTTTACATGTGTAACTCCTGGAGACTTACCCTCCCGGAGAAACCTGCAAAAAAAACGGAAGTTCGATGCGCACGCGCTGCCTCTCTGGTGTACGCATTCGACCTCTGAACCCTTTCCTTTAAGGGAACGGAAGTTCCGGTTTCCCGTGCATGCACGAAACCGGCACTTCCATTGGGCTTACGGGTGAGTACCCCATGCGTACTCACCCTTGGAGACCCGAATTTCTGGGCCATTAAAAGTGCTATCTGGAGGATGGTAACATTCTCGGGTTGTTCCTTTCCTTTAGGGAGAGATAGCCCGAACCTTTAGACCCAATTAAAGGGGCTAGGACTAGTAATTATCCCTTCAACGCATCATCAGCCAGTTTCCTGAAAGGGACCATGTCCAAATTTAGTTTGACAGTTGTGCTGTCAGTGTTCTACAGCATTGAGGTGCTGCAAACACTGACAAGCACTGCACAAGGTGCATGGCTGCACCCAGGCTCCCCCATGACTCCCTCCATATGCTTATGGGGGGAGTCACAGCACGCAGGGAGAATCTCTTCCCTTCCAATGGTCAGAAGAGACCTCCCCAGGAGACCAACACAGCCTGGTTGCACATTGCACAGGAGGACACAAGCAGGGATGTTGTCACGAGGACCAGGCTGCAGTGGTGCAAACCTTTCAATGATCTCAGTAGATCACGAAAAGTTACTGCCAAGCCACACTCAACCTCATCCTGCTCTGCCAATCATCACATCCCCATCACTCTGCCTTCCCTACCCTACTCCTGCACATCCTTACTCAGACCAACTTACCTTGCACCGCCACCCATCCCTCTCGATCTACATTATCACTTCCCCATCTCACTAGCCATTCCTCACACTCACCCTCATCCTCGTCCAATCATACCAACTAACAACACACAAGGGTAGCTACTTGTGTGTTTTAGCCAATGTTTGTGTGAAGTTTCTGTTAATGTGCTGTCAAACATTGAAATCATTATTTTGAACACTTTGGCCCAGAAATTCGGGTCGGGGGCTTCCCGCGGGTGTAAGCTCCGACTTGCACTTACCTTGCGCGCCAGCCGTTGAGCTGTGGGCCCGCGTGGAATTGCGATCCTGGGCCTGGTCCAGCTGCCGGCGCGCAGTGCTTGCGTATCCCGGGGCGCAGAACTCGATAGACTCTGGAACAGTACCCATGGATTGGAGGGTAGCTAATATTACCCCACTATTCAAAAAAGGTGGTAGAGAAAAAGCGGGGAATTATAGACCGGTAAGCCTGACATCGGTAGTGGGGAAAGTGCTAGAGTCTATTATAAAAGATGTAATAGCAGAGCACTTGGAAAGCAGTGACAGGATCGGACAAAGTCAACATGGATTTACAAAAGGTAAATCATGCTTGACTAATCTACTGGAATTTTTTGCAGATGTAACTGGTAAAATAGATAAGGGAGAACCAGTGGATGTGGTGTATTTGGACTTTCAGAAGGCTTTCGATAAGGTCCCACACAAGAGATTAGCGTGCTAAATTAAGGCACATGGGATTGGGGGCAAGGTATTGACTTGGATAGAGAACTGGTTGGCGGACAGAAAGCAAAGAGTTGGAATAAACGGGTCATTTTCCGAGTGGCAGGCAGTGACTAGTGGGGTACCGCAAGGACCAGTCCTAGGACCCAGCTGTTCACAATATATATTAATGATCTGGACGAGGGAATTGGATGAAATATCTCCAAATTTGCAGACGACACAAAGCTGGGCGGGAGGGTAAGCTGCGAGGAGGATGTCGGGAAACTCCAGTACGATTTGGACAGGTTGGGTGATTGGGCAGAAACATGGCAAATGCACTATAATATGGATAAATGTGAGGTTATCCACTTTGGTGGCAAAAACAGGAAGGCAGATTATTATTTGAATGGCAATAGATTGGGAGAAGGGGAAGTGCAAAGAGACCTGGGTGTCCTTGTGCACCAGTCGCTGAAGGTAAGCATGCAGGTGCAGCAGGCGGTTAAGAAGGCAAATGGTATGTTGGCCTTCGTAGCAAGAGGGTTCAAGTACAGGAACAAGGATGTCTTGCTACAGTTGTACAGGGCCTTGGTGAGACCGCACCTTGAGTATTGTGTGCAGTTTTGGTCACCTTACCTGAGGAAGGACGTTCTTGCCATGGAGGGAGTGCAGCGAAGGTTCACCAGGCTGATACCTGGGATGGCAGGAATGACGTATGAGGAGAGATTGTGTCGATTGAGCTTATACTCACTGGAGTTTAGAAGATTGAGAGGGGATCTCATCGAAAGCTATAAAATTCTGTCAGGTCTGGACAGACTAGATGCAGGAAGGATGTTTCTGATGGCCGGGGAGTCCAGAACCAGGGGTCATAGTCTAAGGATAAGGGGTAAGCCATTTAGGACTGAAATGAGGAGGAATTTCTTCACCCAGAGAGTGGTGAACCTGTGGAATTCTCTGCCACAGAGGGCGGTGGAGGCTAGTTCATTAAATATATTCAAGAAAGAGTTGGATATATTTCTTGAGGCTAAAGGGATCAAGGGATATGGGGAAAAGGCAGGGACAGGGTACTGAATTTGGATGATCAGCCATGATCACATTGAATGGCGGAGCAGGCTCGAAGGGCCGAATGGCTTACTCCTGCTCCTATCTTCTATGTTTCTATGATGCGTCCCCTGGGATCACGTGGGCCATGGGCAGCCAATCGGAGCAGGGAATACTCCATTCATAAGTCTGACAGGAAGTGCTGTCAAGACTTGTAAATACTACAGCCCCAAAATAGCACTAAATCTTCAAATAAACTTTTTAAAAACCATCACATTTTTAAAATAAACTATAAATTACATGAAATAACTATTTTAAACAATAATTTAAATTTTTGAAAAAAATAATTTTATTTTCTAACGGGGCTAAAAATAAACTTACCTTGCTTTAAATTATTTAAAAATAATAAACATGTGGAAAAAATGTTTTAATTTTAATTAATTCACCACTTACCTTGTAAAAAGCAAGCCTTACGCCTGCTTTTTATATTTCTAACTTCTGCAGGCTTACCCTCGCGGGAAAACCTGTAAAACAAAACGAAGTTCAATGCGCACGCGCAGCCTCTCCAGCACACGCGTTCGACCTCTGAACCTCTTCGCTCAGAGGAACGGAAGTGCCGGTTCCCGCGCATGCGCAGTGCATGCAGGACACCGGCACTTCCATCGGGCCTGCAGGTGAGTACCCCGTACGTACTCACCCGTGGAGACCCGAATTTCTGGGCCTTTGTGTTCTTGGACAGATTTCTGTGCACCTTTGGAAGTGGCTTAGTGTGTTTCAGTGAATTGTGCGACATAACGGCGCTCCCCGCAATGGTGATGAGTGTGAAAGGAATGGCTTGGGCAGTGTAGGGATGCTTTATGGTGCTGGTGTGGGGTGGTGCTAACCTGGCGCATCATGTGGCAGCCAGGGTGTACAGTGTCAAGTAAAGTAAATCTGGCCATGGTGAGGCCATCATTGGCGTCCCGGGCAGCAATGTGGTTGGGTGCTGATGCCCTGTGTCCTGTGCAGCATCAAGTTGATTGCAGAGAAGGTTGGTGTTATTGTTGGTGCTGCTGGTGTACCTGGTGATGCTGGTGTTGCGGCTGATCGTGCTGGGATTCTGAGGACCAAGGCGAGATAGTTTCAAGGGCTGATGCAATAGATGGCAGGTGAGGTTGAGATGACAGAAGTGAACTGTCAATGGTGAGAGAGGTTGTTCCTATGAGGTGACACTGGATAGAGAGTTTACTCCAAACACTTGCAACCTGCATAAAGTTCAATCTGTCTTCCAAATGCAGTAAGCAACAGCTTCTGAGCTTGGAAAGTGAACAGCTGTGAGATGGGAGCTTTTATAGCATATTTGCAGCTGTCAAGTAATGAGATGATTCTATGGTCATACAACTCCCGACCTGCTTACCTGATGTGATCCATGAGCAGCTTGGGCCCCCGTGGGAGACCTGGTAAACTCTGAAGATGAGCTCAAAATAGTTCTTAATGGTCTGTTAACAAGGTCATAATGACCTGAATTGACTCCCCCGGCACTGCGTGTCTGGTCTGCTCAGCGGTGACAGACCCAACATTTGGGAAAGGCGCGTTATGGCATGTTGACAACGGGGTAAAAAAAACATTTTCCCACCTGACCCACCACTGATCGCGCCCGCTGACTCCACCTCCCCCTGCCCCCCACCGGAAACTTCTCCCGTAGTCACTGTTGTGATGTAGGAAACCCGGCAGCCAATTTGCGCACAGCAAGCTCCCACAAACAGCAATGTGATAGTGACCAGATAATCTGCTTTTGTGATGCTGATTGAGGGATAAACATTGACCAGGCCAATATAACGCATTTGGAGGTTTGAATTCAAACTGGGCTAAATTCAGGTTTTCTGAAGAAGTTTAAGTGATCCCAATTTCGAACAAGTGATGTTTCTCTCTTCAGACTGTCAGCAGGTATGCACTGCCTAGCCGTGAGTTCGGAGCATTTGCATTCCTATTTCATGCCAGTTCTTCCGGAACCTGTTGAATGGATGTCTGCTGAGCATCAATTAACTGCAGTCAAGGTGAAGGAATGTTGCAGTCAGATGGATGTAAATAAATCCTTCTCACATACACCTTTGGATTGATAAAACATCACATAAATCTCACCGAGCTGTCTTAATTAATTTGGCTGTCGGTAACTGTAGCTTTGCACTCAGCACATCTGCTGTTGGGAAGAATGTTTAAACCTCTCAGTAGACTATCCTAGTGCCTTAACTACTGAACACACACTCACAATAACAGTGGAGCGATTCATTAAAACCTGATTGTAAAAAGGAACTTTGCAAACGGCTAACTCAGCGGTTTAAACTTTCCCCAATTAAAGAAACACTGCCAGACTAATATAACCTTCAACATCACTTTTAATCCTGATCTCTTTCGTTAAGCTGGCTGCCAAAACCCCCCAAAAATCATTATTGCTTTTATATTTCAAGATTTTAATAACATTCAGACAAAAAATTACAATCTTAGTCAACTAGTAGGAACAATATACAATCTATATTGCAGTTTATTCCAATAGTTTTACAGGTGTAAGTAGCACAAGCTTTCAGTTTATTTATTGAGATGATTATAAGCTTTTAGTTTTGAAAATTAGCCAGTGTGACTCGTGAAGGGATATATACAAGCTCGATTCAGGAAGCTCTCAAATGAAGAATCAGGCAGAATATTAGTTTCACTGTGTAAAGTATCTGACAACAAAAATCCAATGCACAAAACTTAAGGGCAGGATCTTGCTGGAGTGGGGCATCTCACACCGTGTTACCCGTTAGTTAGACTTTTTTCTGCACACTTCTGCTCAAAATATGTTTGCTCCGTAACTTGCTGGAAGTGCGAGACGATAACGGCGCGGTGACGGCAACCGGGCATCTGGGACTTCAGTGAACGATGGGACCAACAGTGCATCTCCTTAACCAAAGAGATTTAAGAATTGAGAACAAAACAGAGGAACGACGGAGAAGGAAGATGAATTAGAGTTAAATCAGGTACAGAAAGAGAAATAATAAGGGTTAGTTTAACCCCCAAGGAAGGATGGGTTGGAGCCAGTGGGGAAGATAAAGCATTTTAAATTCTTAAACCCGACCCTAACCCGTCTCCAACCCGCTTCTGGTTTTAACGGGGTGGGGGGGGCGATCAATCCGCTTTCAGGAGGCGGGTCGGTCACTGAAATCGTTTAAGGAGGCTGCCTGCTTCCATTTTAACAGAATTTTAATTTAGGAACCCTGACAGGTAAAAGGAGTCGAGAAGGCCAGGATCCAGGAGGTAAGTGTATTTACAGACTGCTTGTGCGCCAGGAGGAGCAGGAGTGTTTTCCCCCGGCCCAACAAGATAACCTCCACGTGATCGGAGCCCCGCAATGTCCGAACCGCCCCCCCGCCGTTATCACATCGTTAAAAAGGTACTTACGCTGTTAAGTTCCAGCCCTAACTTTCTGCGGCGGATTTAAAGGGCAATTAATGTGCAAATCCAGCAAGTTCTTAAAGTAACGGGGAGGCTAAAGGTGAGATGCCATTTGAGGCTAATGGTGGAGCAGCGTAAATCAACCAGCAAATTCTGTAGATTCGCGACTCACATCGTATCTCTTAATCCCCTGAATTGCCGGCCGATTTGCACGTTGGTAATGGCGTGCGTCGTTAACACACCGTTAACCTTTCAGCAAGATCCGGCCCAATAATATTGATTGCCTAAAGCTGTGTTAATATCACCTAAAAGTGATTCCCTTCTGTAGTGTATGTACTTTGCAGAAGGAACTATATTCTGCAGCCCCTGTATACTGCAGTACCAGTAGTGACCACCCCTGTATATAAGCCTGTGTAGTAACTTTGCATAGTAGTTCCAGTTTTGTCTCCACTCAGTAAACACCTGTTGTAACCTACTCCTGCAGTCCGTGTCTCAATTACACACGGACATAATACTGGCGACGAGCAGATCCGAACTTACCTACAGTTCTGCACCACCTCATGGGGATCCATCCCTGAAGCGAAGTTGTTGGAGGTCGAGGCCAGAAGGAAGAAAGAAAAAAAACAAACAGAAGAAACGGGCGTCGACCGTGGACAACCGCCTCTGATTCATCGGAGTTGAAGATTTGCAGGAGAGGCTGTCGAAAGCGGGGCTTGGTTATCCTGTCTATGGTGTTCCAGCTAATCGGGCTGGTGGCAGGTAGTACACTGATCCTTCCTGGGCCGCAGCGGGCTAGAGCTCGATCGGGTGGCTTTTCAACGGGGCTGAACAGCGTTGTCGGGAAGAGGAGAGAGAGAAAGGGGGTGGAGCACACAGGGCGCGGCCGGTGCTACAAAGCCGGGCAGTGTACAGACTCGAGAAGAGGGAGGAAAGTGTCCCGGAGGGTTTGCTCTGACGACGGGAAAATAAAAGAAATTAATCAAATCAAATCAAATCAAATCAAATCAACTTTTATTGTCATTGTTAGTGCACAAGTGCAGTACAACGAAATGTAGGCTTGCGGCTCCCGAGAGTGTACATTTAGATTAAGACATTTAAACATTCAACATACATTTGGCTTGTAATACATTAACATAAACATAACCATAATAAAGTGCATTGGCAGATGTGCAGGCTTTAGAGTTTATTTGTGGAGTTCAGTAGGATGACAGCCCTGGGAAAGAAGCTGTTCCTAAATCTGGTCGTACGGGTGCGAATGCATCTGTAGCGTCTCCCAGATGGCAGAAGCGCAGAAAGCCGCGAGGAGCTGCAGTTGCCACGGGGACCGCGGAGAGCGGCGTTAGCAGCAGCGCGGGGGGGAAGTGCGCGAAGACCATAGGGCGTTGCCATCAAGGCATAAAAACGCCAGCAACAGCGCTAGCAGCAGCGGAGAAGACAGAAAGCGCGGGAGGCGCCATCTTAATCCAGCGGGGAAGAAGGCAAAGCACGGGAGGTGCCATTTTGTTCAATCGGGGAAGAAGGCAAAGCGCGGGAGGCGCCATCTTAGATTTCCAAGATGCCGAAGACTGGCAATATCACTGCCTTCGATAATGCAATAGAAGACTGGACCACGTATGTGGAAAAAGTCAAAGTATATTGCGAGGCAAACGAAGTAGCCGATGAGAAAAAGGCATCGGTACTACTAAACTTAATGGGCGCAAGAACGTACGGCCTATTGTGGAACCTGATTACTCCAGCCAAACCGATGGTGAAGAGTTTTAACGAAATTGTTGATATCCTACAGGAACACCTAAATCCTACACCGCTGCTGATAGCAGAAAGATTAAATTCCACAGGAGAAATCAGCATAAAGATGAGAGCAATGCTGATTACCTTACGGAACTACGCAAGCTATCAAAGCACTGCCAGTTCAGAGCAGGACTGACAGACACTCTACGGGACAAATTTGTCTGTGGACTCCTGAGTGAAGGAACCCAGAAGAGGTTACTCTCAGAGAAAGAGCTGACGCTGGATAAGGCTTTCAGCTTGGCAGTATCGTACGAAGCAGCAGCAAGGGGAGCTGCGGAAATACAGCAAAAGCCACAGGAATACGGCACCCATGAAATGACGCGGGGATTTGAAAAATGTTATCGCTGCGGCAGAACAACCCATGACCAGAAGGACTGCTGGTCCAAGGACAAAATATGCAGGCAATGTGGAAAGATGGGACACATTGCACGAGTTTGCAGGTCTGGAAAGAAGACTAACGACAACAAAAAGGCTACTAAGGAACAGTACAGGAAAGTACAAAAGACGATGGACAGTAGTTCCGAAGACCAGAAGAGCGATAGTGAATCCGGGAACAAGAGATTAAGCTGTCTTCAAACTACACAACGTAATCGCAAAAGAGGATCACCAAACCATTTGGGTCACCCTCACGATAGCGGGGTCCCAAGTCAAAATGGAATTGGATACAGGATCAGCCCTGACCATCATGAATCGACGAAACTACGAGCGGCTATTCTCACACATACCCTTGAAAGAGGCATCCATTGTCTTGAAGACGTATACGGGGCAGAAAGTATACCCCAGAGGGAAAATAAGGGTGCCTGTCGAATACAATGGCAAGGAAATACAGAAATTGTATCTGTACATACTGCAAGATGGTGGACCACCGTTATTGGGGCGTGAATGGATCAGAAAGATAAGTTTAGACTGGCACTCCATTCAGGCACTGACTGTGGCTGGTAAAAAGGATGACGACGTCACACCTGGACGATTGTCAAAAATCTTAGCTAACGCCAAAGAGGTATTTCAACAAGAATTGGGAACTCTTAAAGGCGTAACCGCCTCGATAAAAATAGAAGAGAATGCAATCCCCAAGTTTTTCAAAGCAAGACCGGTACCGTATGCAATTCGCCCAGCTGTCGAAGCAGAGCTGGAGAATCTGGAGAATGCAGGCGTGTTATCTAAGGTAGACTGGAGCGAGTGGGCGACACCCATCGTTCCTGTCATGAAGAAAACGTTAAACAATAAGTCTGAGGAGCCAAGGAAGGTTCGCATCTGTGGGGACTTCAAGGTGACGGTGAACCCAGTCCTTCACACAGTACAATATCCTCTCCCGAGGATAGAAGACATTTTCGTCTCACTATCTAGAGGGAAGCGTTTTACAAAAATTGACCTAGCACAAGCATATTTGCAGATGGAGGTTGAAGAATCCTCTAGGAAGTATCTCACGATAAACACTCACAAAGGTCTTTACCAGTATAAGCGACTGCTATTCGGAATAGCATCAGCTCCGGTGATATGGCAAAGAGCGATGGAACAAGTCCTGCAAGGGATTCCGGGGACTCAGTGGTACTTGGACGACATCCTAGTGACAGGTGAAGATGACAGTGAACACCTTGCCAACCTAGAGCAGGTGCTCACTAGACTAAGAGAACATGGGCTACGAGCCAATCGCCCCAAGTGCGAGTTTTTTACGAAACAGATATCGTATTGTGGCCACGTGATTGATGAAGAGGGGTTACATAAGTCCCCTGACAAAATTGAAGCGGTAGTTAAGGCTCCAGCGCCTGATAATGTGTCACAACTGAGGTCATTCCTCGGATTGGTGAATTACTACCATAAGTTTTTGCCGAATTTGTCCACAATTCTGCACCCACTGAATGCCCTACTACAAACTGGAGTAGCATGGAAATGGAACGATGAATGTAAGCGGGCCTTTCAGTAGAGTAAAGACCTAATCACTTCAAGAGAAGTATTGGCTCACTACTACCCATCACTACCGATAAGACTGGCGTGTGATGCGTCTCCCTACGGCATTGGAGCGGTACTGTCACATAAATTCCTTGATGGTTCAGAGAGGCCGATAGCTTTTGCGTCACGCTCGTTAACTTCAGCCGAGCGTAACTACGCCCAGATTGACAGAGAGGCCCTCAGCCTGGTGTGGGGGGTGAAGAAGTTCAATCACTACCTGCACGGTCAGAAATTTACTCTACTAACTGATCATCAGCCTCTTGTCTCCATTTTCAACCCTCAGAAGGGCGTCCCGATAATGACAGCACAACGGCTACAGAGGTGGTCCCTTTTCCTAGGGGCACACCAATATGACATCGAGTACAAAGGAACTAAACAGCATGGGAATGCTGATGGATTGTTGCGCCTACCGTTGCCGATGGTGGAAGAAACACCTGCAGTGGATCCTGTGGAGATATTCCACTCGACCATAGTCAAATGTCTACCTGTGACGAATGCAAACATAGAAAAGGAAACACGAAATGACCCGACACTCTCCAGGGTCTATGATTTAACGGTGAAGGGATGGCCAGCACATGGGGAACCACTATTGCCAGCATTCTCGCCGAGAAGAGAACAGCTGTCAGTGTGCAGAGGAACCTTGATATGTGGATCCAGAGTAGTAATTCCACCCAAATTGAAGGATAGAGTGCTCAATGTGCTTCATGAGGGTCATCTGGGAGGAGTAAAAATGAAGAACTTAGCCAGAGCGTTTGTGTGGTGGCCGGGAATCGATAGAGAAATTGAAGAGATGACCAAGAGCTGTACAGGATGCCAGAAGATCCAAAACGCCCCACCACAAGCCCCTCTACATCCATGGGAGTGGCCCTCATCTCCGTGGCAAAGGGTACACATTGATTTTGCTGGTCCATTTATGGACTCGATGTTTTTAATTGCAGTGGATGCACATTCAAAGTGGCCAGAGGTAATAAAAATGTCCTCAACCACCACAGAAAAAACTATCACAGTCTTACGAACCATATTCGCCAGAAATGGGCTGCCTGAACAGATTTGCTCCGACAATGGACCACAGTTTGTGTCTGAAGAGTTCCGGAGGTTCTTAAAGAACAATGGTGTTAAGCATTACACATCCGCCCCATATCATCCAGCCACCAATGGATTGGCTGAGAGGTTCGTTCAAACATTCAAGAAGGCTATCAAGGCAATGTGTAATGAAGACATACCCCTACAACACAAGGTGGATAACTTCTTGTTTGCCTACCGGAATGCGACACATGCGGTTACCAACCAAACTCCAGCCATGATGTTCTTCAATCGAAGACTACGATGCCGCTTGGATTTGGTTAAGCCAAACATCAGAAGAGATGTGGAGAACAGACAGTTTCAGAATATGAATGAAAGGCCGACCAGGAGTTTTAAGATAGGTCAACCAGTTTTGGCCCGGGACTACCGCACAGAGAAATGGCAGCCAGGAACGATCTGCACATGGCAAGGACCTCTAATGTATACCGTGGACGTTGGAGAGAGCATTGTAAGACGCCATGCTGACCAGATTCTAGAGTCACTGGAAAACGTCAATTCCACACCACGATCCGATACACCTGGTGAGGAAACCGAAGTACCAATTGCATCTACCTCAGAATCGGTGGTATTGGAAGCAGACGAACCAAACAACGATGTTGATCCCGAATCAACTTTGCCAGAAGAACCTGATACCCCAAAGAGGCGTTATCCAGACAGAATCAGGAAGCCTCCTCAAAGACTAAACTTATAATTGCTTAACTTCAGCTAATGTATCTAGCCACTGTAATTGTAAATATGTTATTTAATTGTTAATCGAATGTCATGTACTGTTTAGCTAAAAGGGGAGGAATTGTAGTGTATGTACTTTGCACAAGGAACTATATTCTGCAGTCCCTGCATACTGCAGTACCAGTAGTGACCACCCCTGTATATAAGCCTGTGTAGTAACTTTGCATAGTAGTTCCAGTTTTGTCTCCACTCAGTAAACACCTGTTGTAACCTACTCCTGCAGTCCATGTCTCAATTACACACGGACATAATACCTTCTGTTGGTAATGTGTTGATAATAAATTAATGAAAATAGGGGGAAAAAACAAAGGGCTTGTTAAGCGCTTGCTAATACTGGGGATATTGGGAAACCATATCCAAACCTCTGGAACTCCCATCCAATTAGAAACAATTTGAAGAAGATTTTTTTTTAGTCAGACCTGCCGGTAACTGATAAACAGAGGCGTAAGTTTCCAGTACTTTCCTCTGTGTGTGAAGTTAAAGAAAAATTATTTTATTAACTTATCATAAAAAACAATGACAGTTTCATTAAACAGAATTTCTTCACTTGTCCACTTTCAGGAAAATATACCCCCAAGTCACAGCACCACACTATCTGAATCAAGCTGGCTGCTTTCTGAGGGATTCGAGAGGTCATCCTGCTATCAACTCCCATCCGAAACCTACGTTCACACATGGTCCTTGCAGACAGTCATGACCTCCACACTCAGCGTTATCTGACTATTGTTGTTGCTCCAGCTCGATATGAAGCACGAGGTGCTTCCAAAACAAGCCCATAGCCTCAGCATTGCAAGGCATATCCGTGGCAGGCTTCGACTGGGAGCCCATGTACTGTAGATAACCCGTCATTGCCTCCTTCTATAACGTATGTGGGCTGGGGCTTTGTTTTTTTAATTCGTTCACGGTATGTGGGCGTCGCTGGCAAGGCCAGCATTTATTGCCCATCCCTAGTTGTCCTTGAGTGGCTTGCTGGGCCATTTCAGAGGGCAGTTAAGAGCCAACCACATTGCTGGGTCTGGAGTCACGTATAGGCCAGGCCAGGTAAGGACGGCAGATTTCCTTCCCTAAAGGACATTAGGGACATGTTTAATGCAAGTGCAAGCGATGAGGTTGGCCACTCTGATGTACCATCCTGTTCTAGATCTGGCTTCGACCCACTGCTTCATGAACCATCATCTGTGAAGAAAGCAGAAAGCACATTTGTAAATGCAGTCGTGAACTTTGCCAATTCACCAATGCCCTTGAAAGTAGTGAGGAGAAAAATTAATGTTGTTCATGTGAGACCGCTTTCTACTCTGCCAACCAGGAGACGCTATCAGCTGATGCGCATCTCCCTCCCGCCTCTTAAACAGGAGTGCCTCCCACTGCCTCCATATTGATGTCAGCATGGTTTTATGAAGGGGAAGTCATGTTTGACAAATTTGCTGGAGTTCTTTGAGGAAGTAACATATAGGGTGGATAAAGGGGAACCAGTGGACGTAGTGTATTTAGACTTCCAAAAGGCATTTGACAAGGTGCCACACAAAAGATTATTGCTTAAGATAAAAAATCATGGGATTGGGGGTAATATTCTGGCATGGATAGAGGATTGGCTATCTAACAGAAGGCAGAGAGTTGGGATAAATGGTTCATTCTCAGACTGGCAATCAGTAACTAGTGGTGTTCCGCAGGGGTCAGTGCTGGGTCCCCAACTCTTTACAATCTATATTAACGATTTGGAGGAGGGGACCGAGTGTAACATATCAAAGTTTGCAGATGATACTAAGATGGGAGGGAAAGTAGTGAGTGAGGAGGGCATAAAAAACCTGCAAGGGGACATAGCCAGGCTAAGTAAGTGGGCAGAGATTTGGCAGATGGAATACAATACTGGAAAGTGTGAGGTTATGCACTTTGGCAGGAAAAATCGTAGAACAAGTTATTATCTTAATGGCAAGAAACTGGAAAGTACTGAAGTACAAAGGGATCTGGGGGTCCTGGTGCACGAAACTCAAAAGGTTAGTATGCAGGTGCAGCAAGTGATTAAGAAGGCCAATGGAATGTTGGCTTTCATTGCTAGGGGGATAGAATATAAAAATAGGGAGGTATTGCTTCAGTTGTACAAGGTATTGGTGAGACCGCACCTGGAATACTGCATACAGTTTTGGTGTCCATACTTAAGAAAAGACATACTTGCTCTCGAGTCAGTACAAAGAAGGTTCACTCGGTTAATCCCGGGGATGAGGGGATGGACATATGAGGAGAGGTTGAGTAGATTGGGACTCTACTCATTGGCGTTCAGAAGAATGAGAGGCGATCTTATTGAAACATATAAGATTGTGAAGGGGTTGGATCGGGTGGATGCGGGGAAGATGTTCCCGATGATGGGTGAAACTAGAACTAGGGGGCATAGTCTTATAATAAGGGGCTGCTCTTTCAAAACTGAGATGAGGAGGAACTACTTCACTCAGCGGGTGGTAGGTCCATGGAATATGCTGGCCCAAAAAGCTGTAGAAGCTACATCATTACATAAATTTAAAACAGAAAGAGACAGTTTCCTAGAAGTAAAGGGAATTAAGGGTTACGGGGAGCGGGCAGGAGTTTGGACATGAGTCTAGGTTCGGATCGGTCATGGCCCTGTGGGTAGCGGAGTGGGCCCAGGGGCCGTGTAGCCTGATCCTGCTCCTATTTCGTGTGTCTAATTCTGTTAGATTCAGGAGATGGTTCTGTGATAGTAGATTGGCGGTTAGGATCAGATCAGCCATGATCTTATTGAATGGCGGAGCAGGCTCGAGGGGCCGATTGGCCTACTCCTGCTCCTATTTCTTATGTTCTTATCCATAGACAGCCAAGAGCTTCATTGGGTAGATGGTGAACCTGTGGAATTCTCTACCCAGAAGGCTGTGGAGGCCAAGTCACTGAATATATTTAAGAAGGAGATAGATAGATTTCTAGACACAAAAGGTATCAAGGGGTATGGGGAGATAGCGGGAATATGGTATTGAGATAGAGGATCAGCAATGATCATATTGAATGGCGGAGCAGGCTCGAAGGGCCGAATGGCCGACTCCTGCTCCTATTTTTCTATGTTTCTATGTTTTTCTATGTTTCTGCTCCCACCGGTGCCAATAGGGTCCCTGTCGTCTGCCATCATTTTCTCTGTAAGTGACTTGAGTAGACTTTACTGGCAGAGGCTGTTCACCGGGGACTCCTGTTGCTCTGCATTAGCTCCTCTGTAGCATGCATTGGGCACGTGCCTCCAGATCAATTTTTTGAAAAAAGTCACCTCCTTCATTAGAGCATCTTCACAGAGTTGTACTGGAGTCAGCACACAGCTAATTACTTATTCTCAGCACAAGGCTTGCATTACTTCCAGATATCAGATTAAAACACATGCATGCAGTGCGAGCTGGGCCTTTGCAGCTATAGTTCCCTGATGGCTATCCTCAAATCTCAGTACTTTGTCCTCTGGGTTTTGAAGCAGCACTGATGCACTCAGTAATCCATATGCAGGGATTCTGGGCCTGACCGGGATTAGTGCACCAGAATCGTGTTTCCCACGCAGGTCACGGACACTTTCATCTCAGTCAGAAAGCCAGGTTTTCTGTATTTTGTATGCGGCTCTTGCCCGTTTACGCACATACAGAACAGGGACACGAAGTGATCGGCTGCTCCACCGAGCTGGTCCTTTCCTAGCCTGGTGCCGGTTCTGCACAGCATCATCCCCACCTCCCCCATCCACACCGTCAGAGAATCTCCTGGCAGAGGGGGAAAAGCAGAAATAAATCTTGGGCCAATTCGACAAAGCTTCATGAAATTCTTGACCAAGGTGATGAAGCATGTCCTGGGTGGCCACGGTGACTGAGTGACACAACCCCCAATGAGTCACCTACCTTCGATACACAGAGATGTCAGCCGTTCTCAGGAGCATGTCCAGCTCCCTTGTGAATGCTTGCAGTCAATCTGCACTGACTGCACATGCTGACGATTCATTTCAGAGGCCAACAATTCTCTGCAAGAATTACCTCTGAGCGTCTAACCTAAGTTCTCTGCTTTTGTAACGTGTACTTATGTCCTCTGCTCCTTCCTAACTGATCAGCTTAAAGAGCCTATCCACTTGGACAGAGTCTAATATTTTCATTATTTTCAAGAACTCAATACAAATCTCTTTGAAGTCTATGGGCGCGAAATTGTTTGGGGCGCTAACTTTCAACTTTTTGAAAAGTTAGTGCCTGGCGAAATCCATTGAAAAATGTTGCAAAATTGGGCGTTTTTGCCCCACGAGCGAAGCAGGGCGGTAAATGAGGCGCTAATGGTCTCAGTGGAGTGCTATTGCCAGAGCGCTATCCAATTTCAGCCGACTTGCGTTCAGCAATCAGCCTTCAAGCCTTGACTTGAGCTTATTCCAGCTCTTAAAGGGTGATGTGCCTTCAATAACCACAAAACTAGAAGTTATAGACTTTAACAAGTTGGCTTTTAATCACTAAGATCAGAGCTAACATCTCAACACACTGACTGGCTCACAGGAATGAGTCATACAGATCCTGGGATCTTTAAGTAAGAGAGGTCAGGGGTGGAGCCAAGAGCCAAGACCTGGAACCTTCCAGGTTAGTCAGGGAAGAGGAAGTGAAACTATACACCGTGTGGGGGAGGGTAATGTACATGAGTGCAAAACGAATACAGGCACGACTAACAGATTTCATTACAAAGGGGAGGTCATTCCAAGCTGCAGCTGCCCATTCTCAGCTTGAGTGCGACCTCTCAGCGACAGAGACAGCTTTGTGCCATGGCTGCTGCAAGGGAGAGGGAGAGGGCTACTCGATTCAGCGATGTGGAATTAGGATATGTTCAGCAGCTTGTCTGACAATGTCCCAGCAGAGTTATGGCCGACAAATAAGTTTCCCCAAGATGGCGCCTTTAAATAGCACGCACGGAGCGGACTCCCGCCTGCAACTCGACAAGATTTATGTGGGGGCCTGAAGGGGTAGTCCTGCTCCTGCAGGGAAAGTCATCGCAAGAATCCTCCTCGGTCGCCTTCTCCCAGTAGCTGAAGAGCTCCTCCCAGAGTCGCAATGCGGATTCCGCCCACTAAGGGGCACAATGGACATGATCTTCACCGCACGCCAATTACAAGAGAAATGCAGGGAACAGCACCAACCGCTGTACATGGCCTTCTTTGACCTCACAAAGGCCTTCGACACTGTCACCCGTGAGGGATTATGGAGTGCCCTCCTCAAATTCGGCTGCCCTCAAAAGTTTGTCACCATCCTCCACCTGCTTCATGACAACATACAAGCCATGATCCTGACCAACGGATCCACCACAGACCCAATTCACATACGGACTGGGGTCAAGCAAGGCTGTGTCATCGCACCAACGCTCTTCTCGATCTTCCTTGCTGCAATGCTCCATCTCACCCTCAGTAAGCTCCCCGCTGGAGTGGAGCTAATTTACAGAACAAACGGGAAACTGTTCAACCTCCGTCGCCTCCAGTCCAGATCCAAGGTCGTCCCATCCTCTGTCGTCGAATTATAGTATGCAGCCGATGCTTGCGTCTGTGCTCACTTGGAGGTCGAACTCCAAACCATCGTCAACATCTTCACTGAAGTGTATGAGAGCATGGGCCTTACACTAAACATCCATAAGACAAAGGTTCTCTACCAACCTGCCCCCGCCACACAGTACTGCCCCCTGATTATCAAAATCCACGACAAGGCCTTGGACTACGTGGACCACTTTCCATACCTTGGAAGCCTACTGTCACAACAAGGGCAGACGTCGACGACGAAGTCCAACACCGCCTTCAGTGTGGCAGTGCAGCCTTCGGTCACCTGAGGAAGAGAGTGTTTGAAGACCAGGACCTCAAACCCGGCACTAAGCTCATGGTCTACAGAGCAGTAGTGATACCCGCCCTTCTGTATGCCTCAGAGACATGGACCATGTACAGCAGGCACCTCAAAGCACTGGAGAGGTACCACCAACGCTGCCTCCGCAAGATCCTGCAAATTCATTGGCAGGATAGGCGCACCAATGTCAGTGTTCTTGCTCAGGCCAACATCCCCAGCACCGAAGCTTTGACCACACTCGATCAGCTCCGATGGACGGGTCACATTGTCCGCATGCCCGATACGAGACTCCCAAAACAAGCGCTCTACTCGGTGCTCCGACATGGCAAGAGAGCCCCAGGTGGGCAGAGGAAACGCTTCAAGAACACCCTCAAAGCCTCCTTGAAAAAGTGTAACATCCCCACCGACACCTGGGAATCCCTGGCCCAAGACCGCACAAAGTGGAGGAGAAGCATCCGGGAAGGCGCCGAACACCACGGCTCCGATTTTCCGGCCACCGTCGGGCAGCTTTTCATGCGGCCGGGGGCCGAAAATCAGCGAAAAAGCGGGTCGGGACCACCCCCCCCCGCCTGATTCCCCGCCCCGTCCGACTTTCGGACCGCCATTTCCACACGCCCCGCTTCAGTCCCGGCCGCCGCTGGCGGGACTGCTCGTCAGAGCACTAATCACCAATGATCACCTTGTTAAGGAAGATTTTCCGGGGCCGTTGCGACTTTGGGGCTTTTGCCACATGAAACACGCCTGCGGGGAACCCCGCCAATGAGAGCTGGTGTGAAAACAGCTGGCTTGCTTGCTTGCAGCGGCAGGTCGCTTAGTGCTGAAGAGATTTAAATAGGCAGCATTTGCAGGCTGCAGGACCTTGTTGATCAAGGCTTGGGGGAACTTTTTGAAGCCTTAGGAGCAGCTGTAGAAAGTTGGAGCCTCACACACTTCTCCAGTGTGAGCTCGTGGAAAGCCCCTCTCACCACCCTAACTCAGCGCCCCCTCAACGGAGGCATCTGCCAGAAGCATGGGAGGCCTTTGGTACCTTCCCTTCCTGGCATTAGAGGATCTCCAGCAGCAGAGGCGGCAGCAGCAGAACCAGGAACAGCAGGATGAGCACCAGGAGCACCAGGCTGCTGCTCACTCACCTGAAGCTGCACAGGCCAGAAGGGGCCAGTGCTTGGAAGTGGCTTGAGAGCACCTTGCTGCGCTTTAGGGGGCCAGTGGGACCCGTTTCTGCACTGGCAGTCCTACTCAGAAGGACTTCCATGAAGATCTGGTTTCTCTGTTGAACAGATGGCCAACGCTCCTCAAGAGGTGTCATTCTCTTATGAGCACTCACCATGTTTCCCGTACCCTGGCGAGTTATCTCTTGCATGGAGGTTGCCAACCTTTCCATGGTGATGCTTTCATGCGCCAATGACTCCACAAAAAGGCTCTGCTCATGGTCGCTATGGACTCCTCCATTCGCTCCTCCATTCGCTCCACACTCGCAGCGACCCTGGAGACAAAACCTGCCAGAGACTCCTGCATCTGTGCATGGAGATCCATCACCTCTTCTCTTGCGGATGGACCCAGAGGCAGAGGGTCGACATGCAGCGCAGCTGAGCTGAGCTGGCAGAGTCCTGCGCCCTCCGACGAGGACTCTCCACTGCTGTCCCTGTCTCCAGAATCTGCTGAGGCTCACTTGTGAGCTGTGAAACACCAGGAGACACTACTCTTTCTCCCGAAGGTCCCCCCGAGGTGTGAGTGTCTGCGCTAGTGCTGGGTGCACTTACTTCTGCTGACGCTGCGCCCTCGGAGGTTGGAGCTTCCTCTGAGGAGTCTGGCAACACAGCCTCTTCCTCCTCCACAGTGAGGACGGGGGCTCTGGATGGTACTGTGGGGGAGTAAAGGAAGGAGATAGAGATGTAATGCCAAGGTTCTTCTGGTGACTCCCAGCGAGTTGGCATCTGCTGACACCTGCATCCATGCAGCATTGGTCTCAGTGGGAGGCCTCTTCCTCCCTGACCTAGGGAAGAGGACCTCCCTGTGGGCCCTAACCCCATCCAATATTGCCTGCAGTGAAGCCTCGTCGAATTTGGAGGCAGCTCGGGGTTTGGCACTGGCCACAGCTGCTGCAGGCTCCTCTGCCATCCTGTATGGTTCGTTTGGAAGCCTTCAGAGGATGCAGTGCTTGCTATGGACCTTGAAAGCACCACGAATGATGACATCAAACTGTGGGGATTTCTGACTTGAATTGGACAATTAGCAAAGCTTCCCACATGCTGGGAATTAATTGGCCACTTGAGGGAAAATTGCGTGGAGCTGGCTGACACTTTTTTACGTGTGTCAGAAACCCCACATTCAGTGAAACCCGACCATTCCCCACACAAGCCGAAAATCGGGGCCCACGAGTCTCTTTGCCGGGAGCAAGCGGAAGCCAAGTGCAGGCAGCGCAAGGAGCGCACGTCAACCCAAGCACCCCACCCACCCGCCCCTTCAACCACCGTCTGCATCACCTGTGACAGAGACTGTGGGTCCCGCATTGGACTCATCAGTCACCTGAGAACTCATTGTTAGTGTGGAAGCAAGTCATCCTCGATTCCGAGGTACCTAAGAAGGAGAAGAAGAAGTCCTGCTCCTCCAGACAACTCAAATATTTTTTAAACCCAGAAAACATAGCTTTTTGGACCGTTTAAGGACCACAAGTTAGGCCCCTCAGCCCCTCGAGGAATGGGACTGTCACTGTGCGCGCTGCTCCCATTTATCACGGTAAGTTACAATCGGGGTCCTACAACAGGTGCGGGATTCTGATCTCCGTTATTAAACAGCCGTCCTGCCTGCTAGGAGCGGGAGTGCTGTGCGCCTTTTCCAGGCCTGCCTGAAAGTTGTTTCATGTGAGCAACAAGTGCACAAGGTCCCCACCAGATTTTTAAAAGGTGGTCGCCCGTGGTTCAGGAGATTAACGGGCAGCCTACAGTTGAAAGTCTCCCCCATATCTCGCACCAGGCGAGGTGCAATATTCCAGAAAAAGCAAAAGAACTGCAGTTTCTAGAAATTTGATACAAAAAAAACAGAACTAGTTCTAGATGAAGGGTCTACACCTTAAACATCAACTTGTTTGTTTGTGGGAGCTTGCTGTGCACCAATTTGCTGCCGCATTTCCCACATTACAACAGTGACTACACACTAAAAATACTTCATTGGGTGTAAAGCGCTTTGGGACGTCCTGAGGTCGTGAAAGGCGCTCTAGAAATACAAGTCTTTCTTTCTATCTTTGTCTGCTCTCTCCACAGATGCTGCCTGATCTGCTGATGTGCCAGAGCAGAAAGGATAGTGTTTCTTAATTTATATTTAATTGCCCGAGTAATATGTTCTAACACTATTCACTATCATAATAGCCGAGCAACACTGGTCATGAGCCTTAAATGACTCATGTAAGAAGTCACACAACACCAGGTTATAGTCCAACAGTTTTATTTGAAATGACTCATGCATTATAACCCCCAGATCCTTCTGCCACTCAGCAGTTCAGAGCCAATGACCCCGCATGAGGAATGTTATGGGTCAAGATATGCAAGAGACTTGTACAAATGACATTCGGAGCATCAAAAGGACTCCTTTTCCTTAGAAAGATAGTTGAAGCTGACAAGGTTGGTGTCTCTGTCAAGATGCAGCCATCCTTCAACACTGAGGTGCAGGAGGGTGACAGGACGGCAGGAGTTGCTGCAAAGGGTAGTGTCAAGTTCTGAAAGTCCACCTCCAATGTCCTTATAGGTCCTGGGTTTGATCTGCTGATGTTTCTCCTCCAAAGTATCTCGCACTGACACTTGATGCAGCACCAATGCTGCAGACTTCACCAAAACATTGCTCCTTTAGCCAAGGGGTTTGATAATGCAAGCAGCACCCCACACCAGCAGTGCCAGCCCGGGCGGGCTACGTTATTGGTTCTTTGGCAGAAGTCAGATGCCAATGATTTTTGGGGTTTCTCCTGATCTCCTGCCATAGCTTTGGTGAGAGAGCGGCGAAGAAATGTGGTAAACAGCCATTTTCGGGGGTTTCCACCAATCTTCCACCGAAGTTATGGTAGGAGATCATAGAATTATAGATCATTACAGCACAGATTAGGCCGTGCCTGTGCTAGCTCGTTAAAAGAGCAATCATGCTCAGCCGTGCCTCAGTGGGCAGCACTCTCGCCTCTGAGTCAGAAGGTTGTGGGTTCAAGTCCCACCCCAGGGACTTGAGAACAAAAATCTAGGCAGACACCCCAGTGCATTATTGAGGGAGTGCTGCACTGTCGGAGGTGCCGTCTTTTGGATGAGATGTTAAACCAAGGCCCCGTCCGCTCTCTCTGGCGGCACTATTTCGAAGAAGGGCTGGGGAGTTCTCCCCGGTGTCCTGGCCAATATTTATCCCTCAATCAACTTAACAAAACAGATGATCTGGACATTATCACATTGCTGTTTGTGGGAGGTGGCTGTGTACAAATTGGCTGCCGCGTTTCCCACATTACAACAGTGACTACACTTTAAAAGTACTTCATTGGCTGTAAAGCATTTTGAGACATCCGGTGGTCATGCAAGGTGCTATATAATGCAAGTCTTTCTTTCTTAGTCCCACATGCCCGCATTTTGTCCGTAACCCTGTCAGTTCCTTATCCTCCCTTACCCGTCCAACTCCCTTTAACATTATTTATGGAATCAGCTTCCACCACCTGTTCAGGTCAAGCGTTCCCGATCCGCACAACTCTCCAAGTGACTAAATCTCTCCTCATCTCCCCTCTAGATCTTTTCCCAGTGATTTCGAATCTATGACCTTTGGTTATCAACCCAATCGCCAGAGGGAATAGTTATTCCCTATTTCGGGATTGGGGAACCCCTGTGGTGAAGGGGGCACCAGGGCTGCATTGATGGTCACCAGCTGCCAGTGTTGAGTTCCAGCTGCCCACGGTGCACCAACAGCTTCTAGGGCATGGGCACGGGGCGGGGAGACCAGGGGCAGGAATGGTACGGTGTGACATGGGAGCACTAATCAATGGGGGCCAGGGTTCGCGGGGGGGGGGTGGTGGGTGGTGGTGAGCTGCCTTCTTGAACCGCTGCAGTCCGTGTGGTGTTGGTACTCCCACAGTGCTGTTCGGGTGGGAGTTCCAGGGTTTTGACCCAGCGACGATGAAAGATCGGCGATATACTTTCAAGTCAGGATGATGTGTGACTTGGAGGGGAACTTGGAGGTGGTGATGTTCCCATGCACCTGCTGCCCTTGTCCTTCTAGGTGGAAGAGCTCGCGGGTTTGGGAGGTGCTGCTGAAGAAGCTTTGGCGAGTTGCAACAGTGGATCTTGTAGATGGTGCACACTGCAGCCACGGTACGCTGGTGGTGGAGGGAGTGAATGTTTAAGGTGGTGGATGGGGTGCAATCAAACGAGTTCTTTGTCTTGGATGGTGTTGAGCTTCTTGAGTGTTGTTGCAGCTGCACTCACCCAGGCAAGTGGAGAGTATTCCATCACACTCCTTACTTGTGCCTTGGTGGAAAGGCTTTGGGGAGTCAGGAGGTGAGACACTCACCGCAGAATACCTAACCTCTGACCTGCTCTTGTTGCCACAGTATTTATGTGGCTGGTTCAGTTAAGTTTCTGGTTAATGGTGACCCCCAGGATGTTGACGGTGGAAGATTTGCCGATGGTAATGCCGTTGAATGTCAAGGGATGGTGTTTAGCCGCTCGTTTATTGGAGATAGCCATTGCCTGGCACTTGTGTGGCGTGAATGTTACCTGCCACTTATCAGCCCAAGCCTGAATGTCGTCCAGGTCTTGTTGCATGCAGGTATGGACTGCTTCATTATCTGAGGAGTTGCAAATAGCAACAAAATGTGCAGTCATCAGTGAACATCCCCACTTCTGACCTTATGATGGAGGGAAGGTCATTGATGAAGCAGCTGAAGATGGTTGGGCCTAGGACACTGCCCTGAGGAACTCCTGCAGCGATGTCCTGAGGCTGTGATGATTGACCTTCAACCACCACAACCATCTTCCTTTGTGCTAGGTATGACTCCAGCCAGTGAAGAGTTTTCCCCCCCGATTCCCATTGACTTCAGTTTTACTAGGGCTCCCTGATGCCACACTCGGTCAAATGCTGCCTTGATGTCAAGGGCAGTCACTCTCACCTCGCCTCTGTTTTCAGCTCTTTTGTCCATGTTTGGACCAAGGCTGTAATGAGGTCGGGAGCCGAATGGTCCTGGCGGAACCCAAACTGGGTATCAGTGAGCAGGTTATTGGTGACTAAGTGTTGCTTGATAGCACTGTTGACGACACTTTCCATCACTTTGCTGATGATTGAGTGTAGATTGATGGGGCGGTAATTGGATTTGTCCTGCTTATTGTGGACAGGACATATCTGGGCAGTTTTCCACATTGTCGGATAGATGCCAGTGTTACAGCTGTACTGCAACAGCTTCGCGGCTAGTTCTGGAGTACAAGTCTTCAGCGCGACAGCCGGGATGTTGTCGGGGCCCATAGCCTTTGCTGTATCCAGTGCACTCAGCCGTTTCTTGATATCATGTGGAGTGAATCGAATTTGCTGAAGACTGGCTTCTGTGATGGTGGGGGCCTCAGGAGGAGGCTGATATGGATCATCTACTCGGCACTTCTGGCTGCAAACACTTCAGCTTTGTCTTTTGTACTCACGTGCTGAGCTCCACCATCATTGAAGATGGGGATGTTCATGGAGCCTTCCCCTCCCATTAGCTGTTTAATGGTCCACCACCATTCATGACTGGATGTGGCAGGACTGCAGAGCTTTTGATCTGATCCGTTGATTGTGGGATCGCTTAGCTCTGTCTATAGCATGCTGTTTCTGCTTTTTAGCATGCATGTTGTCCTGTGTTGCAGCTTCCCCAGGTTGGCACCGCATTTTAGGTACGTGTGGTGCTGCTTCTTAACTCCTTATTGAACCAGGGTTGGTCCCCTGATTTGATGGTAATGGTAGAGTGATGGATATGCCAGGCCATGAGGTTACAGATTGTGGTAGAATACAATTCTGCTGCTGCTGATGGCCCACAGCGCCTCATGGATGCCCAGTTTTGAGCTGCTAGATCTGTTCTGAATCTATCCCATTTAACACGGTGGTAGTGCCAAACAACATGATGGAGGGCGTCCTCAGTGTGAAGAGGGGACTTCGTCTCAGCAATGACTGTGCGGTGGTCACTGCTACCAATGCTGTCATGGACAGATGCATCTGCGATAGGTAAATTGGTGAGGACGAGATCAAGTAGGTTTTTCCCTTGTGATGGTTCTCTCACCACCTGTCGCAGGCCCAGACTGGCAGTTATGTCCTTCAGGACTCGGCCAGCTCGGTCAGTAGTGGTGCTACCGAGCCACTCTGATGGACATTGAAGTCCCCCACCCAGAGTGCATTCTGTGCCTTTGTTACTCTCAGTGCTTCTTCCAAGTGGTGTTCAACATGGAGGAGTACTGATTCATCAGCTGAGGGAGGGCGGTTGGTGGTAATCAGCAGGAGGTTTCCTTGCCTATACTTGACCCGAAGTCATGAGACTTCATGAGGTCCAGAGGCAATGTTGAGGACTCCCAGGGTCATTCCATCCTGACTGTATACCACTCTGCCACCGCCCTTGGTGGGTCTGTCCTGCCGGTGGGACAGGACATACCCAGCGATGGTGCTGGAGGAGTTTGGGACATTGGCTGAATGGTATGATTTTGTGAGGATGACTATGTCAGGCTGTTGCTTGACTGTGGGACAGCTCTCCCAATTTTGGCACAAGTCCCCAGATTTTGGTGAGGAGGATTTGCAGGGTTGACTGGGCTGGGTGTGCTGTTGCCGGAGCTGAGGTCGATCCCGGGTTGTTCATCTTGTTTTATTCTTATTGTTTTTCGTAGCGCTTCTTTTACAATGGAGTGACTCACTGGGCCATTTCTGAGGGCAGTGAAGAGTCCACCACATTGCTGTGGGTCTGGAGTCACAAATAGGCCAGACCGGGTAAGGATGACAGATTTCCTTCCCTGAAGGACATTAGTGAACCAGATGGATTTTTACGACAATTCGGTAGTTTTATGGTCACCATTACTGATACTAGCTTTTCATTCCAGATTTATTTAATTCACTGAATTTTAATTCCCCAGCTGCCGTGATGGGATTGGAACTCGCGTCGCTGGATCATTAGTCTAGGCTTACTAGTCCAGTAACATCACCACTACGCTATCGGCCCCAATGTCTCCTGTTGTGCTCACCACTCAAACTCTGCTGGCCCCCTCCGGTGTTTGAATTACACCTTTATATGGGAATGAAATAAACCCTGAGTAAATTTGCATGTTCTGCATTAATTGTTACTTGGCCAGCAGTGATGAAGAAAGAAAAGCAATAATACCAGGTTGGTTCATTAACATTCATGAGAGAGATTTCCTCCCAAGTGCGTCTTAAGGAGTGTGGTCAAAAGTTAAAGCCTCCTCAATTAATAGCAACTCACAAAATTATTATCTCTTAATGCATAATTAGCGACTGCAATGCAGGGAGCAAATGAAACCCCCAAAGGGAATAATCTGCTTTCCTTGCGTTTCAATAAACTGCTTCATATTACAATTGGGTCTGGTGCCTAAGCTTAGTCAAGGCAGGTTAGGAGAAGTTTATGGGAAGATTGAAGACGCACCTTGTAGCTGAACCCTGCTCATGCCCTCTATCGATTTCAACATGGACAAAGCAAGCTTTGAAAGGTTTATGCGTTTGCATATTTGATGTACTTTAAGCACTAAGTTGTTCGTTAAAAGCGTTACTTCATCAGAAAAATTGAATGAAGCATTACATTTAACGTGGGTAAGAATGTTATAAGAGCCTGTTTTTTAAAATTCATTTATGGGATCAGGGCGTCACTGGCAAGGCCAGCATTTATTGCCCATCCCTAGTTGCCCTTGAGAAGGTGGTGGTGAGCCGCCTTCTTGAACCGCTGCAGTCCATGTGGTGATGGTACGATCACAGTGCTGTTAGGGAGGGAGTTCCAGGATTTTGACCCAGTGACAATGAAGGATTGGTGATATATTTCTAAGTCAGGATGGTGTGTGACTTAGAGGGGAACTTGGAGGTGGTGGTGTTCCCATGCACCTGCTGCCCTTGCCCTTCTAGGTGGTAGAGGTCGCAGGTTTGGGAGGTGCTGCCGAAGAAGCCTTGGCGAGTTGCTGCAGTGCATCTTGTAGATGGTACACACTGCAGCCACGGTACGCCGGTGGTGGAGGGAGTGAATGTTTAAGGTGGTGGATGGGGTGCCAATCAGGCGGGCTGCTTTGTCCTGGATGGTGTCGAGCTTCTTGAGTGTTGATGGAGCTGCACTCATCCAGGCAAGTGGAGAGTATTCCATCACACTCCTTACTTGTGCCTTGTAGATGGTGGAAAGGCTTTGGGGAGTCAGCAGGTGAGACACTCGCTGCAGAATACCCAGCCTCTGACCTGCTCTTGTTGCCACAGTATTTATGTGGCTGGTCCAGTTAAGTTTCTGGTTAATGGTGACCCCCATGATGTTGATAGTGGGGGATTCGGCGATGGTAATGCCATTGAATATCAAGGGGAGGTGGTTATACTCTCGCTTGTTGGAGCTAGTCATTGCCTGGCACTTCTATGGCGCGAATGTTACCTGCCACTTATCAGCCCAAGCCTGAACGTCGTCCAGGTCTTGTTGTATGCGGGCATGGACTGCTCCATTATCTATGGAGTTGTGAATGGCACTGAACACTGTGCAGTCATCAGCGAACATCCCCATTTCTGACCTTATGTTGGAGGGAAGGTTATTGATGAAGCAGCTGAAGATTTTTGGGCCTAGGACACTGCCCTGAGGAACTCCTGCAGCGATGTCCTGGGGCTGTGATGATTGACCTTCAATCATCACAACCATCTTCCTTTGTGCTAGGTATGACTCCAGCCCGTGGAGCGTTTTCCCCCTGATTCCCATTGACTTCAGTTTTATTAGGGCTCCTTGATGCCAGACTCGGTCAAATGCTGCCTTGATGTCAAGGGCAGTCACTCTCACCTCATCGCTGGAATTCAGCTCCTTTGTCCATTTTTGGGCCAAAGCTGTAATGAGGTCAGGAGCCGAGTGGCCTTGGCGGAACCCAAACTGGGCATCAGTGAGCAGGTTATTGGTGAGTAAGTGCCGCTTGATAGCACTGTGGATGACACCTTCCATCACTTTGCTGATGATTGAGAGTAGACTGATGGGGCGGTAATTGGCCGGGTTGGATTTGTCCTGCTTTTTGTGGGCAGGACATACCTGGGCAGTTTTCCACATTGTCGGATAGATGCCAGTGTTGTAGCTGTACTGGAACAGCTTGGCTAGAGGCGCGGCTTGTCTTTGCTTGATTTTGTTCTGGGTGTTGGAAGTGCTTGGCCAAAGCTTTGTAGTCGCAGAGACTCATTGCAGTCTCTCGATGGAGAAAAAACCTCTGCTTAAAGTCATAAGTGAAGGACAGCTAAGGAAACAGGCTTGAAGTAATTATTTCAATGTTAAACAATTATTTCCTTCATGACTCTTGTTTCAAAAATGAACTGGATAAATATTTGAAGGAGAAAAACTGTGGGGAAAGAACGGGGGAGTGGGTCTAATTGGATAACTCTTCGAAAGAGCCGGCATAGGCATGATGGGCCAGATGGCCTCCTTCTGTGCTGTATCTTTCTATGACTGTGGTCTGGTCTTTCTGGCCTTGTGGAAAATCAGCTGCACAACAGGAATGCACTGTGCTTAGTCTTTTTGGCTAAATGGCATAACTGTGCACAGAGAAATATGTGTCCTGCTTAACGCAAAGATAAGCCATCTACCTGTGAAGATATTCAATAACATCATCTCCTGGTAAAGAACTTGAGTTGGTGCAGAAGTAAATGGAGAACAATCAAATTAATCTGCTTTTCAAAGCGCCCGTCAAATCGAAACATGTTGATCATTCCTAACAATGATAACAACTGAAACTTCAAAGAAAATATCCGTTAACGTCCTAAAGAGCCAGAGTCGTGAGTTATAGTGAAGACAAATGTAATTTATTTCAACCTTTGGATAAAGGCTACCGCACAGCTTAAGGCAATGGGTACCCTGGGTAACACGTGGAGATGGGCAGTTTCAGTATTCTTGCCCTTCAATCACTGCAGGAATTCTTCAGGGCAGTGTCCTCGGCCCAACCATCTTCAGCTGCTTCAGCAATGACCTTCCCTCCTTCATAAGCTAAGAACTGGGGATGTTTGCTGATGATTGCATTCGCAACTCCTCAGATAACGAAGCAGTCCATGCACGAATGCAGCAAGACCTGGATGACATTCAGGCTTGGGCTAATAAGTGGCAAGTAACATTCGCACCACAGAAGTGCCAGGCAATGACTATCTCCAAAAAGCGAGAGTCTAACCACCGCCCCTTGACATTCAACGGCACTACCATCGCCGAATCCCCCACCATCAGCATCCTGGGGGGTCACCATTGACCAGACATTTAACTGGACCAGCCACATAAATACAGTGGCTACAAGAGCAGGTCAGAGGCTGGGTAATGTAGAAACATAGAAACATAGAAGATAGGAGCAGGAGTAGGCCATTCGGCCCTTCGAGCCTGCTCCGCCATTCAATGAGATCATGGCTGATCATCCAAATTCAGTACCCTGTCCCTGCCTTTTCCCCATATCCCTTGATCCCTTTAGCCTTAAGAAATATATCCAACTCTTTCTTGAATATATTTAATGAACTGGCCTCCACTGCCCTCTGTGGCAGAGAATTCCACAGGTTCACCACTCTTTGGGTGAAGAAATTCCTCCTCATTTCAGCCCTAAATGTCCTACCCCTTATCCTTAGACTATGACCCCTGGTTCTGGACTCCCCGACCATCGGGAACATCCTTCCAGCATCTAGTCTGTCCAGGCCTGACAGAATTTTATAGGAAATCCCAGATCTCCCCAATGCCTTGCCACCATCTACAAGGCACAAGTCAGGAGTGTGAAGGAATGTTCTCCACTTGCCTGGATGAGTGCAACTCCAACAACACTCAAGAAGCTCAACACCATCCAGGACAAAGCAGTCCACTTGATTGGCACCCCATCCACCACCTTAAACATTCACTCCCTCCACCACGGGCGTACCGTGGCTGCAGTGTGTACCATCTACAAGATGCACTGCAGCAACTCGCCAAGGCTCCTTCGACAGCACCTCCCAAACCCGCGACCTCTACCACCTAGAAGGTCAAGGGCAACAGGCGCATGGAAACACCACCAAGTTCCCCTGCAAGTCACACACACCATCCTGACTTAGAAATATATCGACGTTCCTTCAACGTCGCTGGGTCAAAATCCTGTAACTCCCTCCCTAACAGCACTGTGGGAGCACCTTCACCACACGGACTGCAGCGGTTCAAGAGGGCAGTTCACCACCACCTTCTCAAAGGCAAATTGGGATGGGCAGTAAATGCTGGCCTTGCCAGCGATCCCCACATCCCAGGAACAAATTTTTAAAACTTCATACTTCTTTTTTACTGCTCTCTTGTTTGAAACCGGAAGTGCTTTTTTATCTGCTCTGCTTATGGAGGGGTTTCAGACAGGCCAAATATCCAGCAATGTTTGGTAGTCTATCAGATTGAAGAACATAAGAACATAAGAAATAGGAGCAGGAGTAGGCCAATCGGCCCCTCGAGCCTGCTCCGCCATTCAATAAGATCATGGCTGATCTGATCCTAACCGCCAATCCACTATCACAGAACCATCTCCTGAATCTAACAGAATTAGACACACGAAATAGGAGCAGGATCAGGCTATACGGCCCCTGGGCCCGCTCCGCTACCCACAGGGCCATGACCGATCCGAACCTAGACTCATGTCCAAATTCCTGCCCGCTCCCCATAACCCTTAATTCCCTTTACTTAGAGTCATAGAGTTATACAGCACGGATAGAGGCCCTTCGGCCCATCGTGTCCGCGCCGGCCATCACGCCCTGTCTAATCTAATCCCATATTCCAGCATTTGGTCCGTAGCCTTGTATGCTATGGCATTTCAAGTGCTCATCCAAATGCTTCTTGAATGTTGTGAGGGTTCCAGCCTCCACAACCCTTTCAGGCAGTGAGTTCCAGACTCCAACCACCCTCTGGGTGAAAAAGTTCTTTCTCAAATCCCCTCTAAACCTCCCGCCCTTTACCTTGAATCTATGCCCCCTAGTTATTGACCCTTCTACTAAGGGAAAAAGCTCCTTAGTATCCATCCTATCTATGCCCCTCATAATTTTGTACACCTCAATCATGTCCCCCCTCAGCCTCCTCTGCTCCAAGGAAAACAAACCCAATCTGCCCAGTCTCTCTTCATAGCTGAAGCGTTCCAGCCCTGGTAGCATCCTGGTGAATCTCCTCTGCACCCTCTCCAAAGCTATCACATCCTTCCTGTAGTGTGGCGACCAGAACTGCACACAGTATTCCAGCTGTGGCCTAACCAGTGTTTTATACAGCTCCATCATAACCTCCTTGCTCTTATACTCTATGCCTCGGCTAATGAAGGCAAATATCCCATATGCCTTTTTTACCACCTTATCCACCTGTTCCGCCGCCTTCAGGGATCTGTGTACTTGCACACCCAGATCCCTCTGACCCTCCGTCTTGCCTAGGGTCTTACCATTCATTGTGTATTCCCTTGCCTTGTTAGTCCCCCCAAAGTGCATCACCTCGCACTTTTCCGGGTTAAATTCCATGTGCCACTGTTCCGCCCATCTGACCAACCCATCTATATCGTCCTGCAGACTGAGACTACCCTCCTCGCTATTTACCACCCTACCAATTTTTGTATCATCTGCGAACTTACTGATCATACCTTTTACATTCATATCCAAGTCATTAATGTAGACCACAAACAGCAAGGGACCCAGCACCGATCCCTGTGGTACCCCACTGGCCACAGGCTTCCAGTCACAAAAACAACCTTCGACCATCACCCTCTGCCTTCTGCCACTAAGCCAGTTTTGTATCCAACGTGCCAAGGCACCCTGGATTCCATGGGCTCTTACCTTCTTGACCAGTCTCCTGTGCGGGACTTTATCGAAGGCCTTACTGAAATCCATGTACACCACATCCACTGCGTTACCCTCATCCGCACACCTAGTCACCCCCTCAAAAAATTCAATCAAATTAGCCAGACATGATCTTCCCTTGACAAAGCCATGTTGACTATCCCTGATTAATCCTTGCCTCTCCAAGTGGAGACTAATTTTGTCCCTCAGAATTTTTTCCAATAATTTTCCCACCACTGATGTTAGGCTCACTGGCCTGTAGTTCCCCGGTTTTTCCCTACTCCCCTTCTTGAATAATGGAACTACATTAGCGGTTCTCCAGTCCTCTGGCACATCCCCTGTGGCCAGAGAGGTTCTGAATATGTGTGTTAGAGCCCCCGCAATCTCTTCCTTTGCCTCACACAGCAGCCTGGGATACATTTCGTCCGGGCCTGGGGATTTATCGATTTTTAGGCCTGCTAAAACCGCCAATACCTCCTCCCTCTCGATGTTAATATGTACGAGCATATCACAGTCCTCCCGCCCTATTTCTATGTCTACATCGTCCCTCTCCATAGTGAAAACAGATGCAAAAAATTCATTTAGAACCCCTCCTACATCTTCCAGCTCCACACACAGATTTCCACTTTTGTCCCTAATGGGCCCTACTTTTTCCCTAGTTATCCTCTTACCCTTAATATACTTATAAAACATCTTAGGATTTTCCTTTATTTTGCTCGCCAGTGTTATTTCATGGCCCCTCCTTGATCTCCTAATTTCTTTTTTAAGTATCCCCCTGCACTTTTTGTACTCCTCTAGGGCTTCCTCCGTCTTTAGCCTTTTGTATCTGCCAAAAGCCCACCTTTTTTTTTTAATCCATTCTCGTATATCCCCTGACATCCAAGGTTCCCTGTGGTTTTTGGAACCACCCTTGACCTTTACGGGAACATGTTGCCATTGTATGATCTCAATCTCCCTTCTGAAAGCCTCCCATTGCTCCGATGCGGATTTTCCTACAAGTAGCTGATCCCAGTCCATTTTGGCCAGATCCTGCCTTATCCTATTAAAATCGGCCTTCCCCCAATTTAGAACCTTTATTTCCGGCCCATCCCTGTCCTTTTCCATGACCACCTTAAATCTCACCATATTATGGTCACTGTCACCAAAGTGCTCACCCACTAGCACTTCTTCCACTTGGCCGGCCGCATTCCCTAGAATTAGGTCCAGTACCGCCCCCTCTCTTGTAGGACCTTCTACATGCTGGCTCAAAAAGCTCTCCTGGATGCACTTTAAGAATTCTACACCCTTTGTGCCTTTCACACTCTGACTATCCCAGTTAATATTGGGGAAGTTGAAATCCCCCATTACTATTACCCTATTATTTGCACATTTCTCTGAGATTTGCCTACATATCTGTTCCTCTATCTCCCCCTGACTGTTTGGAGGCCTATAGTACACTCCCAGCAAAGTGCTTGCCCCCTTCTTGTTTTTAAGCTCCACCCATGTGGCCTCATTAGAGGAACCTGCTAATATGTCATCCCTCCTTACTGCAGTAATTGACTCCTTAATTAATTTTGTGACACCCCCTCCTCTTATACCCCCCCTCTGTCTCGCCTGAAGATTCTGTACCCCGGAATATTGAGCTGCCAGTCTTGCCCCTCCCTCAACCATGTCTCCGTGATAGCAACAATATCATACTCCCATGTGTTTATCAACACCTTCAGTTCATCCACTTTATTTGCAAGACTCCTTGCATTAAAATAGATGCCATCCAGCCTTGCCCTTGTGTATTTGCCCTGTCTACCAAGCTGACTTGTTTTTTTCTCTATAATTGGCAGCACATCACCCCCTATTTCAGCTCCCCTCTGTATCCCATCCCCCTGCCAAGTTAGTTTAAACCCCCCCCAACAGTGCTAGCAAACCTCCCCGCAAGGATATTTGTCCCGCTCTGGTTCAGGTGCAACCCGTCCGACTTGTACAAGTCCCACCTTTCCCAGAAGCAGGCCCAGTGATCCAGGAAAGTAAAACCCTCCCCCCTACACCAACTCTTTAGCCACGCATTCATCTGCTCTATCCTCCTATTCCTATACTCACTAGCACGTGGCACTGGGAGTAATCCAGAGATTACAACCTTTGAGGTCCTGCTCTTTAATCTGTTACCTAGCTCCCTAAATTCTTGATGCAGGACCTCATCCCCCTTCCTACCTATGTCGTTGGTCCCAATGTGGACCACGACCTCTGCCTGCTCACCCTCCCCCTTAAGAATGCCCTGTAGCCGCTCAGTGACATCCATGACCCTGGCCCCAGGGAGGCAACAAACCATCCTGGAGTCACGTTTGCGGCCACAGAAATGCCTATCTGTTCCCCTTACGATAGAATCCCCTACCACTATTGCTCTCCCACTCTTTTTCCTCCCTTTCTGAGCAGCAGAAGCGTCCCTGGTGCCAGGAAGCTGGCCGCTGCTGCCTTCCCCTGGTGAGTCATCCCCCTCAACAGTATCCAACTTGGTATACCTGTTTGAAAGGGGGATGTCCGCAGGGGGCCCCTGCACTTCCTGCCTGCCTCTGTTGCTCCGCCTGATGGTCACCCAGTTTCTTTCTGCCTGTGCAGCCCTACCCTGCGGCGTGAACAACTCGCTAAACGTGCTATCCACGACCCTCTCAGCATCGCGCATGCTCCAAAACTCATCCACCCGCAGCTCGAGCGCCGCAATGCGGTCTACAAGTAGCTGCAGCTGGATGCATTTCCTGCACACATGGTCGCCAGGGACACTGGCAGCGTCCCTGACTTCCCACATGGAGCAAGAGGAGCAGAACACGGGTCTGAGCTCTCCTGCCATGACTTACTCCTTTGATTAATCTAAAAATGTATTCAATACCCCAGTTACAGGTATACTCTAGGGCGCTTTATTTACCAACTGTCCTCACTACAACACAGAGACCCGAGAAATTTAACACCACAGAATTCAAGCTTGTAATGAAAAGAGAGAAATACTCACCAACCAATCACTTACCTGCTCCCTGGTGACGTCACACCCCGATTACTTTTTACCTCGCTGTAACTTCTGAGCTCGCAGACTGGAGTTTGGTATGTCTCTCCTGGCCTCGCTGCCGCTTTTATACCTCGCCGCCGAGTCTCCCACAGGTCCCGCCTCTCTCGCTGCCTGCCGCCGCTGCTCTGAGGTCTCTCCTGGCCCCGCTGCTGCCTTTTGTACCTCGCCGCCGCCGCCGAGTCTCCCACAGGTCCCGCCTCCCTCGCTGCCTGCCGCCGCTGCTCTATTTCTGTTTTAAATTTATGTAATGATGTAGCTTCTACTGCTTTTTGGGGCAGCATATTCCATGGACCTACCACCTGAGTGAAGTAGTTCCTCCTCATCTCAGTTTTGAAAGAGCAGCCCCTTATTCTAAGACTATGCCCCCTAGTTCTAGTTTCACCCATCATCGTGAACATCCTCCCCGCATCCACCCGATCCAACCCCTTCACAATCTTATATGTTTCAATAAGATCGCCTCTTATTCTTCTGAACTCCAATGAGTAGAGTCCCAATCTACTCAACCTCTCCTCATATGTCCATCCCCTCATCCCCGGGATTAACCGAGTGAACCTTCTTTGTACTGACTCGAGAGCAAGTATGTCTTTTCTTAAGTATGGACACCAAAACTGTATGCAGTATTCCAGGTGCGGTCTCACCAATACCTTGTACAACTGAAGCAATACCTCCCTATTTTTATATTCTATCCCCCTAGCAATGAAAGCCAACATTCCATTGGCCTTCTTAATCACTTGCTGCACCTGCATACTAACCTTTTGAGTTTCGTGCACCAGGACCCCCAGATCCCTTTGTACTTCAGTACTTTCCAGTTTCTTGCCATTAAGATAATAACTTGCTCTACGATTTTTCCTGCCAAAGTGCATAACCTCACACTTTCCAGTATTGTATTCCATCTGCCAAATCTCTGCCCACTTACTTAGCCTGTCGATGTCCCCTTGCAGGTTTTTTATGTCCTCCTCACTCACTACTTTCCCTCCCATCTTAGTATCATCTGCAAACTTTGATATGTTACACTCGGTCCCCTCCTCCAAATCGTTAATATAGATTGTAAAGAGTTGGGGACCCAGCACTGACCCCTGCAGAACACCACTAGTTACTGATTGCCAGTCTGAGAATGAACCATTTATCCCAACTCTCTGCCTTCTGTTAGATAGCCAATCCTCTATCCATGCCAGAATATTACCCCCAATCCCATGATTTTTTATCTTAAGTAATAATCTTCTGTGTGGCACCTTGTCAAATGCCCTTTGGAAGTCTAAATACACTACGTCCACTGGTTCCCCTTTATCCACCCTATATGTTACTTCCTCAAAGAACTCCAGCAAATTTGTCAAACATGACTTCCCCTTCATAAAACCATGCTGACTTTGTCCTATTAAATTATGATTATCCAAATGTCCTGTTACTGTCTCCTTAATAATGGACTCCAAAATTTTACCTACCACAGATGTTAGGCTAACCGGTCTAGTTTCCAGCCTTCTGTCTGTAATGATATCAGCAAATAGTGATGATATTTGTCTGTGTTTGATTACTTATGCCTTACAGCATACTTGTCTGTGTTTGATTGCTTGTGCCTGAGCAGCAGAGGTCATGTGACACAGACAAGCAGGCTGAGAGTTTCAGTTTCATTTTAGCTGCAGCCAGAAGCATGGTCTCCTGAAAAGCTGTATGAATTCTTGAACAAACCTTAGATTAAAAGTTATTCTCTATCATCCATTTCATGCTATCGCACAAAGTTAAAATTACCCCCAATAAGTCCACATAACCGGAATAAGCAACGAGTTGACCACCACATAACTAAAATTTCACAATGGATCGAATATTTTGGGAATGAGACTGATGGTGAATTTTAAGTCCCATTGTCAGCTAATCATGACCGCATCTTATAATTCAGTCTGATTTAATTCCTCAGTTATATAGTTGTGTGTGCACTTTTACTGAGATAACACTTTAGCTTGAGTTTCTCCATCGATAGGCCTACTCTCCATTCACCATTTCAGTCAACTTGCAACTACATTAAGTGTACTGGATCGATCCCTTTAATGGTTGTAATAACATGTCAACAGATGCTTCACAGACTGAAGAAACTAATAGATCATTTTTCAGATAGTGCCAGTTTCAACTCTGGCTGCCAGTGTTATGGGAAAGCCCAGCCTGTGAAGAAATGTTGAGGTACCCTCAAACAAGTTTGAAATGTAGTTGAGAAAGGTGCCGCCACCCTTAGCCTCTGAGTCAGAAGGTCATGGGTTCAAGCCCCACTCCAGAGGCTTGAGTGTATAATCCAGGCTGACACTCCCAGTGCAGTATTGAGGGAGTGCTGCGCTGTCGGAGGTGCCGCCTTTCGGATGAGACGTTAAACCAAGACCACCGTCTGCCCCTCAGGTGGACGTAAAAGATCCCATGGCACTTTTGCAAAGAGCAGGGGAGTTCTCCCCGGTGTCCTGGCCAATATTCATACCTCCACCAACACCACTGAAACAGATTATTTGGTCAATTAGCTCCTTGCTGTTTGTGGGAGCTTGCTGTGCGCAATTTGGCTGCCGTGCTTCCTTACATTACAACAGTGACTACACTTCAAAAGAACTTCATCGGCTGTGAAGTGCTTGTGGATTTATTGAGGTTTAAAAGGCCCCATAAAAAGGCAAGTGTTTCCTTTCCTTTATTAATCCAACTTAGGCTTCACAATCCGAATGAATTCAGGTTTCAGCATGTGGTCTATTTTAAGTTGATAGTAGGGCTTGGGCTCTGCTTGCTGTTGTAGTCAAACTGTTATATTTGATGAACATCCGCATATAAAGTGTTGTGTCAATACAATACGCTGAGCCCTATTACAAGATGGATCCTGTTCAGCGTTGTGTATTTTCAGGTCAAGTTTCAGTTCACCTCTGGCCAGCCAGGAAGTTGTTAATAAAATCACTTACAATGACATCAGAGATCTTGCATCCTGTAACATACACAACCATGTTTTAAGATGTTTGGTTCTGTCAGCGAATGCAAAATTCATGACATCTTCAGACGAGCTCAGGGATGTGAAGGGGAAGCGATCAACAAAGTCTTCAGAAGATCAAAAAGAAATAAATGATTAGCGGGGCAAAAGTCAGAGATTGTTACCGTCAGAACTGAGCTGGCAGGGATAATAAAAATGCAGCAACTCGCTCCCAGGGCAGGAGAGAAATATCTCAACTGCTTGCTCGCTGGAGTCTGTACATTAAAAACACAGAGGGCAGGGAAAATCTGACAGGCAGCTCCTCCAAAAGAAAATGTGACTCAATTCTGTACCCAGCTTGTCTGATAAATATGTGATGTGAATGAGAGAGAGAGGAAGAGAGAGAGTGAGAGTGAAATAAATGAAACTGATTTTTACATTCTTTTTAATGCCTGTGTGCGTGTGAGAGAAAAAGAGGGAGGGGGAGAGAGAGGGAGAGGAAGAGAGAGAGGGAGAGAGAGAGGGAGAGGGAGAGAGAGAGGGAGAGGAAGGGACAGAAAGAGAGGAAGAGGGAGAGAGAGAGACAGGGAGAGAGAGAGACAGGGAGAGAGAGAAAGAGAGAGATACAGAGACAAAGAGAGAGAGACAGGGAGAGAGAGAGAGAAAGAGAGAGATACAGAGACAAAGAGAGAGAGACAGAGAGAGAGAGACAGAGAAAAAGGGAGAGTAAGAGAGAGAGGGAGAGCAAGGGACAGAGAGTGAGGGAGAGGAAGAGGGAGAGAGAGAGACAGGGAGAGAGAGAAGGAGAGGAAGAGAGAGAAAGAGACAGAGAGTGAGAGAGAGAGGAAAAGAGAGAGATACAGAGACAGAGAGAGAGACAGAGAGAGAGAGACAGAGAAAAAGGGAGAGTAAGAGAGAGAGGGAGAGCAAGGGACAGAGAGTGAGGGAGAGGAAGAGGGAGAGAGAGAGACAGGGAGAGAGAGAGACAGAGACAGAGAGAGGGAGAGGAAGACAGAGAGAGAAAGAGACAGAGAGAGAGAGAGGAAGAGAGAGAGAGAGAGAGGAAGAGAGAGAGAGAGAGGAAGCGAGACAGAGAGAGCGAGACAGAGAAAAAGGGAGAGTAAGAGGGAGAGCAAGGGACAGAGAGTAAGGGAGAGGAAGAGGGAGCGAGAGAGACGGAGAGAGAGAGGGAGAGGAAGAGAGAGAGAGGAAGAGAGAGAGAAAGAGGAAGAGAGAGAGGGAGAGGAAGGGACAGAGAGAGAGAGAGAGAGTACAGCTGTCTGATTGCTGAATCCAGGGATGAAGATATTTAAATATATTAAATTGACTAAGATGGAGCAGAAGGCCAGGTGTTGTTCTCTGGTATTTTGGGTGCTGGAATTGATGTTATGCCACCAGCATGTCGAAATGTAGAGATGCTGTTTCCCATTCACATCAAAGAGCTCCTCACAATTACGCTGCTGTATCGTTTCCACAGTTGGATCGGTGGCGGTGCTGTCAAATGATCTTCAAGCTACCAAATGCCATCAAAATAATGGGATCTGTTTACTGAGGTTTTCCCTCTGTTGCAAAGAATGATTAAAATGATTAAAAAAAGATAAAATACCCTTTAAAGAAAATAATTGAAAGCTCTTGAACCACAAGTATTCAATCCTTTTAATTGTACCATTAGATTGAGGTTTCAGTATCATTGTTGTGACAGCAACCTTCAGATCATAAATTATTTAGAAATTAGTCTCACTGGAAGACCGTAACCACTTCAAACACAGATAAGACTAAGAATCAGAATTCAGAGAAGTGAAGTAATCAGACGTTCAACTTTCGAAAGGCTGTGTGAGGTTAGCTTTACTTTAACATACACAGTGCAATGTCACAGAAAAATAGAAGGAGGCCATTTGGCCCATTGTGCTGGTGCCAGGCATGGGACAATCAAAGGAATCTTTCTGTATTCGGCATTTCAAACACATGCTCAGAATCTCCTCAAATTACCGCCCACTTATCTGCATAATGTTGGAACTTGCAGCTATGAAATGAAGTAGGCTCTATAAAAATATTTAACACTTGTATCCCTTCCTTCTTCAAATTATCAGTTTACAGCTTTTTCATTATGATCATTAACAGAAAGAAAAAATATTCCGTTAATGAATAATAGCCTTAATTGTTTGACATTTGAACTTGTCTCTATTATTTTGAAATATTAAATGCGTACCTCACAATAGTTCAGTTTATTATTAATTGCAGACGGCAGCAAATAAGTTGTTTGGGTGAAGTCCTGCTGGTCATAAACTATGTGAATGAAAGGGCATCAGATTATTCAGGGTAATTAATGGAATTAATGGCAAATTTACAAATTGGATTGGAAACAGCTTTAACAATAGAAAGCAGAAGGCGATGATGAATGAAAAAACCTCTGGCTGGGAGCATTCATCGCTAGAGATCTAAAGGGTTTTGTTCCAGGTCCCTTGTTGTTTAAATTATTCATCAAAGGAGTGGAAGAGAGTGGTTCATGTAATATAGACTTTGCTGATGACACCTAGCTTGTTTGCCCTAAAACTGGTAGCAATCAAACTTCTTCTTATCGTGTCCACGGACAGTCTATACATAGCCCAGCCAGAACTGGACACATTTTTGCGCCTTGTTGTTGAATTCAGCAAGATCTGCAACAGTGCAGGGTTCCTCCAACGATGGGCATTGCAGGAGATGTTGCATAGTCTGTGCCTCAGTTCCACATTCACAAGTTGTCGGGCTGGTTGAATATCCCCATTTGCTTAGTGTCATCTTTGAGCAACCTACACCGGTCCTAAGTCTGTTAAGGCACTTCCAGGTTGCCCAGTTGCAATTAGCTCCTGGGGGAAGGCTTTCATCAAGTAAAATTTCCATCGCTGGGGGTTGTTCAAGACTGGCGAGCCGGTCTTTCCACAAGGCGATGCGGGCTTCAGATGAGGTTGATTGTAATGGAACAACACTGTTCATGAAGCTCTTTCTTGACTTTAGGCAGCTAGGTGTAGGTGTATGACAATGCAGAGGGTGTCTCTCATCTGATGTTTGACGGAGTCGCTCTTTCTTGCTGGCTACCGTTCTTCTTATATCAGGGGGAGCGATACCCGCCAGGATATATAGGCTGTTGGTGTTTGTTGGTTTTAAGCAACCTGTGATAAATCGGCAGCTTGCATTCAGAACGGCATCCATCTTCTTGGCATGAGTAGACCTTTCCCATGCAGGGCAGGTGTATTCGGCAGTGGAATAGCAAAGAGCAAGTGCACTGGTTCGCAATGTTTTCGGGCTTGTTCCCCATCTTGTGTTAGTGAGCTTATTGAGGATGTTGCTTCGTACGCTCACTTTTGCCTTTGTCTTCTCGATGTGGTTCTTGAAGGTGAGACATCGGTCAAGGGTGACTCCTAAGTAGATAGGGTGCTCGCAATGCGTCAGTGTTGCTCCACACCAGGTTACTTTCAGCTGGCGTTTGGCTTCACGGTTTCTGAGGTGGAATGCACAAACTTGCGTCTTTGATGGGTTTGCGCGAAGGCGGTTTTCTTCATAGTAGGATTTTAGTCCCTCCAAGGCCTCAGAAAGCGTTTTCTCCACGGTGTTAAAATCAGTGCTTTGGGCAGTGACACATAAGTCATCAGCATATATAAAACAGCGTGTGACACCGTCTATAGGTTGGTCATTCGTGTAGATGTTGTACAGCAGCGGTGCAAGCACACTCCCCTGAGGGAGACCATTCTTCTGATAACGCCACCTGCTGCGCTTCCCACCTAGTTCAACATAGAACCGGCGATTCTGAAGCATGCTTTCTAACAGCTCTGTTAAGTGAATCTCTTTTGTCATCTCTAGAATCTTGCAGAGGAGACGTCTATGGTTCACTGTATCGTAGGCTGCTGACAGGTCTACAAAAACAGCACCTGTTACCATCCCTTGCTCAAAACCATCTTCGATGTGTTGTGTGAGGTTGAGCAGTTGGCTTGTTGTTGATTTGCCGGGGCGGAAACCTGCTTGCTCTGGAATGATCTTCTCATCTACAGTTGGTGCTATCCTATTGAGTATCAGGCGTTCAAACAGCTTATAGGTGTGGCAAAGCAGTGAAATTGGCCGAAAACTCTTAGGATCTGAGGGATCTTTTCCAGGCTTTAATAGTGCTATTACATGTGCCTTCTGCCAGATATTAGGTAGCTTGTGTGTTGCCAGACAGTGGTTGAACAATTGTAGGAGCCATTTCTTTGCTTTCTGTCCAAAATGCTTTATCTGCTCCGTTGCTATGTTGTCAAGACCAATTGCTTTCCTGTGTTTTAGATTAGATGTACCAGTTTCCAGCTCTTCCATGGTGAATGGTCTAGTGAAGCCAGGATCATCGCTGTACTTCTTCCTATCGAGTTGTGCTCTTGGTTGTTTCTTGTTGATTTTTCCATTTAGGAGCAACTGGTGTGCAACTTGGTTAGCAGACACATTTGGATGTTGGGCAGCTTTCTTGGGATCACCTCCAAGTTTGCGTATGAGAGACCATGCCTTCTTGCTGTTTTTTGTAAGATCTGTTGTCTCTATCAAGGTGTTCCAGGTGTTTTGACATTCTTGAGAGATACTTAACATCACCCTCTCACCGGTAGATATTGTTTCCTCTGAGAAGGGGTCAGATTCAAACATTGAGACATACTCCCAGTAGAGTTCAGCATTCTCCTTGGTGAGACCAGGGATGTAGTGTACTCTGCAACCTCGGGGGATCTTCCTTCTAGCTGTTTTTTGGACAGCTTTTGCAAAGAGGTTGTAGTGCTCAGGTAGTAGTTTAATGCGTTTAACCTTGCGGTCAAGTGCTTGTGTAAAACCGTTCCAATCGGCCTTCTTGAAGTTGAAGCGCCTTTTGAATGGTACGACTGTTGGTAACACTGCTGCATTTACCTGGATGCCAATAGGACGGTGTTGTGTCTGTGGTATTGGGTCTGTGACAAGCTTCTTGCAGAGGCCAGCGATGTCGTTGCTGGCAATGGCAAGATCTGGATTATATCTACACTTCCAGCGGGCACTGTGGAAGGAGGCTGGCAATTTAGGATCGTGGATGAGACTAAGCTGGGTAGCGTCCATCCATTCTTCGACTGCTTCTCCATCGTTGTTAGTCTCCTTGCACCCCCATTGGGTACTGTGGCTATTAAATGATGATGATCTGTGGTTTATTGTGCAGGTTGGGTACAGGGTTAGAGAAGCTGAAATCTGTGCCAGGTGGCTTGTACACTGAGGTCACGACTACTTCGCTCAGTTCTACGGTTAGAATTTCGATGTTGTCCTCCTCTGTTTTAGAAGTGGCTTCTACAACTGAACCAGCTCTAACAAATACAGCACTGCCATATTGTCGATGAGGTCTTTCAATAGCCAGGACCATTCCTAGTATTTTTGGGCGGTTGTTCTCACTTCCTCTATGTGTCTCCTGCAGGCAGAGGACATCACACTCCAACTCATTGCATAATGTAGCGAGGATGTTTTGTTTAGCTATAGAGAACCCTTCAACGTTAGCAGATATAACAGTCAATGGCATGATGTTGGTACTTGATCAAATTAGCGGTACGAAATCGATGTATCCACTACTTGCTGTGCATGGTGGTGGTAGAATTGGTTGAAACAGGGCCGCGACGTGAACGCTTCTACCTTGACCCCAGCAATCAAACTGATCAGGATCCATTAAGTAGATGTTAACGTAGATCCATGTAAGGTTCTCCACACAAGACCAGAACCCATGAAACACATGTCCACACTGAAGTGGTGCCCAGCAACAAAGAAGGAAAGGAAAGACTTGCACTTATAAAAACATAAGAAATGGGAGCAGGAGTAGGCCATACGGCCCCTCGAGCCATGGGATCTTTATGCAGCGCCTTTCGCGACCACCGGATATCCCAAAGCGCTTTACAGCCAATGAAGTACATTTTGAAGTGTAGTCACCGTTGTAATGTAGGAAATGCGGCAGCCAATGTGTGCACAGCAAGATCCCACAAACATTAATTTGATAATGACCAGACAATTATGTAGGGCCCTGGTGAGACCACACCTGGAGTATTGTGTACACTTTTGGTCTCCTTACCTAAGGAAGGATATACTTGCCATAGAGGGAGTGCAACGAAGGTTCACCAGACTGGTTCCTGGGATGGGGGGATTGTCCTATGAGGAGAGATTGAGTAGACTAGGCCTGTATTCTCTAGACTTTAGAAGAATGAGAGAGGATCTCATTGAAACATACAAAATTCTTACAGTGCTTGACAGGGAGGATGTTTCCCCTGGCTGGGGAATCTAGAACCAGGGGTCACAGTCTCAGAATAAGGGGTCAGCCATTTAGGACTGAAATGAGGAGAAATTTCTTCACTCAGAGGGTGGTGAATCTTTGGAATTCTCTACCCCAGGGGGCTGTGGAGGCTCAGTCATTGAGTATATACAAGGCAGGGATCGATAGATTTTTTGAATATTAAGGGAATCAAGTGATATGGGGATAGTGGAGATGAGGTAGAAGGTCAGCCATGATCTTATTGAATGGCAGAACAGGCTCAAAAGGCCAACTCCTGCTCCTATATCTTAGGTTCTTAATCTGTTTTAGTGATGTTGATTGTGGGATAAATATTGGCCAGGATACTGGGGATAACTCCCCTGCTCTTCTTTGAAATAGTGCCATGGGATCTTTTACATCCACCTGCGAGAGCAAGTGGGGTCTTGGTTTAACATCTCATCTGAAAGACAGCAACTCCAATAGTGCAGCACCCCCTCAGCACTGCACTAGAGTGACAGCCTAGATTTTTGTGTTCACGTCTCTGAAGTGGGATTTGAACCCACAACTTTCGGGCTCAGAGGTGAGGGTGCTACCAACTGAGCCATGGCTGACACTGTGAACAAAGAGGAAGGATTAGGAATAATGATTGATGACTAGCCACTGGTAGAATCAGTCAGCATGAATCAATTGATCAACATGTGCTGGAAAGCATCTCATGGTTAGTTAAATAAAAACTAAAAGAAAAGGCTACTCTCACTTCCATAGCGCACATGAGGCCATCTTTAGAAAATGATGTACAGGTTTGGACATCTTACCTTCAAAACCTGTTCTGACGAAAGGTCACCAACCTGAAGTGTTGACTCTGTTTCTCTCTCCACAGATGCTGCCCTGGCCTGTTGAGTATTTCCAGCATTTTCTGATTTTATTTCAGATTTCCAGCTTCCGCAGTATTTTGCTTTTGTCCCTGTATTGTACTCCTGGGTGCCTCCTCAGACACACGTTTAGTATCATCAGGAAATGTAACCAGTTAGATTTCTGGAATGATTGACGTGGGTTGGAAACAGTTGGGGCCTCAGCACCAACCTCGGTATTTCCCCCATCCTGACGTCACTTCCCTGACAAGTCTCTACTGAGCCCTTCCTTCAGGCAGTTTCAAAACCCTAATGTACTGGATAGGGATCCGAGAAAAAGGAAGACTGAGGCCTAGAAATTGGTTTACCCCTGAAAACGGGCACGGGGATAGCGATGGGTGATCAACCTGCACCCATTCGGAGGAATACTGGCAGCACGTGAACTTTGTGCCGCCTGCTCATTTCCACGATTGCGGCGTTCGGCTCAGTATTGACCGCGCTGCTGAGTGGCTGAACGCTCAGCAGGGGGCCCAAGTTCGTGCAAGTCTAGCACCACTTAAAGTTAGCCTGCACTACTTAAAGGCTGTCTACACCTCTTAAAGGGGAGGTGCCTTCTACCTGCAGCAGCTCATTGAACTGGCTGGGGAAGACAGTGAAGAACAATTAATGATGGCACAACAGGGGATAGAGCGTGCACCAAGGTTCTCAGATGCAGCACTGGAGGCCTTGGTGCAGTAGGTCGATAGGAGGAGGGAGGCCCTCCAGGCAACAGTGCAAAGTGCAGTGGGAGCAGATAGTGGTGAATGCCAGCAGTGGAGCCCCGAAGACCTGGGCGCAGTGCAGGAAGAAGTTTAATGACCTCACATTTGTGGTCAAGGTCAGTGAATTAATCTTCAAATACCATATTCCACTATCTGCACCACTAGCCTCACACACTGCTCAATGCACCACATCCCGGGATTCCGTCGGCGGGAATTTCAGCGGCAGCAGCGGGGCTATAAAAGGCTCCAGAGACCAGGTAAGGCCTCAGAGCGTCGGTGGGAATTTCATTTCAGCGGCAGCAGTGGGGCTATAAAAGGCTCCAGAGACCCAGGTAGGCCTCAGAGCGTCGGCAGGATTTTCATTTCAGTGGCAGCAGCGGGGCTATAAAAGGCTCCAGAGACCAGGTAAGGCCTCAGAGCGTCGGCAGGATTTTCATTTCAGTGGCAGCAGCGGGGCTATAAAAGGCTCCAGAGACCCAGGTAGGCCTCAGAGCGTCGGCGGGATTTTCATTTCAGTGGCAGCAGCGGGGCTATAAAAGGCTCCAGAGACCCAGGTAGGCCTCAGAGCGTCGGCAGGATTTTCATTTCAGTGGCAGCAGCGGGGCTATAAAAGGCTCCAGAGACCAGGTAAGGCCTCAGAGCGTCGGCGGGAATTTCATTTCAGCGGCAGCAGCGGGGCTACAAAAGGCTCCAGAGACCCAGGTAAGGCCTACCAGTCTCCGAACTCAGAACTCAGAGGGAAGGAGAGAGGTAAAAAATAATCGAAGTGTGACGTCACCAGAAAGCAGGTAAGTGATTGATTGGTGAGTATTTCTCTCTTTTTAAACTTAAACTCTGTGGTTTATAGTTTCTAAGGTGTGATATTCATCATCTAGAATCGGGGCAGAGGTTATTTAAAAATAATATTAATAAATTTAATTAATTGCATAGAATGGGAGAGCAGGTGATGTGTTACTGCTGCAATATGTGGGAGCTGGTGGACACCATTGATACTCACAGTGATCACATTTGCAGTAAGTGTTGGCTACTCGAGGAATTCCGGATCCATGTTGATGAGCTGGAGTCCGAGCTTCAAACACTGCGACACATCAGGGAGGGGGAGAGTTACCTGGACTCTTGTTCCAGGAAGTAGTCACACCAATTAGATTTACTAATTCAGATGTAGTCCGTGGTCAGGGACAGGAGGGTGTGACTATGAGTGAGGCAGGTATGGGGATCCAGGAAGTAGTGTTGGAGGAGCCGCAGCCCTTGCTCTTGTCCAACAGGTTTGAGGCTCTTACTCCCTGTGAGGACAGGAGCAGGGACTGCAGGGAGGATGAGCAACCTGGCCACAGCACTGTGGAACGGGGGGCCATTCAAGTGGGGGGAGTAAAAAGAAATGTTGTAGTGGTAGGGGATAGTATTATAAGGGGGACAGATAGGGTTCTTTGCAGCCGAGAGTGAGAGTCCTGAAGGCTGTGTTGCCTGCCCGGTGCCAGGGTTAAGGACATCTCCTCTGGGCTGGAGAGAAACTTGGAGTGGGAGGGGGAGGATCCAGTTGTCGTGGTCCATGTTGGTACCAATGACATAGATAGGAAAAGGAAAGAGGTTCTGCTAAGGGAGTATGAGCAGCTAGGGGCCAAATTAAAAAGCAGAACCACAAGGGTAATAATCTCTGGATTACTACCTGAGCCACGAGCAAATTTGGCTAGGGTAAATAAAATCAGAGAGTTAAATGTGTGGCTCAAAGACTGGTGTGGGAGAAATGGGTTTTGCTTCTTGGGACACTGGCACCAGTACTGGGACAGGAGAGAGCTGTTCCGATGGGACGGACTTCACTTGGCCAGTGCTGGGACTAGAATCCTGGCGAATCGAATAATTAGGGCTGTAGAGAGGGCTTTAAACTAATTAGTGGGGGGGAGGTTTCAAGAGAGCGAAAAATAAAAATGTCAGCGGAGAAGGCAATAGAGCAAAGTAGCAGTGGGGAAATTAAAAACCAGAGCGTGTCAGGGAGGGACAGAATATATAAAGATAAAGGTAAAGTAGTAAAGGGGGTAAAAGCAGGAATAAATTGTCACAAAACATATTTAAAAGTTCTTTATCTGAATGCACGCAGCATTCGTAACAAAAAAGACGAGTTGACGGTACAAATAACTGCACATGGGTATGATCTGGTGGCCATTACAGAAACATGGCTGCGAGGTGACCATGACTGGGAACTAAACATCCAGGGGTATTTGACTATTAGGAAGGACAGGCAGGAAGGAAAGGGAGGTGGGGTGGCTATGTTAATAAAGGATGGAATCACTGCAATAGTGAGAAATGATATTGGGTCAAAGGATCAGGATAGTGAAACAGTTTGGGTGGAGATAAGGAATAATAAGGGGAAAAAGTCACTAGTGGGCATAGTCTATAGGCCTCCTAACAGTTGCAACTCTATTGGTCGGAGTATAAATCAGGAAATAGTTGGGGCTTGTAATAAAGGAACAGCTATAATCATGGGAGATTTTAACTTTCATATTGACTGGACAAATCAAATTGGGCAGGGCAGCCTTGAGGAAGAGTTCATAGAGTGCATTAGGGACGGGTTCCTTGAGCAGTATGTTACTGAACCAACCAGGGGGCAGGCAATCTTAGATCTGATCCTGTGTAATGAGACAGGATTAATAAAAAATGTCCTAGTAAAGGATCACCTTGGAATGAGTGACCATAACATGGTTGAATTCCAAATTCAGTTGGAGGGTGAGAGAGTTGGATCTCAAACCAGCGTACTAAGCTTAAATAAAGGAGACTATGAAGGTATGAGGGCAGAGTTGACTAAAGTGGACTGGGAAAATAGATTAAGGTGTAAGACAGCACAGGAGCAGTTGTGTACTTTCAAGGAGATATTTCACAACTTTCAAGAAAAATATATTCCACTGAGGAAAAAGGGGCATAAAAGAAAAGACTGCCATCCGTGGCTAAGTAAAGTAATAAAGGATAGTATCCGACTGAAAACAAGGGCATATAAAGTAGCCAAATCTAGTGGGAGGATAGAAGATTGGGAAGCATTTAAAAGCCAGCAAAGAATAACTAAAAGATTAATAAAGAAAGGGAAGATAGATTATGAAAGTAAACTAGCAAAAAATATAAAAACAGATAGCAAGAGTTTCTCCAGTTATATAAAAAGAAAAAGGGTGGCTAAAGTGAACGTTGGTCCCTTAGAGGACGAGAGCGGGAAATTAGTAGTGGGGAACATGGAGATGGCAAATACGCTGAACAAATATTTTGTATCAGTCTTTACAGTAGAGGACACTAAAAATATCCCAACACTGGACAAACAGGGGGCTATAGGGGGGGAGGAGCTAAACACGATTAAAATCACTAAGGAGATGTTACTCGGTAAGATAATGGGACTTAAGGCGGATAAATCCCCTGGGCCTGATGTCTTGAGAGAAGTAGCGGTAGGGATTGCGGATGCATTGGTGGTAATTTTCCAAAACTACCTGGATTCAGGAAAGGTCCCAGCAGATTGGAAAACTGCTAATGTAACGCCCTTATTTAAAAAGGGAAGTAGACAAAAGGCTGGAAACGATAGACCAGTTAGCCTAACATCTGTGGTTGGTAAAATATTGGAGTCCATTATTAAGGAAGCAGTAACAGGACATTTGGATAAGCATAATTTAATCGGACAGAGTCAGCATGGTTTTATGAAGGGAAAATCATGTTTGACAAATTTGCTCGAATTCTTTGAGGATGTAACAAACAGGGTGGATAAAGGGGAACCAGTGGATCTGGTGTATTTGGACTTCCAAAAGGTATTTGACAAGGTGCCACACAAAAGATTACTGCACAAGATAAAAAATCATGGGATTGGGGGTAATATACTGGCATGGGTGGAAGATTGGCTATCTAACAGAAAACAGAGAGTTGGGATAAATGGTTCATTCTCGGGTTGGCAATCAGTAACTAGTGGTGTTCCGCAGGGGTCAGTGCTGGGACCCCAACTCTTTACAATCTATATTAACGATTTGGAGGAGGGGACCAAGTGCAACGTATCCAACTTTGTCGATGATACAAAGATGGGAGGGAAAGCAGTGAGTGAGGAGGACATAAAAACCTGCAAAAGGACATAGACAGGCTAAATGAGTGGGCAGAAATTTGGCAGATGGAATATAATGTTGGAAAGTGTGAGGTTATGCACTTTGGCAGAAAAAATCAAAGAGCAAGTCATTATCTAAATGGAAAGAAACTGCAAAGTGCTACAGTACAAAGGGATCTGGGGGTCCTGGTGCATGAAACACAGAAGGTTAGTATGCAGGTGCAGCAGGTGATCAGGAAGGCCAATGGAATCTTGGCTTTTATTGCAAGGGGGATGGAGTATAAAAGCAGGGAAGTCTTGCTTCAGTTATACAGGGTACTGGTGAGGCCACACCTGGAATACTGCGTACAGTTTTGGTTTCCATATTTAAGAAAAGATATACTTGCTCTCGAGGCAGTTCAGAGAAGGTTCACTCGGTTGATTCCGGAGATGAGGGGGTTGACTTATGAGGAAAGGTTGAGTAGGTTGGGCCTCTACTCATTGGAATTCAGAAGAATGAGAGGCGATCTTATCGAAACATATAAGATTGTGAGGGGGCTTGATCGGGTGGATGCGGGGAGGATGTTTCCACTGATGGGTGAGACTAGAACTAGGGGGCATAATCTTAGAATAAGGGGCTGCCCTTTCAAAACTGAGATGAGGAGAAACTTCTTCACTCAGAGGGTAGTAAATCTATGGAATTTGCTACCCCAGAGAGCTGTGGAAGCTGCAACATTAAATAAATTTAAAATGGAGATAGACAGTTTCCTAGCTGATAAGGGAATTAAGGGTTATGGGGAGTGGGCAGGGAAGTGGGCGTGAGTCTAGGTTCGGATCAGCCATGATCCTATTGAATGGTGGAGCAGGCCCGAGGGGCCGTATGGCCTACTCCTGCTCCTACTTCTTATGTTCTTATATTTATCCCTATCACTCACCTACCAACAATCTCTACCAAACACAACTCATACCTCATATTCATAACTTCCCCTCACCCTCACACACTTACCACACCCACATCTCACAACTTGGACACGCTGTCAGCTATTCAACCATGATCGGCACATCACCCATACACATTACACCACACTCACTGACACACTTCCCTTTCTCTTGCAGGAAAAGGTGGCGCATAACCGGCGCCAGCAGAACCTAACCGGTGGGGGACAGGCTCGCCTGCATCACCTCACCTCTATGGAGGAGACGCTGCTGGCCTTTCTTGGGAGGGGTATCACTGAGCCCGTGGCCAGCGGCGGGGCAGAATGAATACAAGATGTCGGTATCCTCATACGTTATCCTCCTTCCTCTCATGGGGGAGCCTAGAACAAGGGGGCATAGTCTCAGAATAAGGGGTCACCCATTTAAGATGGAAATTAGGAGATATTTCTTCTCTCAGAGGGTCATGAATCTTTGGAATTCTTTACCCCAGAGAGCTGTGGAAGCGGAGTCATTGAATATATTCAAGGCTGAGATAGACAGATTTTTGAGCAACAGGGGAGTCAAGGGTTATGGGAACGGGCAGGAAAGTGGAGTTGAGGCCAAAATTGGATCAGCCGTGATCTCATTGGATGGTGGAGCAGGCTTGAGGGGCCGAATGGCTATAAAGGGGCTATCTGGGTTGCCTCTTCCCTTCCGCTTGCTCTTCTTTTGCTTCCTCCTCCTATTCCTCCATGTAATAGAGCCACCTGGTGGGCTACTGATGTATATAATAAAGCCATGTGCAGTACAGTTCTTACAGGAAGCCATGTTGTGCTGTTGTGTATGCTGTGTCTCAAGATATCACAGAATTGGTGATGAGGATGTGATTGCGGATTCCCTATCTGATATTTTTGTTGGAGGATAATCCTGCCAACCGACAGAGGGACTGTTCGAGGTTCTTCGTTTTGCAGAAAAACTTAAAAATCCCGGCGATAAATTTCGAGCACACGTGGCTGAACTGTCGACGTAGCCAGAGACCAGATGGCCATGCCTATGGGAAAAATAGGGCTCTTGGGTGAGTTCCGTCGTGACCGAGAGACTTTCGGAGTGTATGTGGAGCGGCTAGGAATGTTTTTTACCGCAAGTAGAATGGTCAAAGTCCCCGATGTTGTGAACCGTAACCGGACGGTTTTTGAAATGAAATGGGCTATTTTTTTGACTGAAGCAGGCCCCGAGGTGTATGAAACCCTGAAAAATGTGCTTGTTCCTGCCAAGCCGAAGGACACGCCACTGAAGGAGATCCTAACCAAGTTAGAACAGCACTGCAGTCCTGAGCCCCTGGAAACTGCTGTAAGTTATCATTTTAGAACACGTGCTCAATTAAATGACGAGGGTATCAGTGAGTACATTGTAGCTTTAAAAAAGCTATCCATTCACTGTCATTTCGGAAACTTTCAGGACAGCGCTTTGCGTGACCGCTTTGTTTGTGGGTTGAAAAATGAACGTATCAGAATTAAATTGTTGACAACCCCTAACTTGACTATTGACTTAGCTTGTCAGACATCTATGTCGATGGATATGGCCGACCGATACTCCCGAGAGTTTCATGCCATTTCCAGTCATCGGACAACCGAGGTGAATCGGCTGCAGGCTAAAAGTAAAAGGCAGTTGGGCCCCCAAGGACTCAGCAACTGGCCAAGGTAACGGTGCATTGAAGTCGTGCTATCAGTGCCTGGGACAACACATCGCTCAAAGCTGTCCATATGTGAAGGCAGAGTGTTTCTAATGTCTTGCGAAGGCGTGCCGACAGAAGAGTAAACCGACTGGCAATGCTAGAAGTACAAGTCGCCAGACACTACATATCATTGAAGAGAAGCAGCAGGGCGAGGAGTTTCTGGACATACATGTCATCAGGAGCACGAAGGTATCTAACAGCGATTCGCGAGGTCTCGTCACCCAAGTAGATGTCACAGGAACCAGGATACCCATGGAAATCGACACTGGTGCATCCGTGAGCGTAGGACCGGAATCACTATATCGCGACAAGTTGCGTGATTATCGACTAGAGAAATCGAAGGTAGAGCTGCGAGGCTACTCAGGAGAGCAAATCCCTGTAGTAGGAAGTGTCACCGGAGCAGTGAAATACAAGGATCAGTGTCAGAGCTTGCCTCTCATAGTAGTGGCAGGAAACAAGCCTGCCTTGATGGGTAGAAATTGGTTGGGATCACTAAAACTGAATTGGAGTGAGATTTTTCGTGTGGAAGTGAAATTTTCATCAAAAGATGATGTCATCAAGCAGTCTCCGAAGGTGTTCAGCAAAACGGGCAGTCCGATCCAAGACTTCAAGGCGAGTGTCAGAGTGCAGATGAATGCAAGACCAGTTTACTGCAAGCCACGTCCCGTGCCATACACACTCAAGGAGAAAGTTGAGCAAGAACTCAAAAGACTAGAAACTGAGAACATTGGCCTAGAAATTCAGTTGCGTGCGCCAGCCGTTAGCGCCTTAGGAGGAGTAGATCTCGAGCGCTAGGCACTTAGCGGCCGGGCGCAGCGCGATCTGCGCCTACGCCCAACTTCAGTAGACATTTAGCGCCGGCGCAAAGTGTTTGCACGTGCTCAGCTGCGCGCGCAGATTATGACGTCATTTCCTCGTGCAACGCCCTTTGTGCGCCCCAATCCGGAACTTCAGTCGCGCCCGCCCAATGTGGGTGTGGCGGTCCTAAGAACTGTGAACTGGAACGCAGCAGAGGCCATGCGGGCCGCGGGGAGCGCAAATTAAAGGGCACTTACCCTAAACTATAAAGGCCAGCCATTTTGCAGCAATCACTCTTGTGCAACGGATTTATGGACAGAGACCAAGGAAGAGAGCTTACTGCTTTGGCCCAACATAGGAGAGGTATTTTTGGCTTCAGGCCAGAGCTTGGCAATTCGCCTTCATTGTGAGGTCATTGTTTGCCAGTATATTATGGGGGCTGCATGGGGTGCCAACCCTCAGTTTCAGCATTATGTGCGAAGGGCTTGCAGACGCTGTGTGAGAGGGGCAGCCCTGGCTAGACGCAGAGGGGGCAACAGGCGTCGGCAACCTAGGCCTTACCCACTCAGGAAATACCGCCAGCAGGTGTCCTATCTCACCATGCCTGCCGCGCAGTGTGTTAGGAGGCTGCGCTTCAGAAGGGAGGTGGTTGCAGAGATCTGCCAGCTGCTTCACAGAGATCTGCGTCCACAGCTGAGGTGCAGGACGTCTCTGTCGGTGGAAGTGAAGGTCACGGTGGCTCTGAACTTCTATGCAAGCGGCTCCTTCCAAGCCGCTGTTGGGGACATTGCTAACATATCCCAGTTCGCCGTGCATTGCTGCATCCGCCAGGTGACCAATGCCCTTTTCAGAAGGAGACACCAATTCATCTCCTTCCCCATGACCCTGGAGAAGCAGCAGCAGCGTGCAGTGAGATTTGCGAGAACAGCGGGCTTCCCCATGGTGCAGGGCGCCATTGACTGCACGCATGTGGCTTTGCGGGCACCTATCCACAATGCCGAGGATTACCGTGACCGGAAGGGCTACCATTCCCTCAATGTACAGCTGGTGTGTGACCACAGGCAGCGCACCCTAGCTGTCAATGCCCGCTTTCCAGGCAGCAGCCACGATGCATTTATCCTGCGACAGACTACTGTGGCTGACATGTTCCAGGCACAGCCTCCCCCAAGAGGATGGCTTATCGGGGACAAAGGCTATCCTTTGTGTACCTGGCTCATGACCCCGCTCCGCGCGCCCAGGACCCCTGCTGAGGAGGCATACAACGAAAGCCATCAAGCCACTAGGAACATCATAGAACAAACGATTGGCGTCCTCAAGCAACGGTTCCGCTGCCTGGATCGTTCCGGAGGATCTCTGCAGTATTCGCCGGAGAGAGTCTCCCAGGTCGTGGTCGTTTGCTGCATGCTGCACAACCTGGCTATCCGCAGGACTCAGGCACTGCCACCTCACACTGGAGCACCACCTCAGCAGGAGGAGCATGAGGAGGAGGAGGAGGAGGAGGAGTACCAGCCCAGGAGGGAGGCACAAGGTCCAAGGGCCGCCCGTCGGTGGCTTATTGAACGACACTTCTAGGCCCCCTGTCAGGGAATGGCTTGTGGCAATGAAGGGACTTGAATGCAGCCGCTCCGCAAGCCCTCAGCCGGTTAAGGCAACACCCACTTCAAACATCAAACATGGACAAGCTGAATAAATAAAATGCTTTATTGAACAAACTCAGGGCCCTTCCCACATGAAACCCAAAAACAGACAACACCCCCAAAAAACACTCACACACATGACTCACTCCCACAACCTGGGGAGGAATAACAAAACATTTCCACAAAAATGGCCTTCATCCTCGGCCTTACAAAAACAACCATCCCCATAAACAAAACAACCATCCCCATATAAAAACAACCATCCCCATATAAAAACACATTTGCCCACACCCTCTACTTTGTGGCCCGCGAGGGCGATTCCTTGACCAGCCTTTTGTGGCCCCTGGCCGCCCTGCTGCTCCTCCTCAAAGTGTGCCCAGTGGCTGCTGCAAGGCTGGGGGAAGGCTCCTGAGGGGCACATGGCGTGACGGCAGATGCCCTTGGGGGTCGGCCTAGACGAGCTCTGGCCCTCGAGGGGCCGGCTGGTGACTGCTGCAGCTGTGGCTGGGCAGCAGCAGTCTCTCCAGCAGCTCATCGCAGCTCCACTGGGGGAGTGGCAGTGGCAGCTGCAGGAATGGGGGCAAGCTGGCTGATGGCAGGTGCTCGCTGCTCACCTGAGACACTGGCACTCGCCCGGGCCAGCACTGCAGCATGCGCAGCAATCTGCTGAAGGACAGACCGCTGTGCTGCTGCAGCGCGGCGGGTGCCCTGGCGATGCCTGGCTGACACAGCGAGTGTGGCAGCAGTGAGTGCCCATACTGCCCTGGTCTGTGCCCGCATCAGACCAGCCAGTGACTGCACGGTACCACTGATCACCTGGCCACTCGCTGCATGAGCTGCCCCGAATTCCGCCCAACTCGCTGCCTGTGCTGCCCCGAATTCGGCCCGACTCGCGGACTGTTCTGCCCCGAATTCGGCCCGACTCGCGGCCTGTGCTGCCCCGAATTCGGACCGACTCGCGGCGTGTGCTGCTTCGAATTGCTCGAAACTCCTGGCCTGTGAGGCGCTGAAATCGGCCACACTATGAGCCAGGGACTCGATGGCCTCAGGCAACCGTGCCACAACCCCCATGAACTCGGTGTGCCGGCGATCCGAGCCCACGGACATTTGATCGAGGAGGCGCACCTCCTTGGCGAGGACCGTCTCCGGACTGGAGGCCGGACTCTCCCTCTCGGGAGAAGGCCGCCGAGCTGGCCGACCCTTCCCGCGTTGCTGGATGCCACTGGGCCCAGCAACTACACTCCCCTGCGACCCTTCCCCCCTCTGGGAAGAAGGCCGCCGAGCTGCCCGACCCTTCCCGCGTTGCTGCACGCCACTGGGCACAGGAGCTACACTCCCCTGCGACACTTCCCCCTGGCTCTCCTCCAGGGAAGACGTGTCCCCTCCATTGGCATCCCCTGGCGCGGCTGAGGGTTCCCCTGATGGGCCGCCTTCCTCTTCCTCTTCCTCCTCCTCCTCCTCCTCTTCCGAGGGGCTGTCACTGGCAGCTTCAGGGACCTCCTCCTCACCATCTGAAAGCAGGAAGGCACAAGAGTAGCTTTAGAGTGAGGAGAGGGCGTCAGCGAGGGAGGCATGAGTGGTGCCATTCAGCACATTGGTCGGACAGTGGCAAAGGATGTAGATCTGAAGCGTGTGGGACGAGAGAGGTCCAAAAGGTGATGTCCTTACCATTGGTGCCCAGAACAGGGTCGGCATCTCCAGATGCCACGGGGCCAATCACCCGTGCACCCATGAGGCTACCCACGCGCTCTTCAAGGTCACTGAGCTGCTGGATCTGGGGACGGCCTCCCCCGGTCACAGTCCGGCTTTTCTGATTGTGTGCCAGCTTGGCCTGCAAGAGAAAGGACGGCCTCTAAGTACAGTGTGGTGCCCTGATCTTTTGTGTGCACTGCCTCCCATGGTCGAATAGCTTGGCCAGTGTGGTGCCCAGATCTTGTGTGCACTGCCTCCCATGGTAGAATAGCTTGGCCAGTGTGTAAAGTGCAGAATGTGCAATTGATGTTCATGCCAGTCCCATAGCTGCTGGATGAGGGCTGGCCATTAGGGCTTTTAGGTCCCTTTGCCCATAATGTGAGGTGCACATGCAAGGATGAGGAGGACACTGGAAAGGGGACTCACCCTGACAATCCTTGTGAGGTCATTGAACTTTTTCCGGCATTGGACACTGGTCCTGGGGACCTCGCTGTTGGATGTGACCCTGTGGGCGACCTCCCTCCAGGCTTTCCTGTAGACGCTGGTCGCAGGCTTCTTGCCACTGTCCGGGAACAAGAGTTTGCGTCTCCTCTCCAAAGCCCTAACCAGCACCCTCAAATCATGGCCAGTGAAGCGCTGCGCTCGTTCACGGGCCTTCTGCATCTTTCCCGGCGCTATTTCTGTTCAGCAGCAGTGTTTAGGCCTAGCTGGAGGGCTGCAGTGTCCAGGGCGTGGCAGCAGACAAACTCGGCCCTTCCCCCTTTAAGAGCTGGCCGGCGCCAGGGTGTCTGCTGTCAATCAAGAAATGACCGCACCTGCGCTGCGCCCGGCCTCGGCGGTTTAGCTTAGCACCGCCGGCTTTGCGCCTAAAGATAGTTGTGTAACGCCAGTTTTAGCGCTCGAGCAAACTCTTAGGGCGAAGCTACTGAATATCGGCGAAGTGGCCTCGACTTTGCGCCGGCGCAAACTTTAGCGGCCGCCTGACTTTTCCGCCCCAAAAGTGGCTATACTGAATTTCTAGGCCATTATCTCTAAGGTAGATGTGAATAATTGGGCTACACCCATTCTTGTTGTACCTAAGTTAGATGGTAAGGTAGGGTTGTGTGGTGATTATAAGGTAAAAGTAAACCAGGTTCTAGAGTGTAATCTACCCAATACGTTGCAAAATGTGGAAGATTTGTTCACAACGCTGACAGGTGGCCCGATCTTTTTGAAGTTAGATCTAACAAACGCCTACCTACAACTTGAGTTAGATGAAGAGGCCAAGTCATGCTTGACGATAAATACTCACCGAGGCCTAAGCTACCATATTGCAGGGGGTGATGAACCAAATTTTGCAAGGGATTGAAGGGGTAGTGTGTTATTTGGATGACATACTCATTTCAGCACCAAACAGGCAAATCCATGATGAGGTGTTGAATGAAGTGCTCAAACGGCTAGAGAAGCACAGAGTACGAGTGACAGCTCACAAGTGTGAGTTGTTTCAAAACTTAGTGGAGTATTTAGGGCACAGAGTAGATAAAGATGATTTACATCCAACCAAGGGAAAGCTGGATGCAATCAGAAATACATCCACTCCCAAGAATGTCTCTCAACTTCGATCATTTTTGGGTCTTTTGAATTATTACGGAAAGTTCCTCCCAAACTTGGCTACATTGTTACATCCACTGAATGAACTGTTGAGAAAACAGGTCCCTTGGAAGTGGTCAAAAGAAGGTGACAGAGCATTCAAAGAGTGTAAAAGCCAGTCAGTAGAGAGTACCATGTTAGTTCACTATAATGTATCTAAGGAGATCAAGCTAGCGTGTAAGGGGTTTTCCTTGAGAGATTTCCCTGAGGTTTCTCTCTCCAGAGGCCTCTCTCTCTTGCACAGTAAAACCTTGAGTGGTTCGACCCACTCGCCCCTTAGATTCTATACTCTGGACTTAGGGGCAGGAACTACAATGTAGAGAAAACTCTTGTAGACCAAGTTTGATGAAACAAAATGAAATTTTATTGCATAAGGAAAAATATCAAATCAAATGCAAGCAGATAAGGGAGTACATGGGAGGCAAAACACACAAACAAATCATAACAACACAGTACTAACTAAAGCAAATACAGGCATCTTATACTCTACAAAGATCATCATGAAATAAGAAAACACACGGAACATCGAGGGACAACAACTCATGTTAATTGTGCCCTTAAAATCCACCCCCTTATTAAACCTATCTAGATCTGATTGTGAAGGGCCAGAAACATGCTTACCAATCCCACTAGGAAGTGCAAGGTTTTGAAATCGAGTCTGTGTTTGGTCCTTTCAGGCGTTTCGTCTCCACGTGGATCATGGAGCCCCTGCGAGCTGCGCCACACCTCTCTCCTGAGGTGGGGGTTAGGGGCGGCTGGACACCGGCGGGCCTGGATGTCGGCGGGGTCGAGGATCATCGGCTCGACCCTGGCCAGAGGAGCCTTGAGCTGGCTCCCATCGCTTCTTCAGTTTTTTATCTCTTCTCCCGAGCCGGGGTGGCTGGAAGGTTTTCTTCTCTTGGGACCTTTATTTTTTTGTCTCTTCTCCCAAGTTGGGTCGATGGCCTCTCATTCCGGCAATGGCCCGGGGGTGGTCGATGATCTCCCGATGTGTTTCCCCGGGGCAGGACGCCGGCTTCGAGACGGCCTTCTCGGTGGCATAGTGGTTAGCACTGTTGCCTCACAGCGCCAGGGACCCGGGTTCAAATCCGGCCTCGGGTGACTGTCTGTGTGGAGTTTGCACATGCTCCCCGTGTTTGTGTGGGTTTCCTCCGGGTGCTCCAGTTTCCTCCCACAGTCCAAAGATGTGCGGGTTAGGTTGATTGGCCATGATAAAAAAAATTGACCCTTAGTGTTAGGGGGGATTAAATACGTGGGGTTACGGGGATAGGGCTTGGGTGGGATGGCTGTCGGTGTAGGGACCGGGTGCTAGGGTTTGGATGATCAGCCATGATCTCGTTGAATGGCGGAGCAGGCTCGAAGGGCCGAATGGCCTACTCCTGCTCCTATCTTCTATGTTTCTATGTTTCTATGTTTCTCGATGTTGGCTTTCTTCTTCCTCCTCCGAGTGCCTGCTTCTTCTTCTGGGTGTCCGGATTCAAACTCGACAACCAACTGCCGAAAAGCCTTCCAGATATACCTTTCTTCCAGAAACTTCCGTCTCCCACCCAAAATCAGGTTAGTCTTTGTTTAACTTTTGGCGGGCTGGGAGCACAGCGGGGTAGTTATTATATTTTAAAATGTCTTAAACGGCCGGTAAAGGCCCATCTCTGGTCTGGAATTACCTTCATTGTTTTTAATGTCCTGCTGATCTCGTTATCTAGTCCTGGGTGCTGTTCTTATGAATATGAAATTGTCCCCTTTTGTCTGGGTCAACATTTTGATGGCCTCTGTCTCCAGGCTGATCTTGACTGAATCTGCATCTAATCCATATGCATACGTGTGGGTCTGGTTTCGTTCTCTCAGAAACGGCTTCCAGAACTTGCTGTGGGTTGAATCCACAAAGCTGTCTGAGGTTGCGCAGGAACCATTTTAAAGTGTCCCAATAAGCTGGTCACATGGTATGGTGGCCATTTTGTATGCCCCTTTTTCTGGGCTTCTTTTAAAACAGTCTTTAAAATCATGGCCTCTTCTGGCATTCGACCCTTATTAATACAAAGTCCAATTTTGCGAATACTACAGCGTGTGACGCCTCTCCGTACGGAGTTAGGGCAGTGATCTCTCATGTAGTAGATAGTGGGGAGGAGAGACCAATCGGTGAGTAAGAAACCACCATCAGTACCATTACAGCCATGGAAATGGCCTCCCAGAGTGTGGCAAAGGTTACATGCAGATTTTGCTGAGCTAGAAGGACAGCAATTGTTCATAGGTTCAAAGTGGGTGGAGATGTTTATGATACGGATAATAACAACAAGCAAAACACTAGACAATTTGCGGAGATTGTTTTCTTTATACAGCCTCCCAGAAGAAATTGTGTCTGATAATGGGCCGCAATTTTGTTCAGAAGAGTTCACACAGATCATGAGCAGAAATGGTGTGAAACATATCAAAGTTCCACCGTACCACCCTGCTTCAAATGCTGCAGCAGAGCGCACAGTACAAATTGTCAAACGTGCCCTCATCGAGCAAATGTTGGATTCAAATCCAAAGAAACGTCAGTTGTCGTTGGACCACAAACTGGCAAATTTTCTGATTACCTATCGGAATACTCCTCATAACACTACTGGTAGAAAACCAGCAGAGTTGTTTCTCAAAAAACAGCCACGAACCAGGTTCTCGTTGTTAAAGCCAAACTTGGCACAGTCCGTAGAAGACAAACAATCAAGGCAGAAAGAGAGAGTCATGATAAAGGTAGAGTTAGAGAGAGAAGTGTGAAGTTGAACCAGAAAGTTTAGAGTGAAGAACCATCACCATAAATGTTTAAAGTGGTTACCAGGAAGAGTAGTGAAGATATTGTAAGATTCGCAATTTTCAGCAAAAATCACGCAAGAAAAACCTTTGATAAAAGGGCATACAAAATGGCCACCAGGCCCCGTGATCAGTTTATGAACCATTTTATTTCTGTTACTGCAAGCCAGACAGGCTTGTGGATTGAAGACAGTGAGCCCGCGAAAGCCAGTATCTGGGAACCGAAACTCAGAGGAACAGCATACATATTCAATGGATTACAAGTACAGGATGGGGCCCATCAAGATATGGGCGGACAATGCAAAATCACTCATACCCATTTATTGTACAAAGGAAAAACCGTTTAGCAGCCATCAAGGAAAATCTCCGGACCGATCAATATGCGAACCGAGCCGCGGTGACAATGCAAAAGACATTAACAGACATTATCGGCCAGGAAGGCCAGTTTAAGTTATCACCGGCTCCGTTACAAGACAAAGCGCCCCTGCAGAGATTTCTGCCCGCCAAAAATTAATACAAAGACAGGACTATGATTTGGCGGGAGATAAGACTGTCACAAAAGAGTATAACTGTGGATTGAAAGTCCATCTAAGTTACTTCGGACTTCGGGTTACTTGAACAACTTCACTTGACTGGACGGCGGCTGCTTCTTCTTCTTGGACTTCTTCAACTTCTTTGGACGGTGGCAGGATCGGCGCCTCTTCCACTTCGACAGATGCAGAATCGATGAAAACGTTTTCGTCTTTTTAAAGACGGACGGTTTCGGTAAAAAGACAACGTGGTCGGTGTTCAGCCAAACAAGGCTCGGCCACGACGAGAAGACGACAAGGGTGGCCCGGGTACTGGGGTCGTGAGATCATCGACGACCCAGGCCGACGGAGAAGAAACCCTCTGGAGAACCGACCAGGCCGGAGACAAAAAGACAGTCCGGGCCTGACACTTCCGTGTCTCAACATCCCATTGGGTTGTTGTTCTACTCCACGAACAAAAATCCACAACAGGCTTAGTGGATCTCAACCTTGACGAGCGCTCATCGAGGCTGTGTCTACCCCATCGCCTCGAGAGAGAGAGAGAGAGAGAGAATATCGACTGCGCCAGAAGTTTCCAAATCCACGTGACGACGGAAAGCGGTGCCAAAAGGGCTGCGAACCCCCCCTTTCTCGCGATTTCGAGAGTGGTGAGCATGATCCCAGGTTCCCCAGGTCGAAACTTAGTTTAGGTATAGGGGAGGGAGTTAAGGGAAATCGTAATGTGTTTCCCCTTTTACGATGTGCCGTGTGTTCCCCATTTCCATAGAGTCAAGTTCATAAATTTGTGCATGATTGTAGTTACTTTAATCTGTGCCTATGACATGTATTTTGTAATGCTTCAAACTGTTTAAAAATAAAAGCATCCATTTCGTGCTATTCAGCCTGGTCTATTGAGTCCTTTTCTCTGCACTACTGTTCTCTGCATCTAAGTCCAAGGTCTAGAACCGTAGGGGGAGTGGGTCGAACCACTCAAGGGTAATTCTTGCACGAAGCCTGGCAGGAGGCCAGAACGGGCAAGAGAGCAGGAAAAAAAAACCTACAGAAATGGCGACCGCGGCAGGACCTTGGCAGCAGGAAAGTAGTGTGTTAGATCAAGATCTGAATAAACGAAATGTGATGGATGAAAGAATAGCAGATTATGTTTTCGGAAAAGTCAACCTCGCAAAACAATGGATATCTGATCTATTAAGGGATAGGCGCCCGCTAGACGCAGCCATCAAGTGGACAGCGGGGAGAGAGCATAAGAAATCTGTAGAAAAGGCGGTCTGGCTGATGTGCTACAAGAAGCAAGTCCAGCTTTTGGACCAGGTAGTTGCAGCACAGACAGTCCAGATCAACGGCTTGCTTAAAGACGTAGAGGAAAAGGTTGCGGGAGGTCAAAAACTGATTGAATCGCTTGACGCGCTGAATCAGGAACGCCGCTCTGTAATTCGCTGCCACGAAACCTGGGTAGAATATTTAAAATGTCAGGTCGTTGAGGCCAAGGCCAGTGAAGGTAGAATGAGAGAGAGGTGTTTCCGTCTAGCCAAACAAGTAGATGCCCAAGAGGAAAAGCTCCTGGGAGCCAGGGCAGCATATAAGATGGCCATGGAGGATAGATCTGAGAACACCGACCACAGCGCTTGCCGCCGGGAGCTAGAGGACCTGAGAAAGGCCCTAGCGAAGGCAAACGGGTTGGTGTGTCTCATAAATCCACCAGCGAGTCAGCTGTTGCTAGCCAAGGAATCCAAAAGACCGATTCCACAAGAGGCAGTTGGGGTACCAGCCCCCGAACCCTCTGCGCCTCCTGCCTATGAGGAGTCTTGGACTCCGGGACAGGAGACGGAGACGGTAGAGGAAGAGAGCCCTGAGGTAGAGCAACCCCAGACAGTAGAGTCGGGGCCAGCGCCGTTGTGTCCAACGAGGCACCGGAAGCTCGGTCCAAATGAAGAAAATGGCGATGACAGACCCCTTGAGAGTCAGATCATAATGCCTCATAGCGCACGACAGCTAAGAGAGATGATAAGTCACATCCCAAAACTCTCCGAGTCAGGAGATCCCTCCGTGCATTTCAGGGACGTGGAGCAGACCGCAGCAGTCAATGACTGCGACGGGGTTGAACAGTCTAAAATGCTGCTGTTCTCCCTGGACAGTTCGCTCCTCCAGTGTCTCCCTGACGAGAGCAAGAGAGGGCACAGGGACTATGAGTTGCTACGGGATGAGATTCTGGAGATCATGGGAGAGGGGGACGGAACTCCGTTCCTCCGTTTAGAAAAGACAGTGCAGCTAGAGGGAGAACCCCCACGGGTTTTCGCTGGAAGGTTGTGGCCAGTGTATCGGCGCAGCTGCCCGGGCCAGCCGGCCCGGGCCGGGCTGAATAATGAACAAAGGGCTCATTGGCTCCGGTGCCTGGTCGCCAATTGCTTGCCACAGGTGAGGGGGCAGGCCAAAACATGGTTTGACCCCACTAACCCCCGCTCCACGGAGGAACTAGTACTTGATCAGCTCACGATAGGTTACAGGAACAACAAGAGTAGGGATGTGCCTTCCTCAAAGGGAAAGGTGCATGAGGCGAGGCCTGCAGCTCCTGCTAAAAAGGAATGGCATCAGGAGGGGAATCGCCCTCCCCAAGCCAAGAGCAGTTGTTACGGGTGTGGGAAGGAAGGTCACTGGCGCCGGGACTGTAAAAATCCCTGGAAGGATTTAAAGGGAAAAGCTCCCTCAGCCCCAGCCCAAACACCCGTCCGGGAGAAAGGAGCCGATGTGTCGATCCATCCCGTTGCGATCGAGTCAGTTTTAGAGGCAATGCGGTCTCTAATGACCTCGCAGGGGAAGGTGGCAGTCGCCAACGGCCCTGTTGCTCCCCCAGCCCCAACCGATGTGCCCAATTGACTACAGCCAGCGCAGCCTGTCGACCTGTGTCCCCTAGACAGACATGCACAGGAAGAGACCTCCGGTAAAATGGAGGAATACCTGCGGTGCCAGGTTGCGGAGGCTAAGTTAGTTGAGCAGGTTTTAAGGGAGGAGAACGCCAGGTTAACAGCGAGGGCTGGCAGTTTAGAGGGTCAGCTAAGGGTTTTTAAAATGGTTCATGACCAGTGTAAACTGTTTAAGCCAGGTGCAAAAGAACCAGCAGGGAAAGCCAGGTCTGAGAGTAAAAGCAATAAGCCTGAGGCAAGTAAAGTGTCACAGACCACACAAGCTGGCGTTGCAGCCTGCTTGAGGGGAGGAGCCATCCCGCCCACCTGGGAGGCTTCCCCGATGGCCTGGGACTCGGACGAGGAGGGACCCGAACAGCAAGGTCCCGCCCTCGACACGATTCTGGAGGAGGAGGAGTCGGAGGACGGAGGTTCCGCCCTCGACTCGAGCGTGGGGGAGGTAGAAATTGGGGGCAGAGATCCTCCACCTGTAAGGACAGGTGGGGAGGAGCCGTCTGCCACAGACCCAATTCCCGAAGGGGCGGAGCCTGAGGGGAGGGAGCCGAAGCCCACAGTCGTGGAAGAGCCACGGGCTGTGAGAGCCAAAGTCCCACCCAATGGTCCACTCGCCAAGGGAGCCTGCCCAAATCCCAAAGGGGCGGAGCCTGAGGGAAGGGAGCCAAAGCCTACTGTCGTGGAAGAGCCACGGGCTGCGAGAGCTGAGGTCCCACCCGAAGGCCCACTCGCTAAGGGAGCCACGCCCAAAGTACCTTCTCGCAGGTCGGCCCGAACGCCTCAGCCTGTAAAGTCTTGGCCCGAGTCACACACTCCCAGTAGACACCGACTTCAGAAATCATTAAGAAAGCACAGTCCCCGTTTAACAGCAAAAGGCTGCGGGGAACCAGAGATACAGGTCACTGCAGCCCTGCCACAGGGAGTGGTGAGCTGCAGTCCGATCAGGGATTAGGCAAGCCGCCCCACGGAGGGCGGCGCTGTACATAAGTTAAGTTAGGTAATTTTGGTCATAGTTTTAAGGAATGTAAGGTATATGGTGTTAAGAGTACAATTTTGAGGTGTTTGTTAGGGAGCGGGGTCCAGGAACCCGCGCGTCCAATTAATTTAGGCCAGCACCTATCGGGAGCCCGGCTACATCATTTTGTTGGTTACAGAAACCTGGGATATGATGGAAAGGATTTTCATCGCGTTCATGGCGATCGGGTGCGGGTGGGCCTACCGAGGCCGCACCAAGGACGTCATCATTTTCGGATGCTCCGGGGACACAGCCCCCATCGCAACGGATGGGACGGGGAAGCGAGAGGTTGAGGAAACCGCCACCTACTTCCACCAAGGGAGATGGCCAGGTTGGTTGGGAACAAATTCCACGGAATATTCCAGCAACTTCGGTTTTGCCTACCAAGAGACTTCGTTAACGTGCCCTCGAGTGAGGATCCTTGCGCCCAGAGTCAGCGTCACCGTGGGAAAGAGGATTTGTCTGGTGTGCAATGGGAACGTACCACTAAGGCGATGGTGGTGGCTACGAAAGCTGGGAAAGGACATGAGAAACTCTACGGTCGAGTGGGAGCAACTGGGTAATAATACCCATCGGACTATTACGGGAACTCACGGACAATTACGTGTGTGTTGGGACGAATGGTGGGAACCAGATGAGGGAATATATGTCTGTATGTGGGGTTCGAGACACGTCTGCCCCAAGGGCGTGTCCATCTTCTTCCAGAGGCAGTGGCAGGATGAAGGGAAGGGGATGAGATGGGATGTTAGCACTCGAGCGTGTGGAGCCCCATACTCCCCTATTCCGGTGAACGCCACTGAACTCATCACCCGCCCACGCAAGCCCCTGCCCACGCTTCCGGTAGCACTAGCCCAGAAAGGAGGGTGCCCAACCACCACCAAGGGACCCGGGAACGGTTTAGCATTGGTACCCACCGGTCAGGTGCTGTACCAAGGGGTACACTACGCGGTGGCCTCAGTGATTTTAAATCTCACTGAGGTAAGATTGCCGGAGTGGTGTCCCAAAGAAACGGAACAATTATACCAGGTCCTGTTAACCCGTATGTTTAGACAATTTTACGAATTTGACTTTGCCGACATCGACAGAGACAAATTATACACCACACCGCCAGAAGTTTTGGATCGAGTCGGGAGGCAAAGAAGGGGTACTGTAAATGACATATTCACTGCTTTTAATACCGGGACATCTGTTGTCAACGCTCTAGATAACGTGGAGCTGCAGACACAGATCAACGGTTTAAAAGCCCAGTTAAGGAACATATTGACAGACGAAAACAAGGTAGTGGGTTCTGAGTTGCATGAGGACCAGGCCATGACACTACACTTTAAGGACATAATTGCTGAGCTGGAGAAACACGCGAGAACGGTAAATGCACTCATTAAGGAGGATCGGAATGCGTCCGATCAAGCTGCGCAAAACGAGGCCTGTGTGCTGTACGGGGCGTGGTTACTGGGCGAGGGCCGCAGTAATCTTGAGGATTTAAAACAGGGTTTGGTCCCGTCCTGGATCAGCAACAAGCACTTGCAAGCGCTCCACCCTTTTGAGAATGCATTAAGCCCGTGCCAGCTCAGACTAGCCGCAGAAGCATACCCAGTCCCAGTGGACTGCGGACATTCAAATCACACTATTATGGGAATAGTAGTAAGAATGCCGGTGTTGGGTCCCGCAGCAAAGCCCGCCCCGGTATACAGAGTAGAGAACATTGGAGTCATTCGGGGGGGCGCACACATTCGTTACGCAGTGGTCCCGCCTTACGTCATCAGATGGGAGCGTACGATGACAGACACCGACCTCTCGGGATGTCGGAGCCGGGGAGCACACATCATCCTGTGTCCCCAGCACTTGAACGCCTTTCTGAAACCGCAGTGCGGGCTCAGGATTGCTAGCGCAAAGCCGGTGAATTGCACCATGGAGGCAATGGCAGAGGACCATGTGCCCCCACAGGTAGCATATATCGGGGGTGGGACATACTGCGTCACCACTGCAGCGCCTCAGTACCGATATGGACAACACGAGTGGTGTTCGGTCGGTGATAGCAGTTTCTGTTTCAAACCCAGGGCCGAGGTTCAAGTGGCACAACAACGAATTGTCCCCATTCCTGCGCCCTCCACCGTTCACATCACTATCAAAGAGAATTTCACAGACTTACAACGATTTGTCGCGCATTTTGGTTATGTCATTCCCCCTCTTCCCGAACACCTCACCAAGATTTTAAAAGCCGTTATAATTTCACAGAAACATTTCTACACACTGGAGCAGAAGACTTTAGAGATAGGAAAAGACATATTGGACATAACCATCCCACCATGGTGGGACTTGTTCACCAACATAGAGGTCCCCGCCTGGATTAGAATAGCATCCCATATCCTAGTAGTATGTCAGGTTTTGATTGTGATATTTTTGCTCTTCGTGCATTGCAAAAGAGGCAAACGCCTCCAAAGGCACGAGAACACAGGAGAATGGAGAGAACGCTATGTGCGAATGGGGGAAGCAGATACCCCACTCTAAGCTGCTAGTATAAGATTAAGCGTCCCTCCATTTTAAATTTTTTTGTGATTGTTTTGGGTTATAAGGAAATAAGTATTGTTATGTTATTAGTCGTTCTTAAGTTTTTTTGGATTAATAAAAGATGCATGCAGATGGTGCCAGGGGGTATCAACCCCCGCACATCTGACAAGTGAATGTGTTATAGTTTAAAATACGCTGTCTATGATTGTCCAAATGTACAAAAGGTAATTTTCGTTTTCAGCGGAAATGGGAACTGCATGTGTCGTGAGGGTCATAGATAGCTAAGTGCCAGGAATGTTTGGATGTGGGGAATCAGGGAAAATTTGCTCATCAAGGATTATTGATACTTTAAGCAAGCTATCAGTATCACAGGGGGGCCTGTAAGATTCGCAATTTTCAGCAAAAATCACGCAAGAAAACTGGATAAAATAAGACTGTTTATTGACCAAAGTAAGCTTGCACAGAAAAACCTTTGATAAAAGGGCATACAAAATGGCCGCCAGGCCCCGTGATCAGTTTATGAACCATTTTATTTCTGTTACTGCAAGCCAGACAGGCTTGTGGATTGAAGACAGTGAGCCCGCGAAAGCCAGTATCTGGGAACTGAAACTCAGAGGAACAGCATACATATTCAATGGATTACAAGTACAGGATGGGGCCCATCAAGATATGGGCGGACAATGCAAAATCACTCATACCCATTTATTGTACAAAGGAAAAACCGTTTAGCAGCCATCAAGGAAAATCTCCGGACCGATCAATATGCGAACCGAGCCACGGTGACAATGCAAAAGACATTAAAAGACATTATCGGCCAGGAAGGCCAGTTTAAGTTATCACCGGCTCCGTTACAAGACAAAGCGCCCCTGCAGAGATTTCTGCCCGCCAAAATTAATACAAAGACAGGACTATGATTTGGCGGGAGATAAGACTGTCACAAAAGAGTATAACTATGGATTGAAAGTCCATCTAAGTTACTTCGGACTTCGGGTTACTTGAACAACTTCACTTGACTGGACGGCGGCTGCTTCTTCTTCTTGGACTTCTTCAACTTCTTCGGACGGTGGCAGGATCGGCGCCTCTTCCACTTCGACAGATGCAGAATCGATGAAAACGTTTTCGTCTTTTTAAAGACGGACGGTTTCGGTAAAAAGACAACGTGGTCGGTGTTCAGCCAAACAAGGCTCGGCCACGACGAGAAGACGACAAGGGTGGCCCGGGTACTGGGGTCGTGAGATCATCGACGACCCAGGCCGACGGAGAAGAAACCCTCTGGAGAACCGACCAGGCCGGAGACAAAAAGACAGTCCGGGCCTGACACTTCCGTGTCTCAACATCCCATTGGGTTGTTGTTCTACTCCACGAACAAAAATCCACAACAGGCTTAGTGGATCTCAACCTTGACGAGCGCTCATCGAGGCTGTGTCTACCCCATCGCCTCGAGAGAGAGAGAGAGAGAGAGAGAATATCGACTGCGCCAGAAGTTTCCAAATCCACGTGACGACGGAAAGCGGTGCCAAAAGGGCTGCGAACCCCCCCTTTCTCGCGATTTCGAGAGTGGTGAGCATGATCCCAGGTTCCCCAGGTCGAAACTTAGTTTAGGTATAGGGGAGGGAGTTAAGGGAAATCGTAATGTGTTTCCCCTTTTACGATGTGCCGTGTGTTCCCCATTTCCATAGAGTCAAGTTCATAAATTTGTGCATGATTGTAGTTACTTTAATCTGTGCCTATGACATGTATTTTGTAATGCTTCAAACTGTTTAAAAATAAAAGCATCCATTTCGTGCTATTCAGCCTGGTCTATTGAGTCCTTTTCTCTGCACTACTGTTCTCTGCATCTAAGTCCAAGGTCTAGAACCGTAGGGGGAGTGGGTCGAACCACTCAAGGGTAATTCTTGCACGAAGCCTGGCAGGAGGCCAGAACGGGCAAGAGAGCAGGAAAAAAAAACCTACAATATGTGGCCCTCGCACATATTTGGTCAAGATGTTTGATCATGGAAAGGTTAGGTTTGTTCACATTGATCATATTTTACCTACAGATGTGGAAGGAGTTGAAAGCTGGGATGATTCAATTTATTCTGATGAGTCAGATAGTCTAGTTACAAGTAGAGTACCAGTAGCAACTCCTACATCAGACGTACCAGAAACAAGTCCAAGACAAAGTCAGAATTTAAGTCTGAGCCCGAGTCAGGCAGACACACAGTCTGAAAGTGTAGAGAGTCCAAATATAGATCAAGATCAGCCCTTGGAGAAAAATTCTCCACAGGCTCAGCCTAGAATGAGTCAAAGTCCTACAACAAGATCTGAAAGTTCTGTTCAAGGAAGAAGGTATCCCCTTCGAAACAGAAAACCAGTGGATAAGTTTAATCTATAAATATGGAAAATAAGTTCATATCTTTTGTTGGTGTTACAGAATTCTATAGTAGAATTTGGGAAACATAAAATGGGTTCCATTTGGGAAATGTATACCAAGAGTTGTGTATACCATGCAAGTCATGTACAATGATTATTTACTGTGATTAACTTCTTCAATAAGAAAGGAGAAGTGTAATAAAGCCACCTGGTGGACTACTGATGTATATAATAATAAAGCCATGTGCAGTACAGTTCTTACCGGAAGCCATGTTGTGCTGTTGTATATATATATATATGCTGTGTCTCAAAATATCACACTCCACCTCCTCAGCCGATTGCCGTATGCCTGGTGGCAAGGGCTGTGCCCTCATGATAGCATGCAATAGACCAAGGCGCATTCTGGTGATTACTGCAGGGCTCCTCCAGATTGGTTCAGGCAGCAGAAGTGTTGTTTAAGGACGCCAATGGTCTGCTCTATAAGGTTCCACATGACAGCATGGCTTTCATTGTAATCATGCTGCCCACGTGTGGTTGGGTTGCGGACAAGAGTCACGAGCCAGGTGGTCAGCAGATAGCCCTTGTTGCTCAGTCGCCACCCTTTGGTTTGTTTCATGGCTCAAAGATTGAGGGAACAGCGGACTGGCACAGAATAAAAGCATCATGCCTGCTCTCAGAATACCGGGCATTCACCATCACGATGTGCTGAGCATGGTTGCACATCAACTTCACATTCAGCGAGTGATAACCTTTGTGGTTGCAGTACATTTCAGCATTTAGGTGCAGCACCCACAAAGTCACGTGCATGCAGTCAATGGCGCTCTGCACCATGGAGAAGCCAGCTATCCTGGTAAAACCACATGAACGTTCCACCTGCTTCTCTCTGGCCAGAGAGATGACAATGAAGTCCCCTCTCCTGGTATAAAAAGCATCTGTCACCTCTCTTATGCAGCAGTGCACGGTGAACTGGGAGATGATACAGATGTCACCTGCTCCAGCCTGGAAGGATCCTGGCGTGAAGGAATTCAAGGCTACGGTCACCCTCACAGCCACTGGCAGCGCTGGCCTTGCCCTGGAGTAAGGCTGTAGGTCTGGTTGCAAGATGTGGCAGAGTTCTGTGAGTGCCTCCTTCGTAAAATGCAGACGCCTCACACTCTGCTCCTGGCTCAGGCTGAGGTAAGAGAATTGCTCTCGGAAGACCCTAGGTGGGTAAGGCCTCCTGCTGAGAGCCCTTCACCCCCTCCTCCTCCTCCCTCGGTGAGCAGTTTGTCCTCTTCTTCGCTGCCTTTGCTCCATCTCCCTGTCATGCTGCAGGCCAAGGGGGATAAAAACTAGAGCCCCCATGACTGGGAGCAAGTGGTCTGACCAGAACCCTTGAATTCAGAACCAAGGCCTTCTCTACTTGCAGCACCACTCCCGGTCACCTCACCAACTTTAAACAACTCTAGAAAGCTCCAAACACTTCCACAAACTTACACAGAGCCAGTAGAAATTAATCAGCAACTAACCTGAGAGTGGTTGATGATCCCTTTAAATATCACTGGTGGGGTCCTTGCTGCGACTGACGGCATGTTCAACTGTGCGAGGCGTTAGCTCCAGCGTTGAGGAGAAAAATGGCAGCGCTGGAATCAAATCAGCGTGACGTCATGATCTGCCGACCCTATAAAGTTCTGCTGCACGTTCCCAGTGGCGACGCTAACACCCTCACCAAGGTGGCGTCCAGCGCCCCGTGCACCAGAAGTCACAAAACGCCACCCGTAACGCCGAAAAATCGAACTCTGCGGAGTCAGATTTCTAGCCCTTTAATTTTTTAGGTCAAATATATCTTCTTAAAGTCAATTTTTAAAATGATTATAATGATTATCCTATTGGCCAAGAAAATTCTTGCAAGTAGAGCTGAAAATGTCTAAGAATTTGACACTGATTTTACAGGATAATCCGCCCCACTTTGTTCATTTCGTGCTTGTGTTGCTGGTTTGATACCCGAGTGGTTAAAGTAAAATGTCAGAATAGTCCCAGATTCACAATGGTACAAATTGGAATAGTGGAAGTAAGGCCTGAATTTCAATCCTTTGCCGGGTGGGGAGCCGGGGGGGAGGGGGCTCGGAAATGGTCGGGAAATCCTGGAGAAGGGTTCCATTTGCATTTGAAAGATGGAGAGACTGGCTGGCTGCGGGCGGGTAGGCCTGCAGCACTAGGCCGCAGAGAGGAGGAGGAGAGGGGTCGATTGAGGGCCGGAGGACGATCGGGGGGCCGGAGGGTAATCGGGGGAGGGGGGAGGTGGAGGTTAATCCGGGGTTGGAAGGGTGATCGGGGAGGCGGCCGCTGATCAAGCGGAGGATGATCGGGGAACCGGGGGTTATCCGGGGAGTGGGGGAGGGGGGCCAGGGGCTGATTGGGGGTGGGGGGGGTGTCAGAGGATGATCCGGGGACCAGGAGGGTGATCGGGGAGCCAGGGGCTGATCGGGATGCCAGACATGAGCATCGGGGGGGCCGAAGGAGCATGGGGTGCGGGGGAGGTATTAAAAATTGGGGGTGGCTTGAACATCATTGGTGGGGGTGGGAGTCCGGGGGGATTGGAGACTTCGTGGGGGGGTCTCTGATCGCGGTGGGTGGGTGAGGCAGAGACGCTGGATCCAGGAGGTAAGTATAAAGGAACTTACCTCCTGGATCCAACAATCCTCGCCTTCCATTAGCTGTCGGGTTACCCTTGGCCGGCAAAACCCGACCAGCCACAGTTAAATTTAAAATGGAGCTTAAATCTAAGGCATGCCAGCCTCATTATAATATTTAAATGAGCGTCCCGCCTACTGGGAATGGGTTGGTTGCCCGCTCCTCCATTGGGTTGGAGGCTGGTTGGGGTCGGGATTCAGAGTTTTAACACTTTAAGGGCAAAATTCAGTAGGTCAGTGCCCCCAGTTAGTGCCTGGTGGGGACGCTAATGGGACGCTCAGGCAGTAGCGCCGCGGCGGGATGAATCCCGCGCCTCATAGCAATTCTGCCGACCCCATAGCACCGGCGATAAGAGTTAGCGCCTCGGCTCCTTTCGCCATGCAGAACGTGACATCATTGAGTGTGCAACGCTCGCTGGGCGCCCAATCTGCAAACTTCAGTTGCGCCGCAGCGGGGTGAATCCCACGCCGCACGGCAAATCCGCCGGGCCTGAAGCGCTGCCGATAACAGCGCTACGGCCCCTTTCGCCATGCAGATCGTGACGTCAGTGAGCGTGCAACGCTCGCTTGGCGCCCAATCTGCAAACTTCAGTAGCGCCCCTGCCTTACCGCCTCACACCGACAGTGTCAGGGAGCAGAGGCGTGAACCAGCCGGCTGGCGGGGCGCTACTTAAAGGGATGCACCCCAGCTGTCAAGGAACTTCCGTTCCAAAGGTCAGTTCTGAGTAGCCGACAGCGCAGGATGTACCTGCAGCCAAATAAAGGCTGCTTAGTCACCGGAATGTTTCGGGCCGTCAAAGGACTTTGCAATTCATCTCACAGCCTATCGCCATTCCGCACTCCCCGAATCACTGGGGGCTGGTGTGCAGACTCCAGTGACCCGCCAATGCTCACTCCCGATTACATAACACCTCATATTCCTTATCGCTTGGAGCCTAACACCACTCACCTATGCCATTAGCGCCTGATTTAGTGCTCCCCTGAATTCTTTGAGCGCTGAGACTGAATTTAGCGGGCAGCGAGATTGATTAGCGCCTAGCGCTAAATTTCCAACTCCTCAAAAGTTAGCGCCCCTTCCTGGGCGCGACTGAATTTCTCCCCTTTTAACTTCCCACCCGACCCCAACCCACCCATTGTTTGGGGATTAAAATTCCCCCCTAAGTGTCTGAAAACACAAAAAGCCAACCTGAAACTAAAACAGCACTGAATGTTTTGAGAACTGTTTCCTACGTCTGGACAATATTGCTTTGTATAAAATCTAATGATTGGCTAGTGTTCTGTTTTATTTTAATTGACATTGTTCAGACAAAGTGTTTCAATGAGATGTCAAATCTCATTTGCGTTGAGCCGTGGGAAAGTGGAGAGGGGTGAGAGGTTCATATTGTTTTAAATATTTGACATAGATCAATCCATTCCAAAAACATACTGATCCCTTATGCAGCCCATGACTGTCACATCTTATTCACTACCTGACTACTTGAGCACAAAAATCTAGGCTGACACTCCAGTGCAGTACTGCGGGAGTGCTGCACCGTCAGAAGTGCCATCTTTCAGATGGGATGTTAAATCGAGGCGCCACCTGCTCTCTCGGGTGGATGTAAAGGATGTCATGGCACTATTTCGAAGTCCGCTTTCCGGGCCAATATTGATCCCTCAAATCAACAACGCTAAAAACCAGATGATCTGGTTATCAGGCTGCTGTCTGTGGGATCTTACTGTGCACAAATTGGCTGCCGTGTTTCCTATATTACAACAGTGACTACAATTCAAAACTACTGTAAATCGTTTTGGGATGTCCTGAGGTCATGAAAGGTGCTATATAAATGCAAGTCTTTCTTTCTTTTTACGGCTTAACCTCCTGTTTACACACCAGGGACCCGGGTTCAAATCCGGCCTCGGGTGACTGTCTGTGTGGAGTTTGCACATTCTCCCCGTGTTTGCGTGGGTTTCCTCCGGGTGCTCCGGTTTCCTCCCACAGTCCAAAGATGTGCGGGTTAGGTTGATTGACCATGATAAAAATTGGCCCTTAGTGTTAGGGGGGATTAAATATGTGGGGTTACGGGATTACGGGGATAGTGCTTGGGTGGGATGGCTGTCGGTGTAGGGACCAGGTGCTAGGGTTTGGATGATCAGCCATGATCTCGTTGAATGGCGGAGCAGGCTCGAAGGGCCGAATGGCCTACTCCTGCTCCTAGTTTCTATGTTTCTATGTTTCTATGTTTTAACCTTTGGCTTAGTCAAAAAACCCTCATTTCAGCACATGTGGCATCATGGCATGTAGGGCCATCACTCTCTAACCATATCATGGCATGTAGGGCCATCACTCTCTAACCATATCATGTAGGGCCATCACTCTCGAACCATATCATGTCGGGCCATCACTCTCTAACCATATCATGTCGGGCCATCACTCTCTAACCATATCATGGCATGTAGGGCTATCACTCTCGAACCATATCATGTCGGGCCATCACTCTTGAACCATATCATGTAGGGCCATCACTCTCTGACCATATCATGTCGGGCCATCACTCTCTAACCATATCATGTAGGGTCATGACTCTCTAACCATATCATGTTGGGCCATCACTCTCGAACCATATCATGTAGGGCCATCACTCTCTAACCATATCATGTAGGGCCATCACGCTCTAACCATATCATGTCGGGCCATCACTCTCGAACCATATCATGTCAGGCCATCACTCTCTAACCATATCATGTAGGGCCATCACTCTCGAACCATATCATGTAGGGCCATCACTCTCTAACCACATCATGGCATGTAGGGCCATCACTCTCGAACCATATCATGTAGGGCCATCACTCTTGAACCATATCATGTTGGGCCATCACTCTCTAACCATATCATGTCGGGCCATCATTCTCTAACCATATCATGTAGGGCCATCACTCTCTAACCATATCATGTAAGGCCATCACTCTCTAACCATATCATGGCATGTAGGGCCATCACTTTCGAACCATATCATGTAGGGCCATCACTCTCGAACCATATCATGTAGGGCCATCACTCTCTAACCATATCATGTCGGGCCATCATTCTCTAACCATATCATGTAGGGCCATCACTCTCTAACCATATCATGTAGGGCCATCACTCTCTAACCATATCATGTCGGGCCATCACTCTCTAACCATATCATGTTGGGCCATCACTCTCTAACCATATCATGTCGGGCCATCACTCTCTAACCATATCATGTAGGGCCATCACTCTCTAACCATATCATGTCGGGCCATCATTCTCTAACCATATCATGTAGGGCCATCACTCTCTAACCATATCATGTCGGGCCATCACTCTCTAACCATATCATGTCGGGCCATCACTCTCTAACCATATCATGTCGGGCCATCACTCTCTAACCATATCATGTCGGGCCATCACTCTCTAACCATATCATGTCGAGCCATCACTCTCTAACCATATCATGCCACATTCAATAGCAAAATACTGCGGATGCTGGAAATCCAAAATAACAACAGAAAACGCTGGAAAAACTCAGCAGGCCAGGCAACATCCGCGGAGAGAGAAACAGTCAACGTTTCAGGTCGAAGACCCTTCGTCAGAACTGAGAAATAAAGCAGGAAAAGGGATAGATTTTAAAGCAAGTGGGGGCTGGGAAAAGGGGGAGGGAATGAAAGAACAAAAGGAAAGGTCAAAGATAGGATAGAAAGCAGGAGAGATTAAAAGACATTGAGAGACATTAAGAGATATTCAAGAAATAAAGGATGGCTCTAGATGAAGTGTGAATGGCCCTGGCAGAATGAGGGACAGTTGCCATGTGGGAGGGAAGAAAAAAGCCCAGACGAAAGTGTGGATTAAAAAAAAGAGGGAAAATATATGTGATAGGGGCCGAGGTTATGATCTGAAATTGTTGAACTCGATGTTGAGCCCAAAGTGCTGTAAAGTGCCTAATCGAAAGATGAGGTGCTGTTCCTCGAGCTTACGCTGAGCTTCCATGGAACAATGCAAGAGGCCGAGGACGGTGAGGTCCGAGTGGGAATGGAGCGGTGAATTAAAGTGATAGGCCACCGGGAGCTCGGGGTCCCCCTTACAGACTGAACGGAGGTGTTCCACAAAGCGGTCACCCAATCTGCGTTTGGTCTCCCCAATGTAGAGGAGACCACATCGTGAGCAGCGAATACAGTATACAGGTAGACTATCCTTTATCCGAAAACCTCGGGACCAGCCGTGTTTCGGTTTTCGGAAAATTTCGGATTTCGGAAGGTATTTTATAAGACTGGGAAATTTGTCGGGGGTGGGTCGGCGGGGGTCCGCGGGGGGGTCGTCGGGGGGTCGGGGTGGGGGTCGTCGTGGTTGGCGGTGGGGGTCGGGGTTGGCGGGGGGGTCGGCGGGGGTCCGCGGGGGGGTCGGCGGGGGGGTCGGTGGGAGTCGGGGTCGGCGGGGGTCCACGGGGGGGTCGGCGGGAGTCGGGGTCGGCGGGGGGGTCGGCGGGGGGTCGGCGGGGGTCGGCGGGGGGGTCCGCGGGGGGTCGTCGGCAGGGTTTGGGGTCGTGCGCACGACTTACGCTGACCCTCTGCTCAGCGTAAGCCGTGCGCCACTCTGGTCATGTCGTGCGCATGACTTACGCTGAACGAAAAAACCTTCGGTTTTTAGAGGGTTTCGGTTTTCGGAAGTTCGGAAGAAAGGTAGTCTACCTGTACTAGATTGCAGGAAGTACAAGTAAATCGCTGTTTCACCTGGAAGGGGTGTTTGGGGCCCTGGACAGTGGGAAGGGGGGAGGTATAAGGGCATGTGTTGCATCTCCTGCGCTTGCACGGGAAGGTGCCGGGCAAAGGGGTAGGGTGCTGGGGGTGGTAGAGGAGTGGACTAGGGTGTCGCGGAGGGAGCTGTCCCTACGGAATGCGACATACACTTTAGCATGCTATCCACTTAAGACAACACATAGCCATTCTGATACATTACCTCACAAGAAAGTGCCTCTCTGCCTACTCATGATATACATGATTTTGATCGTCATATTTGTTCACTGTTACTCAAGGTTGGCAAACACTGTTACACACAGAAGTTCATTGTACTATTATTTGCTTAATATAGTACTTACTGTACACCACACATTACGGTCACATTCCTCGTTAACCACTTGCACAAGTTTAAGATCAGAGCCATTCATTTTCTCAAGCTTTCATTACCAAACACAGCCCTTGAACTTTTGAAAGGTGAAGCAGGCAATACCGAACTTAATTCTTTGGATGAAGTAAAAGAAAGAGATACTTTGAAAATGCAGGACAGATTCTACCTGACAGTTTCTTGCCTGAAGCAAAAGCCCTAGGCCCTATCATCCTGTCAATTTTTACAGGGCACCGACAGGGATTTATTTACCTCACTGTTTTTCAAAAAAGTCATCACCATGGCAATGGTGTGAGGAGAGGGAGGGTCTTCTCCCAGAACCAACACACAACCTTGGCCTAAGACAATTAGAAGCCACTTGATTTGCCCACAAGGTAATGGAGGGAGGTTCATTCATTCCTACCCCGAGCATCTCACTATTAGCTTTGCCTGCGCGCTGATATTATTACATGCTGCTCGACTATTAGCAGATCAGATCTGTGGAAATCTGATGATCCCTCAGGATACACAGCAGGAATCACTTTCAACTTTGGCAGGAGTTAAAAACTAGTGGTACATAGGAACAACAACAACTTGCATTTATATAGCACCTTTAACGCAGTAAAACATCCCAAGGTGCTTCACAGGAGCATTATCAAATAAAATTTGACACCGAGCCCCATAAAGAAATATTAGGAGAGGTGACCAAATACTTGGCCAAAGAGGTAGGTTTCAAGGAGTGTCTTAAAGGAGGGGAGAGAGCTAGAAGGGCAAAGAGGTTTAGGGAGGGAATTCCAGAGCTTGGGGCCTAGGCAGCTGAAGGAATGGCCGCCAGTGGTTGATCAAAGGAAATCGGGGATGCGCAAGAGGCCAGAATTGGAGGAAGGCAGAGATCTCTGAAGGTTGGAAGAGGTTACAGAGATAGGGAGGGGTGAGTTCATGGAAGGATTTGAACACAGGATGTGAATTATAAATCAAGTCGTTGCCAGACCGGAAGCCATTGTAGGTCAGTGAGCATAGGGGTGATGGGTGATGAGCTGAAGTTTAAGGAGGGTGGAATATGGGAGGCCGGCCAGGAGACCATTGAAATTGTTGAGTTTGGAGGTAACAAATGCATGGATGAGGTTTCGGAAGCTGATGGGCTGAGCCAGGGGCGGAGACGGGTGATGTTACGGAGGTGGAGATCAAAAGGTACGCAAGCGCTCCAAAACCATCATTCTCTGATGATTGTAACTATTTGGGCACATCCCAATCGAGGCTCACTCCAGACTGGCACAGATCTCGAGGTCAACTGAGAACCGCTTGGACTCATGCAGTTATAGATGACCTAAAATGTCGGCTTCCACACTGCATGGTACGACACACAAGGCCGAGAAGGCTGGAAACAGTATACCAGACTCCCATTGGTGGAGTAGGTGATCAGTAGTAGTAAGCATTTCCAATGCTGTGTTCAGCAGCGAACCCACCTAGTAAAACTAAAATACAAAGGGGCAGTTTCCCAAAGGAAATCTCTCTCTCTCTCTGGGGGTGAAATTAGTCTTGGTCAGTAACGTTAAGCAGGCGACAGCGAAACAGCCGTCTGTTTCACACCCCGACCCATTGAAGGCAATTGTAAAGAAAATCAGGTGGGTGTAAAATGGACAGCTAATTCGCTATCGTCCCTTTTGTGCTACCACTCAAGACCAATCTCACACCTTTCTCTCTCCCTATCCCTCTCTCTCCTTCCTTGTGATCTGACCTTGAGATCCATGAACCAGGTGAAGACTTAGTGACATGCAAAAATCCAAAACCAGGCAGAGGAATGCACTTCGAGGGATTCAGTGTTAGCAGAGTGTCAGGTAGTTCTACTCTGAACCTTCCTGATGATTTTAAGGTCATAATCAAACTACCAAGATGAATGAAACACAGGATTAGGTCACTAGACTACGTTAAATTGGAGTTTCATCACAAAAGCTTATTAAAGGTGTCAGCCAGTGGCTCAGTTGGCAGCACTCTCCCTTCTGAGTTATGAAGATTGTGGGTTCAAGTCCCACGCCAGGATTTGAGCGCAAAAAGTCTAGGCTGACACTCGGGCCAATATTTATCCCTTAACCAACATCACTGAAACAGATTATTTGGTCATTATCACATTGCTGTTTGTGGGAGCTTGCTGTGCGCAAATTGGCTGCCACATTTCCTACATTACAACAGTGGCTGTGCTTCATTGGCTGTAAAGCACTTTGGGATGTCCGGTGGTCGTGAAAGGTGCTATAGAAATGCAAGTCTTTCTTTTAGAAGGTTGTGGGTTCAAAGCCACACTCCAGAGACTTGAGCACAAACATCTAGATTGACACTCCCAGTGCAGTACTGAGGGAATGCTGCACTGTCGGTGGTGCCATCTTTCGGATGAGACCTCTCAAGTGGGCGTAAAAGATCCTGTGATGTATGTGCCTTTAAGAGCCCCAGGTGTGCTGTAATGCCGGTAATTGCCACTCGGGCTATATAAGCCTGTATATTGTGTTATATCCGTTAGAACCCCCCCCCCAGACTTTGCTTAGTAAATACCTATGAACCAACTCCTGTCTTCAGTGTCTTTATTAACACACGGACACTACAGTGGCGACGAAGTGGAAACGGACTTACCTGCAATTCGGCAGCACCTCAAGGACATCGATTCCTCAGGCATCCAGAAGACTCAAGGAAGTGAGAGAAGCTGTGGTCTCACCAGCTGGCCAAGCTGGTGGCAGGTATTGCGCTAATCCTTCCTGGGCGTCAGGCTGGGGCTCCAGCGGCTGGCTCTACAGCTGAGACAGGCAGCGAAATCGGAGGCAAGCAATAACGGACTGGGAGGGAGCACTCGGGAGACGGCCGGCGCAGCAAGCAGGTCAGCGTTCAGACCTCCGGCGGGACCAAGTCTCCAACAGTAAATAAAAAAAAGAGAACCGAAGCCGCAGTAAACAGCGTTGTTATCGGCAGCAGTGGCGGGAAAGCGCGGGAAGCGCCATATCTTTGCTACAGAAAAGAAAAAAAAGCGCGGGAAGCGCCATATCTTTTCTGAAATGCCTAAATCTGGTAATATTGATGCTTTTGATAGCGAAATAGAGGATTGGACCACATACGTGGAAAGAGTAGAGGTATATTGCACTGCAAATGGAATAGAAGATGAAAAAAAAGCTTCAGTACTTCTGAACTTAATGGGCGCAAAGACATATGGGCTGTTACGAAATTTAATCACTCCAGCCAAACCAAAGGACAAGAATTTTAAAGAAATTGTTGATACCCTGCAGGAGCACTTAAACCCAACACTGCTGCTGATAGCAGAACGATTCAAGTTCTTCAAGAGAAATCAACACAAGAATGAAAGTAACGCTGATTACCTAACCGAATTAAGAAAGCTATCAAAGTACTGCCAATTCGGGGTAGGACTATCAGATTATCTTCGAGACAAATTTGTTTGTGGTCTCTTAAGTGAAGGAACACAAAAAAGGCTGCTTTCTGAAAAAGATTTAACATTGGACAAAGCTTTCAGTATGGCTGTATCATATGAAGCAGCAGCAAAAGGAGCTGCAGAGATACAACAAAAGACACAGGACTTCGGCACCCATGAAATGACACAGGGTTTCGAAAGATGTTATCACTGCGACAGATCCACCCATAACCAGAGGGACTGCTGGTTCAAGGACAAAGCATGCAGGCAATGCGGAAAGATTGGACACATTGCACGGGTATGCCGATCTGGACAAAATAAATCCACTGACAGAAAAAAAAAAATCAATAAAGAAAAGTACAGGAAGGTACAAATGATGACGGACAGTAGCTCTGAAGACCAGAAGAGCGATAGCGACTTCGAAAACAAGAGACTAAGCTGTCTCAAATTACATAATGTACTTGCCAAAGATGATTACCAAACCATTTGGGTTACCCTCACAATAGCAGGGTCCCCAGTTAAAATGGAGCTAGATACAGGATCAGCTCTAACCGTAATAAATCGACGGGATTACGAGAGGCTATTTTCGCATATACCTCTAAAAGACACATCCATTATCTTAAAAACATATACGGGGCAGAAAGTATACCCCAAAGGAAAAATAAGGGTGCCTGTTGTATACAACGGCAAAGAAATACAAAAGTTGTATTTATACATTCTACAAGATGGTGGTCCACCGTTGTTGGGACGTGAATGGATCAGGAAGATACGTTTAGACTGGCACTCCATTCAGGCACTGACGGTGACCAGTAAGGAAAAAAACAATGATGACATCATACCTGAACGATTAAAAGACATCTTGGCCAACGCCAAAGAAGTGTTTCAAGAGAAACTAGGAACTTTGAAAGGCATCACCGCCTCAATAAAAGTGGAAGATGCAGCAATTCCCAAATTTTTTAAGGCAAGACCGGTGCCATACGCAATACGTCCAACAGTCGAGGCAGAGCTGGAGAATTTGGAAAAAGCAGGCGTATTATCCAAAATAGATTGGAGCGAATGGGCAACACCCATCGTTCCAGTCATGAAAAAAGCAATGAATAAAGATAAATCTGAAGAACAGAGAAAAATTTGCATCTGTGGTGACTTCAAGGTGACTGTAAACCCGGTCCTTCACACAGTACAGTATCCTCTTCCGAGGATAGAAGATATTTTCGCCTCACTACCCGGAGGGAAACGTTTCACCAAAATTGACTTGGCACAGGCATATCTACAGATGGAGGTTGAGGAGGCCTCTAAAAAGTATCTCACGATAAACACACACAAAGGCCTGTACCAGTACAATCGACTGGTTTTTGGAGTAGCATCAGCTCCAGCTATCTGGCAAAGAGCTATGGAGCAAGTCCTGCAAGGGATTCCGGGGACTCAATGCTACCTAGACGACATCCTTATAACAGGAGAAAACGACAACGAGCACCTTGCCAATTTGGAGCAGGTGCTCACTAGGCTGAAAGAACGGGGCCTACGAGCGAATCGCCCCAAGTGCGAATTTTTCCAAAATCAGATATCATATTGTGGCCACATAATTAATAATGAAGGGTTGCATAAGTCACCTGAAAAAATTGAAGCGGTTATAAAAGCCCCAGCACCTGAAAATGTTTCACAATTAAGGTCGTTCCTGGGATTAATAAATTACTATCATAAATTTTTACCGAACTTATCAACTCTTCTACACCCTCTTAATGAACTTCTACAAACAGGAGTGATTTGGAAATGGAACGAAGACTGTAAACGTGCCTTCCATAAATGCAAAGACTTAATCACATCTGAAGAAGTTTTGGCTCATTACAACCCATCACTGCCAATCAGACTGGCGTGTGATGCATCCCCTCACGGCATAGGAGCAGTTATCCCATAAATTCCCTGATGGCTCAGAACGGCCGATAGCTTTTGCGTCACGCTCATTAAACTCAGCTGAGCGTAACTATGCCCAAATCGACAGGGAAGCACTCAGCCTGGTATGGGGAGTGAAGAAATTCAACCATTACCTACACGGACAAAAATTTACCTTGTTGACTGACCATCAACCCCTCATCTCCATATTCAACCCTAAAAAAGGTGTTCCCATTATGACAGCGCAAAGGCTACAGAGGTGGTCCCTTTTTCTAGGGGCACACCAATACAACATAGAATACAAAGGGTCAAAACAGCATGGGAATGCTGACGGGTTATCGCACCTACCGTTGCCAATGGTAGAAGAGGCACCTACAGTAGACCCAGTAGAGATGTTCCACTCTACCATAGTGTCCAAAGATGTGCAGGTTAGGTTGATTTGGCTATGATAAATTGACCCTTAGTGTTAGGGGATTAAATACGTGGGGTTACGGGGATAGGGTGGGATATGTGTCGGTGCAGGCTCGATGGGCCGAAATGGCCTCTATCTGCACTGTAGATTCTGTGATTCTGTGATAGTGGAATGTCTACCAGTGACAAATTCTGCCATTGAAAGGGAGACGAGAAATGACCCGACTCTCTCACGGGTCTACGATTTAACAGTGAAGGGATGGCCAGCACATGGCGAACCACTGTTGCCAGCATTCTCGCAAAGAAGAGAACAGCTGTCAGTGTGCCGAGGAACCTTGATGTGTGGATCCAGAGTGGTGATTCCACCCAAACTCCAGGATAAAGTGCTAAAGGAGCTTCACGAGGGGCATCTGGGTGGAGTGAAAATGAAGAACCTAGCTAGGGCATTTGTATGGTGGCCAGGTATCGATGGAGACATCGAAGAAATGACCAAGAGCTGCCTAGGATGCCAGAAGGTCCAAAACGCTCAACCACAAGCCCCTCTACATCCATGGGAGTGGCCCTCATCTCCCTGGCAAAGGGTGCACATCGACTTTGCTGGTCCATTTATGGACTCAATGTTCTTAATCGCGGTTGATGCACACTCCAAGTGGCCGGAGGTAATAAAGATGCCCTCCACCACCACGGAAAAAACCATCATAGTATTAAGGACCATATTTGCCAGGAATGGGCTGCCGGAACAGATATGTTCTGATAATGGACCGCAATTTGTGTCCGAAGAATTCAGAAAATTCTTAAAAAACAATGGGGTTAAGCACTACACGTCCGCCCCATACCATCCCGCCACCAATGGATTGGCTGAAAGGTTTGTCCAGACCTTCAAGAAGGCCATAAAAGCCATAGGTAATGAAGACATAAAACTTCAGCACAAGGTGGATAACTTCTTATTCGCATACAGGAATGCAACACATATGGTTACCAACCAAACTCCCGCCATGATGTTCTTCAATAGAAACCTAAGATGCCGGCTGGATTTGGTCAAGCCCAACATCAGAAGGGACGTGGAGAACCGACAGTTTCAAGGCATGACTGAAAGGCCAACTAGGGCCTTCCAGATAGGTCAACAGGTTTTGGCCCGGGACTACCGTACCGAGAAATGGCAGCCTGGAACTATCTGCACACGACTAGGACCAATGATGTATACCGTGGACATCGGAGAAAGCATAATAAGGCGCCATGCTGACCAAATCATAAAGCCATCCGAAAAGGGACAACCTACACCACAACTCTATACATCTAACGATGAAGTAGAGATACCCATATCTACCTCCGATCTGGTGATACTGGAACCCGATGAACCCGACACTGGCATTCAAGCCGAATCAGCCTTGCCAGAAGAACCTACTACACCACCAGAAACTACTGCACCCCCGAGGCGTTATCCGGACCGAGTCAGGAAGCCTCCTGAGAGACTAACTTATAATTAATTAACTGCAGCAATGTATATTATTTTGCTTATAACATGTAATTAATAATTACTTAAAATATGATGTACTGGTTAGCTAAAAGGGGAGGAATTGTGGTGTATGTGCCTTTAAGAGCCCCAGGTGTGCTGTAATGCCGGTAATTGCCACTCGGGCTATATAAGCCTGTATATTGTGTATGTCCGTTAGAACCCCCCCCAGACTTTGCTTAGTAAATACCTATGAACCAACTCCTGTCTTCAGTGTCTTTATTAACACACGGACACTACAGATCCCATGGCACTATTTTGAAGAAGAGCAGGGGGGAGTTCTCCCCAGTGTCATGTCTAGTATTTATCCCTCAATCAATATTATTTAAATAAAAAACAGATTATCTGGTCATTATCACATTGCTGTTTGTGGGAGCTTTCTGTGCGCAAATTAGCTGCCACATTTCCTACATTACAACAGTGACTACACTTCAAAAAAGCACTTCATTGGCCGCAAAGCGCTTTGGGACATCCTGAGGTCGTGAAAGGTGCTATATAAATGTAAGTCTTTCTTTCTTTTCTTTATATTGCTCTGCTTATAGATAAAGCCGGATAGAGATCATGCGGTATTAAGACTGTAGTGTGATATTGCTGAGATGGCGTGCGGCAAGGTACTTAATAAGTAGACAATCCACCACAGACACCCTTGTGCCCTATTTAACATCTGATTTGAGGCAGTACTTCCCAGGGGTACTGTGGTATATTTTCACAAGGGGTAGCACCAACAGTAGCACGAATGTCAGTAGCAATAGACTTAACAGCACTTAGAAAGCTCCAGCTCCAAAACTGTCACAACGTAAAACTTTATCCTGGTTCACACTTCTTGCAAATGTCACGAAAAGATCGCACAAGAGCTGTGTGCCATCTGCACAGGAGATGATGCAAACCATTTGTAGGTCTGCTGTGCCTTTCTGCAAACCAGACAATTGAGCAATGGCTCCACTATTACCAGAGCAGTTTGATCTATTATCAAGCACTGTCTCCTGAACTTACCCAGCTTGTCCAATAAAGGTACAGGATGTGACACTGATGCATGGAGAAGCTGTGCAATGCTAAGTGAGGATGAGTGGTAGGCTTGTATCTGAGGTGTATGTATCTGTACACTTTGAAAACAGCTGATGCCGGTGGATATCTTTGAAATGTCATTGAATATATCATCTGTTGTGGATGTTATGAGGCATATTTCCTAGAGATACATGGCATTTGGGGTTGGTGTCCAACTAGCCTGTCAGGCAGTCTGAAGTATTTTGCCATCTCGGTCTTGTCTGCAACATCAAATATTGTCAAGAGCCTAGCAACCCATCTCATAAAGCTCAAATTACTATAGAAACAGGAAAATGTGCTCATCTATATCATCAGCAGACTCTACTGATCTAAAAGCTTGGCATAATGATGAAGTATCTGAAGCTCCAGACATTGAGTCCACTAAGAGAAGCAATTTCATTGTCCATGAAACAAGGTATATTAAAGTGGAAATTCAGCATGACATAAGCCTAGGGCAAAGAAAGATAGAAAGGTTGTTTAGAGCACGAGAATACTGGTAGGAACACAATGTCCTGGATGTATTTGAAATGTTTTTTTGCTGGAACTGTATGAAGTACAATAATAAGCAAAGAAATAATTGACTCAGTGAAGGATGGGACTGGTGCTTTCTGTTTAAGGAAGTGTTAGCAAATGTTCTGTGTACTAGTGAATAAGTGGCAGCTACTGATAGTCTGATCATATTCCTGACATCAACAGTTGATTCTTGCTTTGTGCTGTGCCTAACCAGAGATTCAAAACCTAAACTGCAAGTTGAGTTGCAGACATAAAGAAAGAACTTACTTTCTATAGCGCCTTTCACAACATCAGGATGTCCTAATGCGCTTTATAGCCAATGAAGCACCTTTGAAGTGCTGTAATGTGGGAAACGCAGCAGCCAATTTGTGCACAGCAAAGTCCCACAAACAGCAATGTGATAATGACTAGATAATCTAATTTAATGATGTTGATTGAGGGAAGAATATTGGCCAGGACATCAAGGAGACCTCCCCTGTTCTGTCAAATAGCATCATGGGATCTTTTACTACCATCCGAGAAGTTTAACGTCTCATTCGAAAGGCAGCACATCTGATGGTGCTACTCAGCGCTGCACTGGAGTGTCAGCCTGGATTATGTGCTCAAGTCTCTGGAGTGGGGCTTGAACCCACAAGCTTCTGACTCAAAGGCAAGAGTGCTACTCACTGAGTCCCGACGGACACAATATACTGTGCTATAATTCTGAAGCATGAGTTAAGACTTACTACCGGTGACCCTAGAATAAGAGTGTGTTCAGGCACCAGGGAATGGGCTTGGAACTGGTGTTAAGAAGGCGACAATAAAAGACAAAAAGCCACTGCTGCCAGTATATGTCTGCAACTCAGATACATTCAAAAGTTGACCCGGCGTGTGCTAGACGCAGGAACATTACAGCAAAATGATCGTATCTTTGCTGTTGCAAAACAGAACATATTATTGGAGGATTTAAGAGTATTAGAGGGAACAAGCATTTACTCAAATCAACAATGAATTATTGTGAAGACACCAGCCTGCAACCTGGAGACTAATGAAGCATTCAGAAGGATAATTGTGTAATCCATTCGCCAAGGAGCTGAGACTGTCAACAGTAAAGGTTTGAGAGAGAGAAGTTCCACTGGTAGAGTATCCAGAATGTGCGTCCTTGGAGTCCAGGCTATCAAAGATGGTCCAGTAAATCACCATTGTTGGCAGGACATTTCACAAGTGTATTTATAGAATGCACTATCAGCATTGTTCGAAGGGCTTCGAAACATTGGCACTGTCAGGTTCTGGATCATACGCACAAAATATTTTCTTCATTTAAGTTTATTCGATTTAAGATAATGCAAAGGTTGACTGGTTAATCCCAGGATGGAGGTGACGAAAGGGATCCTGCCCAGCGAACCACCAATTAGCAGCAAGAACTGTGAAATATGAAGCAATCTGGGTTGAATGGCAAAACAGTAGAACTCGGAAATAATGGGAGCTTAAAATAACTCCTAGCTGTATTGTTCTGACGAAGCCAGTTCACTGAGTAGGATAATTCACTGAGTAATTGATTTGACTCAATTTGTGCACTTCAGATTGGGGTTGCCCTTGTGCAGATGAACAAGGTTCTCTCCCCCAACCCCGGTTCCTCTGGTGTAAATTTCCCTACTGTTTCATCAAGTAGTCAATAGGAGCCACAGAAGTGAAAGGTTTTCTTTCTCAAATATGTTTAACCAAAAGGTTTTGCCTGGTGTCTGACCGCTTACAGGGGATCAATTCCTTTATATATTTAATATTTCTTTGTCAGCGCTTACCCTCTAAATGCATCAGGAGGGGGTGCGACTTTGTGTTGGTTATTCATCCCTTGAACCCTTGGCAGGTGGCAAGGTATGACTGCTCATGGCACCGAACCCATATGGTTTCACCCCCGCTACAGAGTATGGATCGGGCGTTCTTAAGGAGCTGAATTTCTATCCTCGCAAAGCTGATACTGAACCGTGAATCTGGAATTAATGTGAATGCTCATCTCTGGAGCTGGGACACCAGGAAGCACTGGTCTGCAGATACTAGCAGTCCTGCGGAATTGAAAATCATTCAGCTGTACAGTAATTAATAGTTAGGATGTTCAAACTGTGACGGAAACAGCTGTAAGACATCTGGGATCAACAGCACATTTTAAGAAGCTGGCAAAGCCTTCGGATACTTTACTCAGTGAGATTGACTCTCCAGCTCCTCTTAGCTCCTTCAAATTGGCTCATCAGATTCTCAGCTTTTAACAGTTATACAGCTTCAAAAATGCAGACTGAAAGAGTGGCAACAGAGCGAAAGCCTGCAGGCAGGCACTGTGAAGGATCTTGTCGCTGCTACTTTCTGAGGTAGAACCACCTGACGGGTGGAAGAAAATAATATCACTGCTGGGAAGGAGATTGTTCAAAGTGTAAGAGGGAGCAGGAACTAACCCTGCCTTACGGAGTGAGAAACATCGACTGGTTATTGCGTGGAGCTAGCGTGAGAACATCACCACTAGTCTACAAAAAGCAGGACAAATCCGACCCGGCCAATTACCGCCCCATCAGTCTACTCTCAATCATCAGCAAAGTGATGGAAGGTGTTGTCGACAGTGCTATCAAGCGGCACTTACTCAGCAATAACCTGCTAACTGACGCCCAGTTTGGGTTCCGCCAGGGCTACTCAGCTCCTGACCTCATTACAGCCTTGGTCCAAACATGGACAAAAGAGCTGAACTCAAGAGGTGAGGTGAGAGTGACTGCCCTTGACATCAAGGCAGCATTTGATCGAGTGTGGCATCAAGGAGCCCTAGCAAAACTAAAGTCAATGGGAATCAAGGGGAAAACTCCCCATTGGTTGGAATCATACCTAGCACAAAGGAAGTTGGCTGTGGTTGTTGGAGGTCATTCATCTCAATCACATGACATCACTGCAGGAGTTCCTCAGGGCAGTGTCCTAGGCCCAACCATCTTCAGCTGTTTCATCAATGACCTTCCCTCCATCATAAGCAACAGCCTGACATAGTCATAATTACCGAATCATACCTTACAACCAATGTCCCAGACATCTCCATCCCTGGGTATGTCCTGTCCCACCGGCAGGACAGACCCACCAGAGGTGGTGGCACCGTGGTATACAGTCGGGAGGGAGTAGCCCTGGGAGTCCTCAACATTGACTCAGGACCCTATGAGGTCTCATGGCATCAAGTCAAACATGGGCAAGGAAACCTCCTGCTAATTACCACCTACCGCCCTCCCTCAGCTGATGAATCAGTACTCCTTCATGTTGAACGCCAATTGGAAGAAGCACTGAGAGTAGCAAGGGCACAAAATGTCCTCTGGGTGGGGGACTTCAATGTCCATCACCAAGAGTGGCTCGGTAGCACCACAACTGACCGAGCTGGCCGAGTCCTAAAGGACATAACTGCCAGACTGGGTCTGCGACAGGTGGTGAGAGAACCAACAAGAGGGAAAAACCTACTTGATCTCGTCCTCACCAATCTACCTGTTGCAGATGCATCTGTCCATGACAGCATTGGTGGAAGTGACCACCGCACAGTCCTTGTGGAGACGAAGTCCCGTCTTCATGTTGAGGATGCCCTCCACCGTGTTGTGTGGCACTACCACCGTGCTAAATGGGACAGATTTCGAACAGATCTGGCAACTCAAAACTGGGCATCCATGAGGCGCTGTGGCCCATCAGCAGCAGCAGAATTGTATTCAACCACAATCTGTAACCTCATGGCCCGGCATATCCCTCACTCTACCATTACCATCAAGCCGGGAGATCAACCCTGGTTTAACGAAGAGTGCAGGAGAGCATGCCGGGAACAGCACCAGGCATACCGAAAAATGAGGTGTCAACCTGGTGAGGCTACAACACAGGACTACTTGCATGCCAAACAACGGAAGCAACATGCAATAGACAGAGCTAAGTGATCTCACAACCATCGGATCAAATCAAAGCTCTGCAGTCCTGCCACATCCAGTCGTGAGTGGTGGTGGACAATTAAACAGTTAACAGGAGGAGGAGGCTCCAAAAATATCCCCATCCTCAATGATGGTGGAGCCCAGCACGTGAGTGCAAAAGACAAGGCTGAAGCATTTGCAACTATCTTCAGCCAGAAGTGCCGAGTGGATGATCCATCTCGGCCTCCTCCTGAGGTCCCCAGCATCACAGATGCCAGTCTTCAGCCCATTCAATTCACTCCACGTGATGTCAAGAAACGGCTGAAGACACTGGATACTGCAAAGGCTATGGGCCCTGACAACATTCCGGCAATAGTACTGAAGACTTGTGCTCCAGAACTAGCTGCACCCCTAGCCAAGCTGTTCCAGTACAGCTACAACACTGGCATCTACCCGGCAATGTGGAAAATTGCCCAAGTACGTCCTGTCTACAAAAAGCAGGACAAATCCGACCCGGCCAATTACTGTCCCATCAGTCTACTCTCAATCATCAGCAAAGTGATGGAAGGTGTCGTCGACAGTGCTATCAAGCGGCGCTTACTCAGCAATAATCTGCTAACTGCCGCCCAGTTTGGGTTCCGCCAGGGCCACTCAGCTCCTGACCTCATTACAGCCTTGGTCCAAACATGGACAAAAGAGCTGAACTCAAGAGGTGAGGTGAGAGTGACTGCCCTTGACATCAAGGCAGCATTTGATCGAGTGTGGCACCAAGGAGCCCTCGCAAAACTGAAGTCAATGGGAATCAAGGGGAAAACTCCCCATTGGTTGGAATCATACCTAGCACAAAGGAAGTTGGCTGTGGTTGTTGGAGGTCATTCATCTCAATCACATGACATCACTGCAGGAGTTCCTCAGGGCAGTGTCCTAGGCCCAACCATCTTCAGCTGTTTCATCAATGACCTTCCCTCCATCATAAGGTCAGAAGTGGGGATGTTCGCTGATGATTGCACACTGTTCAGCTACCATTCGAGACTCGTCAGATACTGACGCAGTCCGTGTCCATATGCAGCAAGACCTGGACAACATTAAGACTTGGGCTGACAAGTGGCAAGTAACATTCGCACCACACACGTGCCAGGCAATGACCATCTCCAACAAGCGAGACTCTAACCATCTCCCCTTAACATTCAATGGCATTACCATCGCTGAATCCCCCACTATCAACATCCTGGGGGTTACCATTGATCAGAAACTGAACTGGACCAGCCATATAAATACTGTGGCTACAAGAGCAGGTCAGAGGCTGGGAATTCTGCGGCGAGTGTCTCACCTCCTGACTCCCCAAAGCCTTTCCACCATCTACAAGGCACAAGTCAGGAGTGTGATGGAATACTCTCCACTTGCCTGGATGAGTGCAGCTCCAACAACACTCAAGAAGCTCGACACCATTCAGGATAAAGCAGCCCGCTTGATTGGCACTCCATCCACCACCTTCAACATTCACTCCCTCCACCACCGGCGCACTGTGGCTGCAGTGTGTACCATCTACAAGATGCACTGCAGCAACTCGCCAAAGCTCCTTCAACAGCACCTTCCAAACCCGCGACTTCTACCACTTAGAAGGACAAGGGCAGCAGACGCATGGGAACATCACCACCTACAAGTTCCCCTCCAAGCCACACACCATCCTGACTTGGACCTGTATCGCCGTTCCTTCACTGTCGCTGGGCCAAAATCCTGGAACTCCCTTCCTAACAGCATTGTGGGTGTACCTACACCATATGGACTGCAGCGGTTCAAGAAGGCGGCTCACCACCATCTTCTCAAGGGCAATTAGGGATGGGCACTAAATGAAGGCCTAGCCAGCCAGCGACGCCCACATCCCATCAATGAATTAAAAAAAACTAGACACGATAGACTGGCTGGTGACAAATCATCACGGCCACTTTCATTCTTGAGGGAAAGTTACAGAGAGGTTTCTGATACCAGAAGGCAGATTTCATGCTACATTCTCCCAGATTGATTTGTGATTTTGTTTAATTAATTCATACAAAAAAAAATATTTTTTCAATTGATTAAATTTTTTAGATTGAATTTTTTCTCAACTGAATTTGAAAGGATTAGTGTTATTCTTGCCCTATTGAAAAGGGAAAGACTATATCCTCTGGTCGGTAGTCAGTGAGGAGAGGTCATCAGGTTATAATTGTCACTGAGAGGGTGAGGCGAGGGTTGTTGGAGCACGGAATGTGACACCACAGGGAGGGGTTGAGGCCTTTGCTGCTTTTAAGCAAAAGTGGCTAAAGCTCTGATTTTAACTCTGGGCGGGGATCGGGGGGTGCGGGGCCAATGCAGGCTGGGAGTCTTGGGAGATTTTGACGCACGGGCCTCATTAGCATGCCCCGGCACTGACTCCTGCCCGAAGCTGGAGAGCGTGATGTCACCACTGGCAGGCGGGAGTCTAGATTCGCCGGGGGAGGTCAGGCTGCTTCCGGAGGCCCACGGAAACATTGGCTGGTAAGGTAAATGAGGAAGCTGGTGAGATCAGTAAGGTTCGCAATCGGGGGAGAAAGGGGAAAGATTGAGGCAAAGGTGACCCACTCCTGCTCCTCCTGGCCCAACAGCAACTTATATAAAGTAAAAAGGAACTTACCTGGACCTCCTGTGGCCTGGGTGCTGCCTGTCACCAGCTTTCACCAGCCGGTTCCAGAGACTGCGCAGAACTTAGTCGAGCTTGCGGTTAAAATGTCCTGATGATGTCATGGAAACGCCACTTTGCCGTTTAAGGCGGATGGCTTTCCTTTGCCTGAATTCATGCATGGCTGGTGGGGGAAGGTTAGAAAGGCATCAGGTCAGGGAGAGGTTAAAATCAGCCCTTAAATATTTCAAGGAGAGGAAGTTACATAGGGAGAGAGCGAGGCCAAATGAATCGTTCGGATTGTTCTAGCAAAGTGCCCGCACAGCCATGATGGTTACCATCGGACTGAAATAGTCTGATCTTAGTTCTTAGCTTTAGGTTTCAAACACCATGAGGAGCTAAAACGGCCTTAAAATGAACCGTTGAAGTGTTCCTAGGCAGGTTGCTCCAAAGTTTGCTGGTTTCTGGATGCACCTTCTTTATCCATTGGGTTCTTCTGTTGGCTTCTGGGTTTTTCCTATCAGGGCCTCTCCTCATCTTGAAGGCCTCTGTTGGGTCATCTCTTAACCTTCTCTGTTCCAAGGACAGCAGTCCTAACTTTTCCAACTTCTCCTCATAACTGAATTCCCTCATCCCTGGTAACACCCTGGTAAACCTCCCCTGCACCCTTTCTAAGGCCTTTACATCTTTCCTGAAGTGTGGGGCCCAGAATTGTCCACAATACTCCAGGTGAGGCCTAACCAGTGATTTATAAAGTTCGAGCCTGATCGCTTTCCTTTTGCATTCTTTGTCTCTATTTCTAAACCCAAGTAACCCATATACTTTTTTAACCACCTCATCAACTTGCTCTGCCACCTTGAAGGATTTGTATATATGGACACCAAGGTCTCTCTGCTCATCTACACTTTTCAAAATCACTCTTAGAACAGCAGTGGGAAATATTTAAAACGATGTTCAACAGTGTCCAGGAAAAATATATTCTGCTCAAAAACAAGAACAAGCTAAACACTAATGAGACACCATGGATGAATAAAGCCATAAGGGAACAATTGAGGGTAAGGAAAGAGGCCTACACTGAGTACATGGACAGCAGGGGAGTGCATGATCAGGGAGAATACGAAAAGATTAGGCGAGAAGTCAAAAAATTTAGGAAGGCAAAGAGGAACTATGAAATTAAATAATCAAGGAACATAAAACAAAATAGTAAAATATTTTACAGGCTCATAAATTAAAAAAAAGGAAGGTCTGGATGGGAATAGGATCACTAAGGGATAGACGGGATAATGCCACAGGCAGCAATAGAGAGATGGCAGAAGTATTAAATAATTACTTTGCTTCAGTATTTACCAGGGAGATAGAACAGGTGGACATGACAGTGGATGATGAGATTAGTAATAAGAAAAGTGCATTTAAAATAAAACAAGGAGATATATTAAATAAACTCAAACTCAAAGAGGATAAAACCCCTGGTCCGGATGGATTACATCCGCGCATTTTAAAAGAATCTACTGAAGAGATAGCAGAGGCACTATTACACATGTTTAATAATTCATTAGAAAAAGGTGTAGTGCCAGAGGACTGGAGGATAGCTAACATAATACCTCTATTTAAGAAGGGGGACAGAGCATGTCCAGGGAACTATAGACCAGTCAGCTTAACATCGGTGTTAGGAAAAATAATGGAATCCCTACTAAAGAAGAAAATAGAAGAACACCTAGAAACCAAAAATATAATAGTGAATAGTTAGCATGAATTTCAAAAGGGAAAGTCTTGCTTGACATACCTCATTGAATTTTTGAAGAGTTAACAGAGAGAGTAGACAATGGTAGTTCAATAGATGTAATTTATCTAGATTTTCAAAAGGCCTTCGATAAGGTACCCTATAATAGACTGATGAACAAGGTCAGAGAATGTGGAGTCAGGGGACAAGTAGCAGAATGGATGGTTAGCTGGCTTCAAGACAGAAAGCAGAGAGTGGGAGCAAAGGGCAGCTATTCACAGTGGCAGAAGGTGGGTAGTGGTGTTCCACAAGGATCAGTGCTGGGACCACTGCTGTTCACAATTTACATTAACGATTTAGACTTTGGAATCAAAAACACAATTTCTAAATTTGTGGATGACACCAATTTGGGGGGGGGGGTGGTTAGTCAATACTGAGGAGGACTGCAACAAATTACAGGAAGACATTAATAAACTTGTAGAATGGGCATATAATTGGTAAATTAATTTCAACACAGATAAATGTGAGGTATTACATTTTGGAAGAATAGGGAGGTCACTTATTACTTGGAGGGTGTGAATCTGGGTCGGGTAGAGGGGCAAAGCAATCTCGGAGTACAAATGCACAAATCACTAAAGATAGCGACACAGGTTAACAAGGCCATAAAAAAGGCAAACCAAGCACTAGAGTTTCTTTCTAGAGGGATCGAGTTTAGAGGTAGTGAAGCTTTACTAAACCTGTATCGAACCTTGGTTAGACCACACTTAGTGTGCTGCGTACAGTTCTGGTCGCCATATTATGGAAAGGATGTGGGGGCACTGGAGAGGGTGCAGAGAAATTTTACAAGGATGATACCAGAAATGTGAGGGTGTACCTATCAGGAAAGGATGAACGGGCTGGGTCTCTCTTCTCTTAAAATGAGAAGGCTGAGGGGTGACCGGGATAGGGATATGAGAGGTTCTGATAGAGTGGATACAGAGAGAGTGTTTCCACTTGTGGGGATGAGCAAAACTAGAGGCCATGAATATAAGATTGTCACCAAAAAATCCAATAGGGGAATCAGAAGAACTTCTTTCCCCAGAGAGTGGTGAGAATGTGTAACTCGCTACCACAGGGAGTGGTTGAAGCGAATAGTATAGATACATTTAAGGGGAGGTTAGATAAGCACATGAGGGAGAAGGGAATAGAGGGTTACGCTGATAGAGTTAGATGAGGAAAGACGGGAGGAGGCTCGAGTGGAGCATAAACACTGGCATGGACTGGTTGGGCCGAATGGCCTGTTTCTGTGCCGTATATCCTCTGTTTTCCTGTTTCTGCTCCTTCTGCTGGTTGTTGGATCAAACTCTGCACCTCCACTGGTTCCCTGGGCTCCTGGCCAGAGCTCCAAGCCTCCATTGGTTCCCTGGGTTCCTGGGCAGAGTTCCAAGCCTCCACTGGTTCCCTGGGTTCCTGGGAAGAGTTCCAAGCCTCCACTGGCTCCCTGGGTTCCTGGGCAGAGTTCCAAGCCTCCACTGGATTCCTGGGTCAATCTATCACAGAATCACAGAAACCCCACAGTGCAGATAGAGGCCATTTCGGCCCATCGAGCCTGCACCGACACATATCCCACCCAATCCCCGTAACCCCTACACCAACACATATCCCACCCTATCCCCGTAACCCCTACACCAACACATATCCCACCCTAACCCCGTAACCCCATGTACTTAATCCCCCTAACACTAAGGGTCAATTTATCATAGCCAATCAACCTAACCCGCACATCTTTGGACCATGGGAGGAAACCGGAGCACCCGGAGGAAACCCACGCAAACACGGGGAGAATGTGCAAACTCCACACAGACAGTCACCTGAGGCCAGATTCGAACCCGGGTCCCTGGCGCTGTGAGGCAACAGTGCTGACCACTATGCCACCGTGCTGCCCCTGGCTTCCTGGATCATTCTCTGCTCCTCTCATGATCTCTGTTGTTTCCAGGACCAACCTCTGCTGGCTCCTGACCAATGATCCACTCCATCAACGGCTAGTGGATTATCTCCCACTCTTTTGGAGACTCCTGGATCAACCTCTGCTCCTGTTCTGTCCCCTTCCTTACAATATCTGCATCTCTGCCACTGGTCCATGTAATGTAACGTTTCCCTCTGTGTCCACCTGCATGCACATGTTTTCTGCCTCTCTTTACCCAAGCCCTTACCTCCTATTATTTAATGCCATTGCTAGGGACTGTTCTACTCTCTCCTTCTCTA